>NC_139521.1:9771626-10168955 GCF_947247035.1 Vipera ursinii
CAAACAAGGGGCTGCTGTTCCTCAGCGCGGCCTCCTGCAGAAACAGATGGAAGCAATAGCCAGGGCTGCGCTGAAGCCGCGGGAGGGGAAAGGGAGCGCCCAGAGCCGCGGGCAATGGGAGCCCAGAAAGAAGCGGGGGGGGGGGGGGGGCGGGTGAAGCTCCAGATCCCCGCGGCGCTGGAGCGGGCGGCCGACCCTGGGCAGCAGCGCCACCAACCACGCGCCTGGTGCCCTGTTTCACCTCCCCCTCCATCCCGCGCTTCGGGGGTCCTGGATTCGGCACCCCCGGCGCACACACTGGACAGGGAGGGGGGGGAGTGGCGGGTGCAAGAGCTGGACAGGAGGAGAAGTCCCCCCCCCATTTTGGTCGGTCCTCAGCAAGCGGGCTATTCTGGAAGGCTTGTGGTGAGAGAGCCCCCCCCCTCAAGGCGTCTAGAGCGCGAAAGAAAAGCCAACGCTGCTGATGCCGCCTTCGAGGGTTTGTGGGGTAAAGATGCTTGGCGAGAGCATCGAGGGTGAGATCCCCGACAGGGCAAAAACTCCTAAGCATCCCCTCCTCCACTTATAGGTGGGGAAGAAGCGGAGGGAAGGCGGCGGAGGGGATCTTTCTGTTCTTCTCCTTCTTTCAGCTGCGTCTGGCCGGTTTCTTTCCTGGAGCTCTAGCGCCTCCTTGGCCCCCAAAAGCCGAACAGCTCCGGGACGCGAAGGAGCTGCGCGCGCTCTACGCCTCATTGCCTACAAACTAGACAGAAAATCAACAGCAGCCCCTCTGGATTCCCGGGATCCCCCACCTAAATTCGCCCTGACCCTCCTTCCCTTTCCCCCTCCCCCACCCCGCCCGCGCCCACAAACCCGATCCCTTTCTCTTCTTCTTCTTTTTTTTTTTTTTAAATTTTCTCTCCTCTTCGAGGTTGCCTTTTCGGCGCAACTTCCACCCTCGCTTTGCGCCAGGACCAGGAGCCTAAATCAGAACCGACCCCCTTCCCCAGACTGACACCCCCACCCCACCCCCCGCCGGTGAGGCTCGTCTTCCTTTGCCAATTCTCCTTTGGACCCCGGAAAGGCTTATTCGGGGGGGGGGGACCTCGATGCCCAGCGCCCTCCTCTCCGCTGGAAAACGTCTGTCGGAACCGAGACCGCTGCGAAGCTGAACCCCCCGCGCGATTCTTTGCAAAAGCCCGCGAAGAACAACAAGCCTTTCCCCCACCCCCACCCCCACCCCCCCCCTTCTTCCAGCCGTACCTGGGGCCAGGGGTGCCTGCCTCCCAGAGGCGCGGGTTGCATCAATGCCAGGGCGCCCTGACCCGGGGAACTGACGGTTGCAATGCAACAAGGGGCTCCGATTTGGGGGGGTGGGGAGGAAGGCTGCTCTTTCGGACCCCCCCTTCCCCGCAGTTCTCCCTCCGAAGTCCCCCAAGCCCCAGCCGCGAGTGAACGGGGGAGCAATGTGAACCACGCACCCCTCCAGAAAGGGCTCAAGTTTGCGCCGAAGTGCCCCCCCTTTCTCTCTGCGGGGAGATTGTTGAGATGGGGGGGTGTCCGTTGGAAAGAGGTGTGTGTGTGTGTGTGTGTGTGAGGAATCAGCTCACGCTTTAGTGCAAGGGACAACCCCCCCTCCCACCCACCCACCCCCGTTCCCAGTCTGTGCCATCTGGCCAAGCTTTTCCCAGCACGAACACCAACACCACCAACACGCGCGCGCCCGCACGAGCGCCCGCACGCACACACACACACACACACACACACACACACCCGTCCCAGACGAAGTTTTGGAAGGTTTTGGGCTGACCACCCCCCGCCAGTTTAAGAGCTGGCGCGAAAGCCTCGGGCGTCAAATCAGCGCGGAAGGCTTTTATTCTGGAAGAGCCGAAGCTGGGAATGGGTGTGTGTGTGTGTGTGTGTGTGTGTGTGTGTGTGTGTGATGTGTGTGATGTGTGAGTGGGGGGTTTTAGGACCATTTCCTGACAACTATTTACTTGAAACCAGGGATTCGCTGGGGCAAGATGGACCTTAGAATGGAATCGGCTCCGGCAGTCGCTTTCTGAAGCCGTCGCAGAGAGGGGGAAGAAAAAAAAAAACAAAAAAAGAAGAGAGGAATCGCCGCCTTTACCTTTTTGGATTTTTTTTAAATTGTTTTTTTTTAATTATTATTATTATTTTTTTAAATCGCATTGATTTTGGCGGTTTCGGATTATTTCGCCAAGGTTCAGGAAGGTAAAAAGAAAGGGAGCCGTTTGGGCATTTGGTTTTGCTTCGTTTTCTCCTCTACGGCGGTAATTTTCTTTTCTTTTATTTCACCCCACCCCCCTTTTTTTGGGTGTTTGTTTTGAGTTGGACTCCGGCAAAAATTCTTTGGATAAGATACAGGAAAAAAAAAAGAGAGAGCACCCGCAATTCAGGCAGGAGGATTGGGGGGGGGCTTCTCTCCCCCCCTCTCCCCCCTCGTCCCCGACTCCTCGTTTTGACAACTCGACCTTTTGGTGTAAATCCGAAGTAAGCGCCCCCCACCCCCACCCCACTCCCCACTTCGATCTTGTTTCCCAAAAGGAATTGGCTTTCTGCGCCAGGGCGCCGGGGAGCCTGGAGAGGTTTGGGGGGTTTTTTGTGGGTTTTTTGGGGTGGGGGTGGGGGGTCAGGCGGAGGATGGATGAAACGGCCAGGATTCTTCCTGCTGGGGAGGGAAGCGGGTCCCGCCTCGTTCCTCCGGCGCTGGCGGGTCGGGAAGAGGCTTGAGCGATGCTACCGGCGAGAAGCGCGGATCCGCGGCCGCGCAACTCCCGCGCCCGCCTCTTGCGCCCGTCCCGTCCGGCGAAAGGAGGCTCGGCTTGAAGCGGAGGGTGGCTCCGCAGGAGGCCGGTCTGAAGGGAGGCTGAGGCGCCGGCGGAAAGTCGTTGCCTGCTCGGGCCGCGCTAATGACAACCAGATTGGAGCCGAGGGGCCGCGCGGCGCGGCATTCCTGCAGCCGGGCTGGGGGAGGAGGGGACGGGCCAGGGCGCGGGGAGGAGGGCTGGGGCGCCTGCCCCGCACTGGAGGGGACCCCCCCCTTCGGAGCGCCCCTCTTTTGCCAGAGGGCCACGGGCCGGCAGAGGAATCCCCAAAGTGGGAAGGCGCCGCGGGGAGCTGGCCGGGAGGCTGAGGCTGGCCGGCCTCTGGGGAGGAAGGGTGGGGGGCGTCGGGATTCGGGAACCAGCTTGGAGGTTTGGGAAAGGTAAGAGGGACTTTTCCCAAACCCATGTCCGTCCTTCCTTGCTTCTTTCTTTCCTTCTTTCTTTCTTTCTTTCTTTCTTTCTTTCTTTCTTTCTTTCTTTCTTTCTTTCTTTCTTTCTTTCTTTTCTTTCTTTCTTTCTTTCTTTCCTCTTTCTTTCCTCTTTCTTTCTTCCTTCCTTCCTTCCTTCCTTCCTTCCTTCCTTCCTTCCTCTTTCTTTCTTTCTTTCCTTCCTTCCTTCCTCTCTCTCTCTTTCTTTTCTTCCTTCCTTCCTTCCTTCCTTCCTTCCTCTCTCTTTCCTTCCTTCCTTCCTTCCTTCCTTCCTCTTTCTTTCTTTCTTTCTTTCTTTCTTTCTTTCTTTCTTTCTTTCTTTCTTTCTTTCTTTCTTTCTTTCTTTCTTTCCTTCTTTTTCTTTCTTTCTTTTTCTTTCTTTCTTTCTTTCTTTCTCTTTCTTTCTTTCCTCTTTCTTTCCTCTTTCTTTCTTTCTTCCTTCCTTCCTTCCTCTTTCCTTCCTTCCTTCCTTCCTTCCTTCCTTCCTTCCTTCCTTCCTTCCTCTTTCTTTCTTTCTTTCCTTCCTTCCTTCCTTCCTCTCTCTTTCCTTCCTTCCTTCCTTCCTTCCTTCCTTCCTTCCTCTTTCTTTTTCTTTCTTTCTTTCTTTCTTTCTTTCTTTCTTTCTTTTTCTTTCTTTCTTTCTTTCTTTCTTTCTTTCTTTCTTTCTTTCCTCTTTCTTTCCTCTTTCTTTCTTTCTTCCTTCCTTCCTTCCTCTTTCTTTCTTTCCTTCCTTCCTTCCTTCCTTCCTTCCTTCCTTCCTTCCTTCCTTCCTCTTTCTTTCTTTCTTTCTTTCTTTCCTTCCTTCCTTCCTCTCTCTCTCTCTCTCTTTCTTTCCTTCCTTCCTTCCTTCCTTCCTTCCTTCCTTCCTTCCTTCCTTCCTTCCTTCCTTCCTTCCTTCCTTCCTTCCTTCCTTCCTTCCTCCCCGCCCATTGACTCCAATGTTCTTCTTTTTCCCTCCAGTCTCTCGTCCTCGCCGTTTCGACCTGCGCTCTTTCTTCTCTTTCTTCGCCCTCTTTTTTTTCCGGATCTCGCCGCCTCTCGCTCTCGGAGAGACCCGATCCGAGCTGGCCGGGCGTCGGCAGGGGGAGGAAGGGAAATCCACCTCCCGGGCGACGGCCAAGACATTTACCTCCCCCCCACACCCCACTCGGTCTTTTCAGCCCGGATTTGCGCCCAGAGTAGGGATTACAAGCCGGTGGACCAGAGAAGCTGGCGGGACGCGGGGATGGGAGGCTGGGGGTGGCTGCTTCTGGGAAAGGCAGAAGGCAGGGAGGGAGGGGTGGGGGTTTCGGGGTGCAGCCTCCTCGTCGTCTGGCAGGGTGGGTTGCCCGGTGGGGTCGCCTCGGAGGGCTCTAGTTGAGGACCCGCCGTTGGCGTTGCAACGGGCTTGCCCGGATTCAGAGTGCCCAACCGGGGGTTGGCAGGAGCAGAACTGCCCATCGGGCGCAGCCAGCCGCCTGCTCTGGCGGCGACGGCGTAGCTGGGCTCCGGGTCCGTTTAGCGGGAGGGGCAGAGGGCCGACGGCTGCCTCCCAGGCTCTCACGCCGGCTCCTCCCCCCGCACTCCGGTCCAGCAAGGGTGGGGCGGCGAGGATCGACCGGAGCGCCGCCTCCGGGGTTTGTTAGCTGGGTTTCCAGCCAAGTCAAGACTCCTCCGGTTCCGACTCTCCGGGAAGAGGACCGGCCGTCCGGTCCCCAAGCGCCAGAACGGGCAGCGCTGCTGACAGCCGCAGGGCAGAACAAGCGGGCGGGAGAGAAGAGGAGGGCGGGGAGCCGGGGACCCCGGCAGGGATGCGGCCCCCAAATTAAGATCCCCGCCCTCGCCGTCGGTACCAGCCTCCCCCTCCGGGGCCCGCTTGCAGGCGGAGGCGTCCCCCTCTCCCACGGGTGAATGCCCCCCTTTTCCCCTTGGAAGGAGGGGGGGCTCTCCGTGCCCGTTTTCGGAAGAGCTGCGCCGTTGGGGGACGGAGGCGCATTTTCTTTGCACCCCAAATCTCTCTTTGGATTCCTAAGCCTCCCCGCCCCACAACAGAGGATGCTGACCCGGAGGGAGGAGGCCCGTTAGCGTTCGGACCCGGGATCTGGTCCACTCTTGAAGCAAGCATCCTGGAGGGAACTTCAGGATCTCGGAACGCTTAACCGGGTGATTAAGATAGCCCTCTTTCCTCCCCCCCCTCCGGTCCCATTCCCGTCCCCTCGGAGCCCTTTTGGGGAACTGAGAAGCGCCCCTTCCTGGAAAAAGGGCTTACTCGCGGTGTGGGATTCTCGGCCTCTCCGCCCTGGGTTGCCTTTCCTCGGAGCTTCTGCGCGGGCAAAAAGTCAGTGGTTGGTCTCCTGCACCGGGGCTGGAGGCTCGGAGCTCTTTCATGCCCAGCGTCCGCAGCGGCTGCCCCTGGGTGAGCTTGGGGGTGGGGGGTTGGGGGGTGGAGGGTTGGGGTGCTGGTGACGGGGGCGTATGTGTGCCCGTTTTATGGGGTTTTATCTCTCCGCGGTTGGGGCGCCTTCCTTCGGCAGCGTTTACAACTCCAGTTTGCAAGCTGGGGCGCCAGCGGTGCCTTTTTTTTGGGGGGGGGAAAGGAGGGAGCGAGTGTTCCAGATGTTTCGATGTTTGCAAACCCTTGCCAGGTTTCTCCAAGGCACTTTCCTGCCACAGGGAATAATTTTTTTTTAAAAAAAAAGGGGGGCCGGGGGGGGGAGAAAAAGGAGGCGGAATAACTGCGTGGCGACGTTTGCCTTGGAGCCGTTTCTCTCAGCCCTTGTGCAAAACAACCTTGGGAGTTGAAAGGAATGCCTGGTTTGGTTTGGGTTTTTTTTTTTGTCCTTTTTCTTTATTTTTTATTTTTTTTTAATTTGGCTTGAACTCCGGGGACAGAACTCTTCCGAAAGCCGCGGCGCGAACCCCAACCGTAGAGTAGGGGGGCAAACAAACAGCGGTTAAAGGAAACCGCGTTGCAGAGGCAAGGGTGCCGAAGGCGGCACGCAAGGCTGAGCCCTTGTTTTTTTGGCTGGGGACGAGGCTGGAAAGCCACGCCGCTGAGGTGTGGCCTGGCCTGGCCTGGGCTCGGCCCCTCTGCCCAGTCTTGCCTTCTCCAAAGATTGGGAAACGGGAAGCCAACTCTCGGAAAGGAGAACCCTCAAAGCTCCGATCCTGACTCCGGAGCAAAGCGCAGCGCAAGCTTAGCGGGAATCCTTTGGATGTGGATTCATCCCGTGGGACGCACTAATGCCCCCCCCCCCCGTAAGGATCTTTTTTTGCAGCCTGGCCAACGCAGGAGAATGGGACTATTCTGATTCCCCCCACACCTCCTCTTTTTGTCGGATGGACAAATGGGCCTTTTTTTGGGGTGGGTGGGGTGGGTAGGGAAAGCGTACCTTCCTTTGGATTGGGCTCTCCAAGGTTGGCTTTGCCTTGGGAGCTTGGGAGATTCCCAGGGAGGGAAAGGAAAAGGGCGTCATTGCAACGTCTGGACAGGGCTAGCCGGGACTCCCTTGCGTGTGGTTTAGCTTGGCACCGTAATCGTAGATGGCCTGAAATAAAAACATGTTGACGCGGCGGGAATTTTCTCTCTTCCCCGAGCCTTTTCCAAGACGGAGAAAAAGCGCGGCTTAAAAAGCCTGCAAAAGACCCGGGCAAAATGGCCAGGAGGATGAACCGCGCTGGGTGTGTGTGAGTGTGTGTGAGATGAGGTGTGTGTGTGTGTGTGCGTGCAAAACAGGGTTTGGGGGATCGCCCGCTCCTTGGTGGGTTAGCAGTGGACGGGAGGGCCCCCCCCCCATAGCTTGATCGCCGACCTGCCGGAAAAAGGTAAGCGCCTTAATGTAGGAAGAAGCCGAGAATTACTGGAGGTTTGCTGAGATGGTTGTGTGATGTGGCGGGGCGGATAACCTGGATCTTGCCAGAGAACTGTAGTTAGCAAATTAGAAGGACTCGGTCAGGGTAACTTTTCGCCTTTGCGGTCCTCTGCTGCCCTCCAGCGGTGATGGTTAGAAACGGCAGGTCCATTGCACCCCGACAGTAGAAGGGAACCGTTGGCGGCATGAGGGTTCCTTAGGGTTGTTGTTGCTAGTTGCGAAGTCGTATCTGACCCATCGCGACCCCATGGACACGTTCCTCCAGGCCTTCCTGTCCTCTACCATCTTCTGGAGTCCCTTTAAGCTCACGCCTACTGCTTCAGTGACTCCATCCAGCCACCTCATTCTCTGTCGTCCCCTTCTTCTATTGCCCTCAACCTTTCCCAGCGTTAGGCTCTTCTCCAGCGAGTCCTTCCTTCTCATTAGGTGGCCAAAGTATTTGAGTTTCAATTTCAGGATCTGGCCTTCTAAAGAGCAGTCAGGGTTGATCTCCTCTAGGACTGACCGGTTTGATCGCCTTGCAGTCCGAGGGACTCGCAGGAGTCTTCTCCAGCACCAGAGTTCAAAGGCCTCAATTCTTTGGCGCTCGGCCTTTCTTATGGTCCAACTTTCACAGCTATACGTTGCAACTGGGAAGACCACGGCCTTGACTATAGGAACTTTTGTTGACAGGGTGATGTCTCTGCTTTTTAGTGTGCTGTCTAGATTTGCCATGGCTTTCCTCCCCAGGAGCAAGCGTCTTTTAATTTCTTGGCTGCAGTCCCCATCTGCGGTGATCTTGGAGCCCAGGAAAATAAAATCTGTCACTACCTCCATTTCTTCCGCATCTATTTGCCAGGAGGAAGTGGGTCTAAATTTTGATTTTGGATCTCCTTTGCTTTTTTAAAAAAAAATGGTTGTGGACCTCAGGAGCTTCGTTTTATCAGGATTAGAGCTACTGATGTGTATTGTATTGTTTAAGCCCTGGCTTGCGCACACTCACTGCAGGCTGGCTGGGGAAAAGCAAACAGCTTCTATCCATGGGCTGTCAGGCTCCTGAACGGGAAATAACTCTATGTCTGATTGACTTGCGAGGCCGATGTGTTGTGCAATTAGCTCACATGGTGTAACAAGATGGTGGGTTTGTTGTCACTGTGAGTTGTGGTGGGGGGGAGGGGCATGAAAGGAGGCTCAGCCAATCTCAGTGTATACATGTTGTACTTTGATAAAGGATCGTTCACTCATTCAACATCTTTGAAATTGCCACGTTTGAAAACAGGGCTCTAGTGTTAAATGAACCGTTCATTTGTATGGCGGGTCTTCAATTCAGGGCAACTGTATCAGGGCTGCTGAGGGCTATAAAAAGTTTTCTTGAAGCTCTTTGCTGCCATCTTGTGGTTCTCTGGGATTTGTAGTCCAGATTGGGGAGCTTTTCCCCCCATCAATGCTTTTGTGGTATTGTGGCTGATGAGGATCACCACTAGTGGCATTTTTAAATAAACAAATCCCCGTGGCCTCCATTTTGTAAGTGCACCCCGACGTGCTCTCCGTGGTCCTATAAAGAGTACCTCTGCTGTCTCTGAACTGGTTAAGATTTTAGTGGATTCCCTAACTCAGAGAGAGAGGTACTCTTTATAGGACCACGGAGAGCACGTCGGGGTGCGCTTACAAAATGGAGGCCACGGGGACCTGTTTATTTAAAAATGCCACTAGTGGTGATCCTCACCAGCCACAAAAGAGCCATTAAGTGGAAGGCAATGATGGGGGAAAAGGAACAAAATTGAATACGACGTGAAGTTAAACAAAAATGTACCCGTGGCGTGCGCGTGGGTATCTTTACAGTACACTAATTCTGCTTCTTTTGTCAGTTTCTGCGGTGCGTGAGGCCGAATGAAAATGATTTCCCCGCAGGCCAAGTTGTTCTTTTGATTCTGGAGCATTATTGCCTTATTGTAGGGCTCATATGCCAGTCGGATTCTGCTGGCCTGAACTGTCAATCTCAGCAGAATATCTGGTCTCCTGGGACGCTTCTGTGACAGATCCTAGTGCTCCTTTTTCCAAAGTTGTTCAGCGCCTCTGGGTGATCTGTGGCAGAGCATCAGGCTAGGAGCATCAGAGCATCAGAGCATCAGACTGTCTTCATTAGAGGATATGTGCTATAACTAAAACATTGCAACACTTGGTTAAATAGCTCCAGGTCTGTTTCATGGCTATTTCTCTTGCTGGTAATTCTGATTCCCTCAGCATTGGCGAATTGGAGCCCTGGATTTTATTAATGGACAATAGCAGCTTCTGAACGGATACTTTTGCAATGTGTCAAAGAAGCTCAGAGATCAGCCTGGAAACTCAGAAAGCTAGCTATATCTGAGCTTCAAAGGTCCACAGGATCGCTTACACAGCAGCCAAGAATTCATTTTTTTCCCCTCCTCACATCTCTTTGCTGTCACCTAGTGGTTGCATGCATTTCTGCAGGCCAGATAAGGTAATACAGGTAGTCCTGCACAGGGAACACAGTTCATTTAGTGAGCGTTTGCAGTTACGTGTTTTACATTCTGATCCTTGACAACTGATTCGTATTTATGATGGTTGCAGTGTCCCTGGGTCCCCTTTTGTGACCTTTTGACAAGCAAAGTCCATGGGGAAGCCAGATTCACTTAACAACTGCGTGACTAACTGAACATCTGCAGTGGTTCACTTAACAACTGCAGCAAGAAAGGTTGTAAGATAGACAAAATTCATTTCACAGATTTCTCACTTAACGATGTAAACTCTCGGCTGGACTAGCTATACAAGTCAAAGATAGGTGATTATATATATATATATATATATATATATATATATATATATATATATATATATATATATATATATATATATATATATATATATATATGTATATATATATATATATATATATATATATATGTATATATATGTATATATATATATATGTTTTCTGAGGTTTTCGCGGGTGCCTGTATGTGGATCCTTGGTTTTTCGGGTTTTTCCCCGCGTAGAACACCTTTAGTTCTACGCGGGGAAAAACCTGAAAAACCAAGGATCCACATACATATATATATATATATATATATATATATATATATATATATATATATATAGTTAACAAGCATTTAACATATATCTCCCCTTGTTTCTCAAGCTAACAAAGCGAGAGAGATCCTGTGGCTCAAGAGGTAAAAACAACTGCCTAAGGTGCAATCAGCCCAGGTTCGAATCTCAGAAGGGTATGGCTGACTGATGAAAACTAATAAGTTTGAAATGCATATCAGTCTCCCTTAATTCTTTGTTAGCAATTTAAAATTTACACAAATATGAGCTGTCACCGGTGTGACTACTGCCTGTCGATGGCCTTCAGGATAGGCTGACACAGGAAATAAAGATTTGTCCCATGTTTGGGGCCTAGCAAGGTAATCTAAAAATAGTTAACAAGCATTTAACATACGGTATATATATATTGTCAAGTTTCCGAGGTATGGGCTTTTCAAGTGAGGCATTGTTTACCTTAAAAGTCCTTTATTAGCCTAATACACCAGCAAATGCTTGCTCGAAGGAAGCTGGAATCTGAAATCTCCCCCCCTTGCACAATATATTAAAACACAATCCTCCACCTTACTAATTTTGTCATTAATCATATTCTCCAATTAATTTAAAGAATCAGTTTCCCTTCCCTTAGAAGACCCCCAAAGCTTTATCTTCTTAGTGAGAGAAATAGCCTTGAAGGTGCATTCCTACTCATCCCCCCTCCTAACCTTAAACTAAAGCAATACACTAGTCTTAAAGCAATACACAAGTTTAACATATGAAATGGCTACTTCTTCATCTCTTGTCAAGCAATAACATTCGATGTTAGCAGCGTTGACATCTGTCTGTCTGTCTGTCTATCTATCTATCTATCTATCTATCTATCTATCTATCTATCTATCTATTGTTTTGAGGGCATAAAAGTTAGTAACCCGCTAATAAAATAATGTGGAGGAAATCGGTAATGGTGCAGTAGCTCTTGCCTTTAATTATATTTTAATGAATTAGTTCCGCTGTGCTGCCTTAAATGAACATTATTCATCCATTCAATCAGCTCAGCTACCAAACTATATTTTAAAATGGGGATTTATCCATGTATAAGTTGCAGGGGAATTGTCCCCTCCCCCACATTCCCTGTCTTACGGGCAAGTCTCTTTTAAAGGCTAGACAGGGATGGGGGAAAAAATGAAACGAAAATCCCATCTAGTTTATAGACCTGGGATTTCCTGTAGCCCCCTAATCCAAGTATTACAAGAGTTTATTCTTCTTAGCTTTTTTCAAAGTCTGCCAGGATTAGCTGGATCCTCCCTTCCATGTTCAAAGATGATTTTGAAAGCAGGAGAGCAACTTTGCGCATAAGAAAATCTACTTCCCCGCCCCCCCCCCCTTTTAGGAGGTTTCAATGCTGCACACCACACTTATGCCCCATGCAATTTAATTTCACATGGAAAGCTTGAAAGCTGATGTGTAATCCAAAACTGCCTCCATCTGCTCTGGAAATCAGCTTCCGCATTTACCGCAGATCTGCACCCCCAAGTAGCTCCTGCAAAGGGCTATTAAACGTAATAGGTAGCCGGAGAAGATTTATATTTTTCATGCCTGTCAGTTCAACATTTCCTTTGTCAGGCATAGCTTTCAGCAGGTGAAATGCTGCAGGAAAGGATAGTAGATGTCCACTAACTCAAGAAAAAAACACGACAACGAAGTCTTAAACCCACACGGCAGGGGTGTCCAACTTTGGCATGGCTGGCTGGGGAATTCTGGGAAGTCCACAGGTCTTAAAGGGGCCAAGGTTGGAAACTTCCCTCCCCCTCCCCTGCCACACAGTGTATTTTATTCTGTAACTTGCTTTGATTTTAACACTCCGGAGCTATTCTTATTTAAAACGTGCCGAGCAAGCATACTTGCTTCTCTTTCCTGGAAAACCACTGCAGGCTGCAGATTCTTCCAGAACGAAAGTGCAAATTCTCCTAGGGCTTTGTTGTTTTGGGGTGGAACTTTGAAAAGAGCCCTTGACGCTGAAATCTGCAAGAGACTTGCCCAGGTGGCTGAACTAAACGTACAAAACCCAGGGCTTTCTTTGATGCTGTTGGATTTTTAAAATAGGCTTCCATAAAAATCTTTTCCCCAGGAGGATTGGTTCATGCACATTTTTATGAGCTGCTATAGCAAACATTTTGTTTGCTGTAAATGTTGGGGCAAACTAGTTTTACGGCTGAAAATGAGAACGTTTCCTCTTAAATTCTAATTACACTAGTGTTGTTCTACAGTTCCAGGATTGTGCCACCAAGAAATAAAAAAAAACCATTTTAAAATTGCAGTTTTCTAGCAGATAATGTTTAGATAATCTGGAACCACTTAAAAAATCTATTCCTACCTTTAGACAAAACCTTCAATTAGTTGTGTTCTTCTTTCTGTGGTGCAACATTGCCATCTGTTGGAATAAAATGCGTGCACATCAAACTGGGAAAGTTATGCATAAGCAAGGGTTCTTCTCAATAAAACTCTAGAGCAGGGGTCTTCAAACGTGGCCCTTTTATGACTTGTGGACTGCAACTCCCAGAATGCAACTCTCAGGCATGCTGGTTGAGGAAGTCTGTGAGTTGAAGTCCACAAGTCATAAAAGGGCCACGTTTGAAGACCCCTGCTCTAGAGGATGGATAGAAGGGGGATGTTATTGGGAAGGAAAAATATAGTTTATTCATTACTTGTTGTAGTGTTTTTTTTTTGTAACCACCCACCATCCCCAACTTTATTTTGTTCTTTCTCCCACTTCCCAAGTCAATTTTTTGTGACTAATGACTCACCACATTGATAATTTTGCTATCAGAAGACAGCAAATAGATATGCAGGTAGTCTGAATTGGGAGTGGAACTTCGGTTGTAAGTTGTTGAGGTTGTAAGTTGAGTCAAACTCGATTTTTACAAGGCTTTTTTTTGGCAGTTTAGAGAATCCAGCTTCCTCGAATGAGTGGTTTTTTTTTGCTGGAAATCGGCAAAAGAGGTTGCAAATTGTGATCGCGGGACTGTAGGATGTACTACAACAGGTCATAAATGTGAATGTTGCAAAGCTCCTAAATTGCGATCATGTGACCACAAGGGTAGTCTAATGGTTGAAACTGCAAGTACAATTCTTAATTCCTCAGGCCGCTGTAACTTTAAACCAGGGGTCTTCAAACTTGGCCCTTTTATGACTTGTGGACTTCCAGAATTCCTCAGCCAGCCAATTTTGAAGACACCCCCTACTTTAAACTGTCAATAAACTAATGGCTTTATGTTAAGGACTACTTGTAATTTAATAATGGATGAAAGAGATGTATCTCCTGGGGAGAAAAAAAAACCCATCAGTTGTTTTGAACAGCCTATGTTCCAGTCCTGTTGAGTTTGATGGACTTCTTTTCGAGAAAGCGTACACAGAATGGCTATTCACTTGTGCATAAGTATTTCTTTGTGAATGTTAGTGTGTAAGAAAAATGCACAAGAGAGGTTATGGTTCCTATTCTAAGAAGTTAAAAAGTGGCTGCTGTGGAATTATTATTATTATTATTATTATTATTATTATTATTATTATTATTATTATTATTATTATTATTATTATTATTATTATTTGATGTTAATATTAAGGTGCCGATGCCCCACCATCCATTTTTCTCCTTCTTTAGCAAGACATGGCATATATAGTGAATGAAATCTGTGCTTCGCCGCCAGACCATAATGCATGGAACTAGCACTTTTCAAAGTTGACTTGGGGATCCCTACTTGCCTACCTTTTCTCATCACCGAATTCTCCCCGTTTAAGGAAACCTGGAGTCTGGTCTGGCTTGCAATTACAGAGAGAGCGGCAGCCAGAAGGAGCAGATATTGCCCAGGAATTCCTTGCAAGACGTATGCAGAGTGAGGCTTCTTTATCTAGAGAAAATACAGGATAGAACTGTGATTGGGGAAAAAAAAGGGATGGTGGTGGTGGAGGGGGGCAAAATGGTGAAGGAGAAGGCTGGAAGAGAAGATGACTTTGATGTGCAAGAGTCTGGGTTATCAGTGGGAGGCGCTTACATAAACACACGGCTACTATTGCTAATTGAAAAACCAAAGGCAAATGACTTGTTCCTGCAAGAATGCCATCTGCTAAGTTTCTAAAGTTGCCGGGCTGGTGCCTGTTTTGCTAATCGTTTGTCAGGGCTGGTGGTGGAATGGAGGTCAGCGATTCATTCCCCCACTTGTTTAAAAAAAACAACAACAACCAGGGGAGTTGAGATCCTGCCAGCCCCCACTAGTCAGTAAATCACTCCTTTTGGTCTGGGGCTTTTGACCGATTTAAGACTCAATCTCCAGATCGCTCTGCTTTTAGTGGCCTGCTTATTGTGGCCTACCCTTGTTGCTGCTTCAGCCAAAGATGGCCAGAGGGAGTACGTTACTGCAGATTCCTCAGCCTGGTGCTTTTCAATTAAAAATGCCAGAACATGGCGAGGGCGGGGCATCTTTATAAAAATGTAGACAGCGGTTCTATAGATAAATATCTGGAGGGTGCGAGATTTCCTTTTGTATAAAAAGGTAAAGGTTCCCCCGTACATGCGTGCTAGTTGTTTCCAACTCTAGGGACTGGTGCTCATCTCCGTTTCAAAGCCGAAGAGCCACCGCTTGTCCGAGGACGTCTCCGTGGTCATGTGGCCGGCGTGACTAGACGCCAAAGGTGCACGGAACGCTGTTACCTTCCCACCGTAGTTGTTAGATCGTGGGCTCTGGACCACATGGCCAAGATGGACGACACAGGACAACAGGGTTCAGCATAACATTCTTTATTGATGTAGCACAGACTTGGCAAACAAAGGGGCAACTGCCCCTCTTATATACCTAGCCAGGTATACTTGGAACCAATCCCATTGTCTGGATTTCCTGCCAAAGGCTGCCCTGCCAATCCTGATAGGGCACCCTGCCACCTGGTGGTGTCAGTGGCTATCTCTGTGAAACATCCCCTATATACATATATACATAACACCAGTGGTCCCTATTTTTCTACTTGCATTTTTACGTGCTTTCAAACTGCTAGGTTGGCAGAAGCTGGGACAAGTAACAGGCGCTCACTCTGTTACACGGGATTCGACCCGCCAAACTTCTGATCGACAAGCTCAGTGTCCTAACCCACTGAGCCACCACGTCCCTCTCCTTTTGTATTTGGTACTATAAACCAGGGGTCCCCAACCCTCATTTTGGTACTGGGCTGCAGCATGCCAGCAACCGGTCCACACAAATGTCTGAATTTTGATCCCATGACCCTGGGGATGCCGCAGTGGTCGTAAGTGTGGAAAATGGTCATACGTCACTTTTTTCAGCGCCTTTGTAACTTCAAACAGTCACTAAATGAGCTGTTGTAAGTCCAGGATAACCTGTACTCTGTTTTGCAGATAGAAGAACAGGCAGCGTTTTCATGGCCCTGCCATGGCTGCCATCTTCACCTTTGGGACCACACCTTGCAAGCACACCTGCGTGCCCACCTTTTTATTTTCCAAGTGGGCATCCCAGTGAGAGAATAGGGGCGTGAGGCTGTGGTCTTGTAAACTAGCATGAAAAATTATATAAAATAATAAAAACTAGATAGCCATTGAGCATGGAAGATTGCCACGGGTTGCTAACCACATTGTTATCTGCTGGCTGCATGCTGGCAACCTGGGTTCACAATCCTTCCAGAGCGTGATAGAAAAATGCACACTTGGTTACTGCAGACTCTTGCTATGTCCTCTGTATAATTTAAGGGCTGTGCGAGAGGAGTAGAATAGACCTTAGTTTGCTGCAATTCTTAAACAACTAACTGTCAGAAAAGGATGATGATCTATTATGAAATGTCCAGGTCTACTGTCTTGAACAGGGGGTTGGACTAGAAGACCTCCAGAGCTTCTTTCAGCCCTACGATTTTATGAATCTGTCCATTCCTATCTTCCTCCTGGTTCTCCTCCTCCTCCTCCTCCTCTTGCAGTGATTCACTTAACAACTGTGGCAAGAAAGGTCGTAAAATGGGACAAAACTCATTTAACAAATGTCTCACTTAGTCACAGAAATTTTGGGCCCAGATGTGGTTGTTAAGTCAAGAACTAGTTGTATTTTATCTGAAAGCTGATTGAATGGGTTATTTCAATAAACAAAAGACTGGCAGGTTTTTAAATTTGTTAATGCAATTCACCACCCAGAGTCAAATTAGATGCAGCTCAAAAGCCTTTGGAGCATATGATCTCAATTAAAAAGCAAACGGGTCGGTTTAAATTTTTTTTACCTGAGCAGCTGCTATTTCAATAAAATTAAAAATATAACCATGTAGGCAAAGAGTTTTGGACAAACTAAATGCTTAGTTATGTTTGTTGTAGAACCTTAAGATTTGAAGTATGAAGACTTTAGCCTTCTCTTTAGCTATTAGCAGATTACGGGAGTTGCGGAACATGGAAATTTGTCTTCTGCCAGCTTAAGTTCTGCGTGGCATCTGTCTTCTTTCTTTCAAGATTAACCTCAGCTTTGTGTGCCGAGGTTTAGCAACGTTACTTTTTTTGAGCACTGAAAATGTTTTCATCCTAAGCTAGGTCAAATCAAGGGCGATGCTTATTTTTATCTATTTTTACAAGGAATCCCTGTATCTCAAAGTTAAGGCTGTCATTACTAACAAAAGACATCTGGAGAAGAAGATCACCAAATGGTGTTGATTTTAAGAGAAGCTAATCTCGGAATCTCCCCCCCCCTTTTTTTTTTTTTAAAAAAATATCTTTTCCTACTTGATGCCAGGGATGAAAAAGTACGCTTCTAGTTCCTCTTTCACCAAAGTTTGGAATTTGCAAGACCTTTGCATCCGACCATTCATGAAGTTGGCTTAATTGCCACGGCATCCTCAGCAGAAACATGTTGCTTGATTCAAATATGCAGAGTTGTTTTCGACAACTTTAAGAGTATTTGCAGTAGTAATCATTTTGTACGTGATAAATTTATGTGGCACTCTGAAACACGGGGTCCTCGTGCTAAGGCAATATGCAGGATATTGGTGTTGCTCAGTTGGCAACTTGTGTCTGAATCGTTGGGATCTCATGGGCCATAGCATGCCAGCCCCTGTCCCCCACCGTATTCCCGGAGTTTGCCCAGATCCACGTAGTCCTTGACCTGCGACCGCAACTGAGCCCAAATTTTATGTTGCTCAGTGAGAACGTGAGTTTTGCCCCGTTTTATGACTTTCCTGGCCACGTTTGTTAAGGGAATCACTGCAGCTGTTAAATTAGCAACACCGTTGTGAAGTGAATCCGGTTTCCAAATGGACATCGCTTGTTAGAAGGCCTCAAAAGGGGATTGCGTGACTCTGGGATGCTGTGACCGTCATAAATACGAGTCAGTTGCCAAGGGTCTGAATTTTGATCACATGACCATCAGGATGCTGCTATGGTTATAAGTATGAAGTGGTCCTGAGTTATTTTTGTCAATGCCGTTTGAACGGCCACTGAATGAACTGTGGTAAGCTGAGGACTACCTGTATACTTATTTATTATTTATTCATTTTTTTAATGCCATCCATCTCACCATGACAGCGATTCTGGGCGGCTTACCATGTTTTGGGCTTTCAGGTTAGCCTTGACCCCTGGTGATGGCCAGGGAAAGTCCTCACAGTTTTCTTCTGGAAAGATCATGGAAGTGGTTTGCCATTGCTTTTCTTCCTGGGCTGAAGGAGACTGACTGGCCCAAGGTCGCCCACCTGCCTCTGGTGCCTTAACTACCGCCCCAAACTGACTCTTGAGACACACATTTACCAATCTGAATATAAAGAGGCGTAGGTCAGAGTTGAGGGACGTGGTGGCTCAGTGGGTTAGGACGCTGAGCTTGTCGATCAGAAGGTCGGCAGTGTGGCGGGTCGAATCCCGAGTGCCGCATAACAGAGTGAGCGCCTGTTACTCGTCCCAGCTTCTGCCAACCTAGCAGTTTGAAAGCACATAAAAATGCAAGTAGAAAAATAGGAACCACTATGGTGGGAAGGTAACAGCATTCCATGCGCCTTTGGCGTCTAGTCATGCCGGCCACATGACCACGGAGACGTCCTCGGACAAGCGCTGGCTCTTCGGCTTTGAAACGGAAATGAGCACCGGCCCCTAGAGTCGGAAACGACTAGCACGCATGTGCGGGGGAACCTTTACCTTTACCTTTTAGGTCAGAGTTGAGAGTGTTAGTGGCCCTTTCTGTAGCAGAGAAGAATTAAGATGGTCAATATAGGTGGCTCTCGACTGAGAGCACTTCATTTAGTGACCCTTGAAATGTGCAATGGCGTTGAAGTGACTTATGACCGCTTTTCACACTTACGACCGTTGTAGCCTCTCCGTGGTCACGTGATCAAAATTCGGAAGCTCGGCAACTGACTCATATTCACGACGGTTTCCGTGTCCCCGGGTCATGGGGTCAACTTTCAGGTCCTTCTAAGAAGCGAAGTTAGAATGGTGAAAACCAGATTCACTTAACAACCGTGCTACTCGTTTAGCATCTGCAGGGATTCACTTAACAGCCGTGGCAAGAAAGGCCGTAAAAATGGGGCGAAATTCTCTTAAGAACTGTCTCACTGAGCAACAGGAACTTTGGGGGCTCAGTCAGGTTCGTAAGTTTGCTGTATGTCATTTCAGCACGCATTGCAGATGTCTCCTATCTGTTTTCAATATAATCATTATTCTTTCATTTTGTGTTCTGTTTTCAGTTGACCTTTACTATGGGTCCTTCCCGAAAAGAATTCTTGGTCTTGGGCTACCTCCTTGCAGGTAAGATTTGCCTTCAATGGGATATTTTTGCCAAGTCAATCCTCAGCCTAGAACTAAGGAGAAATTCCCTGACAGTGAGAACAATTAGCCAGTGGAACACAGTGCTGGGCTGCATTAACAGAGGGATAGAATCAAGATCACGTGAAGTACTAATACCACTTTACAATGCCTTGGTAAGGCCACACTTGGAATACTGCATCCAGTTTTGGTCACCACGATGTAAAAAAGATGTCGAGACTCTAGAAAGAGTACAGAGAAGAGCAACAAAGATGATGGGGGGACTGGAGGCTAAAACATATAGGGAACAGTTGCTGGAATTGGGTATGTGAAGAGAAGGGTGAGGGTAGACATGATAGCAGTGTTCCAATATCTCAGGGGTTGCCCCAAAGAAGAGGGAGTCAAGCTATTCTCCAAAACACCTGAAAGCAGGATAAGAAGCAACGGATGGAAACTAGTCAAGGAGAGAAGCAACCTAGAACTAAGGAGAAATTTCCTGACACTTAGAACAATTAACCAGTGGAACAACCTGCCTCTAGAAGTGGTGAATGCTCCAAAACTGGAAGTTTTTAAGAAGAGACTGGACAGCCATTTGCCTGAAATGGTATAGGATTTCCTGCCTGAGCAGGGGGTTGGACTAGATGACCTCCAAGGTCCCTTCCAACGTATTATTATTATTATTATTATTATTATTATTATTATTATTATTATTATTATTATTATTATTATTTGTCAGAGAGTCTCTTTGGTTAAATCTGTCCTGCTTAAGCCTGGAACAAGAAGCCTTCCAGATATTTTAGATCCCATTTGCAATCCCTTCCATTCGATGGGGAATTGTGAGAGCTTGCTTCACATTCCAGGATTTTAGTCGGTAGCTTGAGCAAACATTCAATTCATTTTACTCTCGTTTTCATTCACCAGTGATTCTGGTCCCAGAAACAGCATCAAAAAATGTATTTACTGGCATTGCAGGGGAAAAAAAAGCTGCTTTGATTTCTCCCACCATGCATCGTTTCTCTTCCCAGAAGAGGGACCATGAGTGCAAATCTTCAAGAAGGCTTAGCATGTCATACTCAGACTCAAAGACAACAAAATCTGAATTTCATACATTTTCTTGGCCAGAGCTGGAAAAGCTCCACCAGGACTTTTAGAGAAAGGTGAAGTTAATAGCTAAGTTTCGCCCGGGTTAAAATATGTATTGATTTCTTTGGCTGGCACTCAATTTGCAGACAGTACATACTAAGTTGCTTGGGTTTTCAGGAGAACCTGACCATCTTTTGAGCAAGGAACACGCTACCGCCAGCTCCGGTTTGAAACTTGCAGCGTAGGAAAGTGGACCTTGTGCAAAATGACATTAGTTTGGAAACAAATGCCATTATTTGGGCTTGACTTATGCAAAACGCTTAAGGAACAGTATGAGAAAAAGCAAAGTTTAAATGAACAGGAAAGCCAGGCTTTGCAAAAAGGTGTAGATTGGTCCCCAGCAAAATGCATCTTTTACTGTGTTGCTTGTGAATGCTTCAGAACTACTTGTCATCACAATGAAGGTAGTTCTCGACTTACAACAGTTTGTTCAGTGACCGTTTGAAGTTACACCACCGTGCTTTCTCTTCGTAGGGTCATGCATAATCTCCTGTCAGAGTTTGCTTCCCGCCATTCTTCCAAGTGAAGAGCAAATGGTCGTGCAGCTGAATGCCCCCTTCACTTTGAAATGTTCTGGAGACAGCGAAGTGAGCTGGCAGCATCCGGCCCCAGAAGGCAACCATTCCATCGCCATCCGAAATGAAGAGAACAACAGCGGCCTTTTCGTGACCGTCCTCGAAGTGGCAAATGCATCGGCTTCTCTCACCGGATTGTACATTTGCTATTATAATCATTCTCAAGAGGAAGATGGAGAGGTCGAGGGGAAAGAGATCTACATTTTTGTGCCAGGTGAGTTGACAAGAGTTCAAGTCACCAGGAAGGCTTTGGGAGAGAGGCAAGTAGCTTCTACTGGATCCCTTTGAGTTAGAGCAACTGGATACTCAATGGTTCTCCGTCTTTTCTTCACCACGGACCCCCTTTAAATAGCACTGAGCAATAGGACCACTATGCCGCTTCACTTTGGCCACCTAATGAGAAGGAAGGACTCACTGGAGAAGAGCCTCATGCTGGGAAAGGTTGAGGGCAATAGAAGAAGGGGACGACAGAGAATGAGGTGGCTGGATGGAGTCACTGAAGCAGTAGGCGTAGCTTAAAGGGACTCCAGAAGATGGTAGAGGACAGGAAGGCCTGGAGGAATGTTGTCCATGGGGTCACAATGGGTCGGACACGACTTCGCAGGTAACAACAACACCGCTTCACAGTGTTTTACAGCCCTCTCTAAGCTTTTTTTCAGAGTCAGTCTATTGCCCCCCAAAATCTGGGTCCTCATTTTACCGACCTTGGAAGGATGGAAAGCTGAGTCAACCTTGAGCTGGTCAGGATCGAACTGCCAAACTGCTGGCAGTCTCCAGTCAGCACAATTAGCCTGCAGTCCTGCATTCTAACCACCGGGCCACGTTTCGCTTCTCACTCAAGAAGCTTCCGCAGGATGTTTTCTGCCCTGTGTCCCTTCACTGAAATCCTTCCATCCTCCACCATCCAGTCAGAGCTGAAGAAGCTTCTGGGATGAGAAGTGAAATGTCTTCAAAGAAAAACAAGAAAGTCCAGTTGCCTTTGGGAAAAGCACCTTTGTCTCAAAGTTCTTGTCTGGTTATCCTAGGAAATGGGAGATTGGACTAAGGTAGGCAGGCACTGCTTTGGCTGACTGAGAATGTTCAGCAGACTTTGGATAGCATATTGAAATGGTTGATGTCAGTTGTTAACGACCACATAGATTACGTTCCCACCTTGATCCTTCAAGTCCATCAATGGTACATTGATCATTGCTGTGAATAACTCCATCCACCTTGTTGCTGTCTTCCTCTTTTTATATTCCTTCTATCTTTTCTAACATTAGAGGACTATGTCTTTGCAGAATGGGTTCGAAATAGGATAATTTGAACCCGGTCACTTGTAATATGGATGAAAATTCTGGGTCGTTTTGTTTGATGATCCATTCATTGGTTTCCCTGCCCTTCCATGGCATTCTCAGGATTTTTTTTCCCCCGACACCAAAGTTCAAGTCAATATTCTGCTTTTCAAAGTTCTGCTTCCATAGAGCTTCACAAGGAAAACCTTTTGACCTATGATATCCCTCAAACTGTGCTCTGGCTCTGAGCATAAGAGTGCCCTCATCTTAGCCAAAGCTGGAAAAATTTTAGTCCCAGAATTAGGACAAAACTGTCTTGCTGGAGGTGAGCTGAAGGCTCTTCTCCCCTAACCAGACCCACACAGTTTCCAGACACTATGGCCAAACCTCAACGGTGTCACTTGGTCAGCCTGGGGTAGATATATACACAACCGAGTGTGATCAGTATCCTGGTGATGCTGCATCCCATCTTGATGGATGACCTTTTCCATGACTTCATATACAGTAGATGACAAACAGAGGTTGGGTGAAATAGGAGCTTTAAGGATTTGCAAGGTTCTGTCTGTTTAATGTCTATATGGAGATACTGGGAGAAGTTATCTGACACTTTTGGATGAGGTATCATCAATATACTCATGATCTCCAGCTTTATATCTATCCCAGGCCCTCTGAGAAATGTGGTGGAAGTTCTAGAGGCTGTCAAGGACTGAAAAACAAGCTACCCAACCAAGCAAGAAAGAACGGCTTTTAATTCAGATTCCATGACTATTCTGTTTCCAACTTTGATTACCAGTTGAGTTGTGCTCTCCTGGAAGGAACGGGTCCACAGTCTGGGGTCTTCCAGGATACCCATCTGCTACTAAAAGATTAAGTAGAAGACCAGATCAAAGCTTTAGCTAGTGTGCAGTTGAGTTTTACTTGGAATAGAATGTGATAAGGACAGAATCATTCTTTGATCATCTCTTAGTTAGATTACTACTATTCATTCCACATGGGACTTCTGAAGAGGATCAGTCAGAGATGTCTGGTAGTGAGAATCCAATGGCCAACATGCTCACAGACCAGACATTTTATTGCCACATTACACTGCTGTTATGAGAGCTGCTTTGGTTACCGTTGTGTTTCTGAGTATAGTTCAAAATCCTGAATGCTATTTTTAAAAATTCAATATGGCTCAGAGCCTGGATTTCTGACGGTCTATCTCAGGTAGATTTTTGCCTTTTGTGTCTCCTAAGGGTCCCCACCTTCTAATTATGGCTGAAAAGACTCAACCCTGGCTGTTCTCTGTGTGATTTCTCCTTCCACAGAAATGTCACCATATTAGTTTGTTTAGGGTGGCCTCAGTTTGGCTGGGTAAGGGAAAGATCAAATGGAATATCTCATATTATTGTACGGCACGTGGGATGCAGGCTTGAGATTGAATCTATCAATGTATGTATTTATTCCTCTAACCCAGAGGTCTTCAAACTTGGCAACTTTAAGACTTGTGGACTTAAAGGCTGGCTGGCTGAGGAATTCTGGGAGTTGAAGTCCACAAGTCTTGAAGTTGCCAAGTTTGAAGACCCCTGCTCTCTAACCCTGTTGATGCATCAGAGTGTCTCTTTCTCAACAGATCCAGCTGTTCCCTTTGTTCCAACCTCTCCAGAAGATTTATTCATTGTTGCCAGCGAGGAAGACAATTCTTCAATTATCCCATGTCGCACGACTGACCCTAACACTCAAGTCACTCTGATGAACAGAGAAGGAAAAATTCTGTACGCCTCTTATGACAACAGGCTGGGCTTCATTGGAAACTTCTCTTTGGGGTCCTATATATGCAAGACAACTGTCAGAGCTGTAGAATTTGAGTCCGGTGAATTTTTCATCTATGTTTACAAAGGTACATCACTCCATATTTTTCAGTTGACATGGATAAATGACAGGTTCTGAGTCTCCTTCGATGCTTTGCGAAAGGGTCCAATTGCCTCTAGTTAAAGACGCGGTCATCTTATAAGTACATATTTAATTCTCACAAGGCTACGGGAAAATAACTGTTAACCATCACCCCTCCCCAAAAGACAGAGACCGAAAAGGCTGTTATATAGGGACTTGGTGGCTCAGTGGGTTAGGACGCTGAGCTTGTCGATCAGATGGTCCGCAGTTTGGTGGGTCGAATCCCAAGTGCCGCATAACAGAGTGAGCGCCTGTTACTCGTCCCAGCTTCTGCCAACCTAGCAGTTCGAAAGCACGTAAAAATGCAAGTAGAAAAATAGGGACCACTATGGTGGGACCCTAGAGTTGGAAACGACTAGCACGCATGTGCGGGGGAACCCTTACCTTTACCTTTATAGGGTGAGCAAGGGAAAGAGGGGCAAAAAGGTTTGAATGTTTATTTTATAGAAAGAAATATTGCAGTTACTGGAATAACCTACTTACGGATTTCTAACTTTACTTCAGTAAAATGTACTTAGCAGAAGTTTGGAAGTTCTTTGAACTTGGCTAGTTGGTTGCAGTCCTGTCTATCAATGGAAGGGAAACCATCTTTTGTCATGTGGCTTGTGGGGCATAAATAATTCACCTCTGGCCTAATGGTAGGATTAGCGATGTGGTTAGACCAGGGGTCTTCAAACTTGGCAACGTTAAGACTTGTGGACTTCAACTCCCAGAATTCCTCAGCCAGCCCCAGAAGTTGAAGTCCACAAGTCTTAACATTGCCAAGTTTGAAGACCCCTGGGTTAGACCAGCAACCCACTAGCAGCCCCCGATAAGACCTTGAGTGTAGCCTCCAGAATTTCCTAACCTTCACTTATGCCTCTGTGTGTGTGTGTGTGTGTGTGTGTGTGCTTCCCTCCCCATTGCTTCCCATTTGCCCCACAGATTTTTTTTCCTTCTTCTCAGCTTCTAAACGTCTGACAAATGTGTGTCTGACAAACATTCATCATTAGATGTTGGCACAATTAGAACTCGGTGATCATTCTGATGGGTTGTACAGATGAAAATTATGTTTTATTGGAGAATTTTAACACTGGGGTAAATAATTTATTCTAAACACCTTTGGGGGAGGGGGAATCAATAGGCTTTTAAACGTAGGAGGACAAGGATAGTTTTGCTTATTAATATATTAATGCATGTGTTATTTTGCCCCAAATTCATGATTCTGGGCAGTGTACAAGAATCTCAATGACAGTCTTGCCAGATAAGTCACAATATCAATAAAAGCAATCAAAACATTAAGAAAGGCTATCTTCTTTCCTCATTGTGGCTGCGTTCACACCACCCACCGGACCTGGTTACTGAAGTCACCCATTTTTTATATTTGGATAATACATTGACTTATAAACTCAAAGTTCGTATATGTGCCAGATCCCACCGAAAGTTAATATTAACTCCAGTATATTGAGTTTATTGTTCAAACGCAAGCCTTTAACAAACCTGATTGTATTGAGATAACAATTTATGGGTAAATTTAGTTTGTGCTGAACAGCCGCACTTTGACACAGGCCATCACCCCTCTGCATGTCTCGTACACAATTTGCAACATGTTTCTTTGGAATTTCATCTGGAAAAATTTGTGTGCAGATAGTCCTTGACTTAGGACCACAAGTGAGCCTGACATTTCTATTGCTAAGCGAGACATTTGTTAAGTGAGTTTTGCCCCATATTATGACCTTTCTTGCCACATTTGTTAAGCGAATCACTGCGATTGTTAAGTTAGTAACGTGGTTGTTAAGTGAATCTGGCTTCCCCATTGCTAGTCAGAAGGTTGGAAAAGGGGATCACGTGACCCCCCCCCAAGACTGTCATAAATATGAGTCAATTGCCGAGCATCTGAATTTTGATCATGTCATCGTGGGGTTACTGCAACAGTCATAAGTTTGTAAAATGGTCATAACTCACTTTCTTAAGTGCTGTTGTAACTCTGAATTCTCACTAAATGAACTGTTGTAAATCGAGGACTATCTGTGTTCCCTAGTTCAGGCAGATTGAGGATGACATTTGAGGCACCAGGTGCTGGGAGGAGAATAATTGAGACAACAGTGTGACCTATTCCACATCTGCAACTAGATTCCTGCTTCTGAATCCAAAAGATGACCCTGTTCCCTCCTTATAATGATTCAAATATGTTATTTATTTTATAGAGCAAATGGGATGCAGAATTCTATTTGTTCTTTTAACTCAGAAAACCCCAAAAAGGCCTGAATTGGCCCCATAAATGACAGTTGAAAAGACTATGATTTAGTTTAATAAATTTCTTCCCACATGTCATCAATGTTGATGTTCTCTTTAATATACAGAGAAGAATAAGGTATTCAAGGGAATGATGTTCTATGCGTATTATTTCCTTAAAATGTTTAATCCTCTTCCAGCTCCATCATACCTTCATGTTGAAATTGAGTCCCCCAAGACTGTATATAAAACAGGAGAAACCATTATTGTTACTTGTGTGGTCTTGGATAACGAAGTGGTGAACCTAGAGTGGAATTATCCAGGGAAAGTGGTAAATATCCCTTTTTGTTGTTGACTAAATGGCTGGAGGATACCGTGGGTGGGGCTTTAATTCCGGATTTTTTTAAAAGAAAATGTCTGGATAAAAACATTTGAAAGAAAGGCCGATTGTTAAACGTATTTGCTTGGTCAACTGTCAAGATTTAATGGTTAGCAAGCATGCGGAGCTTTGCAAAATCTTATGGGGAGATGAGTAACATATGAGATTGACAGGAAGTGGGAGAGGAAGAATAATAACACTTCCACCAACCTGGAAAATATAATACAACAAAAATGTTTTTTGTATAGTTGCTCACATGCTACACTTGTGCTGATGAAAGAACATGATTATTTGCAAATGTCTTTAAGTCATAATCCAAAGCAGACTTCTCTAACCCTGTCTCCTCCTGAAGTTTTGGACTCTCCAACCCACAGAACTAATATCTAACTAATAACGTTATTGTCATTTTGAATGTACACCGATTGGCATACATTAAAATGAAATTTCATTGCATGCAGCTCTCAAAAGGGTCACCACCTCCAATATACACTACATAACAAACAAATAAATAAATACAGAATTATGCATATACCCACATATATTACATAACAGAGAAACAACAGTCTAATGTATATAATTATGTATGTGTATGTGTATGTGTATGTGTATATGTATGTGTATGTGTATGTATATATGTGTATGTATGTATGTATGATAGGGACATGGTGTCTCAGTGGGTTAGGATGCTGAGCTTGTCGATCAGAAGGTCGGCAGTTTGGCGGGTCGAATCCCAAGTGCCACGTAACAGAGTGAACGCCTGTTACTCGTCCCAGCTTCTGCCAACCTAACAGTTTGAAAGCACGTAAAAATGGAAGTAGAAAAATAGGGACCACTACGGTGGGACGGTAACAGCGTTCTGTGCACTTTTGGCGTCTAGTCATGCTGGCCACATGACCACGGAGAAGTCCTCGGACAAGCGCTGGCTCTTCGGCTTTGAAACGGAGATGAGCACCGGCCCCTAGAGTCGGAAATGACTAGCACGCATGTGCGGGGGAACCTTTACCTTTACCTTGTGTGTGTGTGTGTGTGTGTGTGTGTGTGTGTATAATCAGAAATGCTTAATATTTTAGTAGCAACATATTGTCTAGGTTCCAACATTTAACTTACTAATACATGTTAAATTCCTCTTCTCTTCTTAATTAGACACCTGTGACACCACATAATTAGATACCTTTGACAAATATGGAATCCAGAATGGGGCTTCCTCTTGGGTACATGGAGACCGATGACATAGCATAATATTTTAGGTAGATATCTTATTTTTTAAAAAACTTCTGTCTTGACTGTCTGTTCCATTCCCTCTTTCCCATATGCAGAAGAATAAAGGAATAATCACCCTTGATGACATCAAAGTTCCAACCCAGAAGCTGATTTATAATTTAACCATTCCAGATGTATCAGTGAAGGACAGTGGAGATTATGAGTGTGCTGTTAGACATGTGACTAAAGATTTTAAGAAAATGGAAAGGATAGCCATCTATGTTCACGGTAGTGCCCGTTTCTCTTTTTCACACTATGATTGCTTATGAGAATGGCAACAAAGGTAGTCATGGAACTATTGTCTTCCTACAGATAAAGGGTTCGTTCATCTGGAGCCCCATTTCAAGCCCGCCGAGGCAGTCAATCTACACGAAGTCAAAAACTTTGTCATTTATGTCTATGCATATCCAGAGCCAAGGTTGTTTTGGCTGAAGGACAATGTCACGCTGATGGAGAACCTCACAGAAATTGTCACCAGTTCCAAGCAAATCCAGGAAACAAGGTAAAGGAACTAGCCTGGGGTGTCTTCACCACTGAATCCTCCATTTTGGAAACGAGGTTTCTTCTCAGAAATTATTTATTATCTCAGAAATTATTTATTCTCCCCACTGAATAATCTTCATTCCAGGACACACCTCTCTGAAAAATTTCTCTAGTTCTCAGTCTAGGCAACCTTGGCTCTTTTACGCAGGGCTTTTTTTCTCATAGAACGCTCGGAACGGAGTTCCAGCTCCTTTTGTGGATGGAACCTTGTAGGGTAGGCAAGGCGGGTTTGTATGGCATGTGTGAGTTCTGGCACCTTTTTCTTTTACAAAAAAAGCACTGCTTTTACGACTCGTGGACTTCAACTCCCAGAATTCCTGAGCCAGCCATGCTGAGGGGAAAGCGAGAGGCTTCCAAGCTGAGCCATGCTGGCTCAGGAATTCTGGGAGTTGAAGTCCACGAGTCGTAAAAGAGCCAAGGCTGCCTACCCTGGCCTAGGCCGCTTTATGACTCGTGGACTTCAACTCCCAGAATTCCTGAGCCAGCATGGCTCAGCTTGGAAACCTCTCCCTTTCCCCTCAGCATGGCTGGCTGAGGAATTCTGGGAGTTGAAGTCCACGAGTCATAAAAGAGCCAAGGTGGCCTACCCCTGGCCTAGGCTGCTTTATGACTCATGGATTTCAACTCCCAGAATTCCTGAGCCAGCCATGCTGAGGGCAAAGGGAGAAGCTTCCAAGCTGAGCCATGCTGGCTCAGGAATTCTGGGTGTTGAAGTCCACAAGTCATAAAAGAGCCGAGGTTGCCAAACCCTGGTCCATACCATCCACTCTATTTTTGATCAATGATTTTGTTTTTGTCAAAAGATATGCTGGAGGTTCTCAAGAAAAGATTGGATAACCCTTTGTCCAGAACAATATAAGGTCTCCTACTATGGGCAGGGGGTTGGATTAAAAGTCCTCCAAGGTCCCTTCTAGCCCTATGATTCTAAGATAAAGTATTGGTTGACTAGAACATAGAATAATTCTGGTTTATTCCTTGTTTCTTTGTTGGTCAGTGCCAGGTAGACATAAATTGTTAATCCTTTTCATTTGAAATCATTGAAAATATTGACCCACCTGTCTATAATCTGAAACTTCCATTCCCACCATCCCTGTTTTCTTCCCCTTCTGCTCTCTTTCACTTGTAACAGCAATTAAACCAGTTCCAAATCTCATGTTTATTGTTTGTATAATCAACCGGCTGCCTATCTTCTGAATCAGACTGTAAGTCCCCAAACCTCCAATTTTCTTTGGTTGGAGAGAAGTAAGGCCAGTGACCTTAACTCTTGTCAGTGGAAAACAGGATATAAATGTTATAAATTGATTTAGCATCTGAGAGAAAAGGTACTTCAGAATTGTGGCATTTTGGTCTAAATGAGTCTTTTCGGATTACATACATTTTGATTTCCATTAAAATAATGGTTTGCTTCCTACTGTGCTGTGCTATTTTTAATCACAGTTTTTAAAAATTATTCTCATAGATATCAGAGTGTATTAAAATTGATTCGTGCCAAGGAAGAAGACAGTGGATATTATACACTCGTAGCACAGAATGAGGATGAAATTCAAAGATACACTTTCTCTCTGCTCATACAAGGTAAACCTGTAAAATGGGACAAGCCAACATTACACACGTCACTTGGGAAGCACATGAGGTATAAATATGACACATCAAGTCTGATGTGTAAACATAACATCGAGGAATAGTTTAGAATGCCAGATCAGCTATGAAGGCCATTGGTAGCACACTTCTCAAAATTCTTGTGACGATCAAATAAAAAAAACAAACCCTCCTTTGTGCAACTTATTTGAAGAGGAATTGAAGTTTCACTTTAATAGCACGTTGAAGTAGGAAGGCCAGAAAAGAAAAAAAATTAGATGGGTATAGATGAGCTAAAAGGGACGCGGTGGTTCAGTGGGTTAGGATGCTGAGCTTGTCGATCAGAAGGTCGACAGTTTGGCGGGTTGAATCCCGAGTGCCGCGTAGCAGAGTGAGCGCCTGTTACTCATCCCAGCTTCTGCCAACCTAGCAGTTCGAAAGCACGTAAAAAATTGCAAGTAGAAAAATAGGGACGACTATGGTGGGAAGGTAACAGCGTTCCGTGCGCCTTTGGCATCTAGTCATGCCGGCCACATGACTATGGAGACGTCCTCGGACAAGCGCTGGCTCTTCGGCTTTGAAACGGAGATGAGCACTGGCCCCTAGAGTTGGAAACGACTAGCACGCATGTGCGGGGGAACCTTTACCTTTACCTTTACCTTTATAGATGAGCTGGTATGAATAGTGCTTCTGAAATTCAGCCAGTTAACTTAGCAAATGATGTAGGAAAATTGTGCTTGCTTGCTGATATTGGTGGATGATAGTCTGGGGATTACTTCAGTCAACATACTTCAACATCTGCGTTTGGCTGAAAGGCAGACGTGGTCCCATCCATGAGGTTTTAATTTGGAGAGAGGAAGGGGCACATTAAAGGGATAAGGAACTGCAGAACAAAATAAGCATTTAGTGCAGAACTTACCCTGACGACCATGTTTAAGGAAGGATTTTGGAAAGACTTCACAGAGATCTGTTTCCATTCAGTGCTATCAGATACGTTTTATTTACTTGCATCCTTAAAAAGGGCTTCAATTAATTGGCTCATAGATTATAAATGTTTTCATACAAACTTGCAGATGGTAAATGCTGTTTTAGGGCAGCGCTTTTCTTTGACGTGGAGAGAAGAGCTTAATTTTTAATCACAGGATCTATAATAACAATGCTTTAACTAAAATCAGAAGTCCCTTTTGCTTCTGATTGCTTGGATTTATACAGTTGTAAAATTAACTGAATGGCAAATTGACTGTTAATGAGCGTTTTGTAACTTCTATGGGAGGATCACTTGCTATTCATACTGATTGGATTTACTGTAAAGTTCTCGATATGTATCAAGGTAAATCTTTATTAAAAATAAATGATTCAGAGAAGTGCTGCAAGCTTCAATTAGTAAATAAGGAAATGTTTTCACTGTGGCAAACTCCCATGATAGAAAATTTAAAAAAATTCTTTTTGGATTAAAAAAAAACTTTCTCTGGTAAATGAGACTTATGTTGAAGTTCTGGCAATGCTGCATGTCAAATGACTGAAATAATTTGATGTTCTGATTATTTATCAAGTAGCAGCCTAAGCTCTGAGATAAGAAATGCTTTGTTAAGACTGAAAATTGAATTAGCTGATTTTAAGTTGAAATAGTCAGCTTAAGTCTTGATTCCTCACATTTTTTTCCATAGAAATATGGGTGCAGAAGACTTGTTCAATGCAATGTCTTACGCGGCTGCCTATACTCTATTATAGTCAAAATGGCCCCAGATATTCTGTATTGCATTTATAACCTTTGCAGGTCTGTAAAGCAAAGAGAAGCTGAAGTAAAATCATAAGTACAGTCCTGGTTTCACTTGGTGGCTGCTTTGCTCACTGACCAAGTTGTTTGTCCCAATGTTGCTATGCTAAAAGAGGACTACACATACACTATCAGTAGCTTGATCTCATATCAATTATCTTCATGGTAGTGATTTCCATATAGACTAGATTTCAGTTCTCATGATTTGCAAGCACCCTGTTGGGCCATATTGGCTGAGACTACTAAGGGACGTTCAACAGATCCCAAACCCACCAGATTCAAGAAAGTCTCCTTACGCAGCTTGTGACTACGTTTAGTTGGGGCTACCTCTGGGAAAATGCGCAACATATTGCCATCTAGTAATGCAGTCTTCCTACTTAGAAGTAACTTGTTACTTAGAAGTAACCTTTGGCCACCTAAAGAGAAGGAAGGACTCACTGGAGAAGAGCCTAATGCTGGGAAAGATTGAGGGCAAGAGAAGAAGGGGACGACAGAGAATGAGGTGGCTGGATGGAGTCACTGAAGCAGTAGGCGTGAGCTTAAATGGACTCCAGAAGATGGTAGAGGACAGGAAGGCCTGGAGGAACATTGTCCATGGGGTCGCGATGGGTCAGACACGACTTCACAACTAACAACAACAACAATTCATATAATGCAGGAGACTATCCTGTCTCAGGGAATACAAGCCAAACAAAAAACAAAAAACCAGGCCTCCATTTCTGAAGCTGCATTTCCTCAAGAAACAACTGTGTCTGCCAGGCAGATGTGAATTCAAAAATAGTCTGGCACCAAAGAAACCAGCTCCAGCAGACAAACCACTTACACGCTCTTCCCAATTTATCCCTTTCCAGTTCCAGCTTTAATTCGAGACCTGGTAGATAATCACCACGGCTCTGTTGGGCAGACCGTCAAATGTTTGGCCGAAGGCACGCCCCTCCCCGACGTGGAATGGCTGGTTTGCAAAGACATTAAGAAGTAAGGCCTTTGATTTTGGCTGCCTTAAGTGGCTTTAGCTGGCTGGTATAACAACATGTTTACTGCATCCTTTTCATAATATATATGTTCCTCAACTGGACGCCTTCCAGTTTGCATTGCATTTCAACTCCCATAATTCTGAAGTTGGGAATCATTTATTAGCTAATAATAAAGCAGTAACACAAAATGGCAATGTACAGTCAGGATTAAAGGATTATGGGAGTTGAAACCATTTGAAAATACGTTTGGACATTGCTGATGTACAGATTTCAGATTTGGGAGTGGGAGTACCATTTTATATTGATTAAAATGCCTCTTGAATTTTTAACTCTTGGGTGCAATCAAATGTATTGTTAAATGTGCGAATGCACATAATGTATTTTTAAAGAACCCAAGACACAAGATTTCTTCAACAGAGTTGGACCAACAGCAATGGTTAATCATTTCTCTTACTTGGTGTCTACTCAGCACCTATTATTTTCTTCCTTATAGAAACAGGTACCCCTTGCGTGTTGGAGTGATACATAATTTGAAACCCAAGATTAGTTGCTAGTAATAAGTCAACCTTATGAACTGCGTCTAGCAATATTTCCTAAGCTTAAGTTTTGTGGGAAAATCATGCTAAATCTGTCAAACACTTTGGAATGAAGGATAAAAGCTGAGATTTGTCCATGTACATGGAACCATTCTTAACACTCCTGAAATGTTGTTGTTGTGATATTAATAAGTGGCTGTTTTTCAAAGAAAGTTTTGATGCTGCTTGGGCAACGTGTCCCGATGCACATCAAGATATTTATTCACTAAATAGTCTTCAGTAAAGAAAGACTTTTTTTTGGGCGGGATCAATCAAAAAGTGACTTCTCTCTAGATGCAACAATGACACCTCGTGGACTCTCCTGACCAACAATATCTCTGACGTTACGGTGGAGACTCATCTCGATGAGAGGAACATGGTAGCCAGCCAGGTGACATTTCAGAAGGTGGAAGAAATCATGGCTGTTCGCTGTATGGCTAGGAATGACCTTCGTACTGTTACAAGGGAACTAAAGCTGGTGGCTCCTAGTACGTTAACTTTGTTTGATTTTATGTTCATTAGTTTAGCTTAGAAGACTTTCACCTGTTTAGACACCCAATCAAATGTATTAAGGCAGCGTCCCCCAATCGTTTGGGCACCAGGGACCGGTTCCGTGGAGAGAGGTTTTTCCGTGGACCGGAGGGGGCGTGGTTTTGTGTGCTGCACGCATCCCACAGATGGGGCTTTGCTTGTTTGTGCGGACCGGTTTCTGGCATGCCGTGGACCGGTGCCGGTTCACAAACCAGGGGTTGGGGACTCTGTCTTAAGGTAATAGTAACTTATTATTCAAAGCCAATGTGTGGAGTTTTTATGAGTGTTTTAAATACAGATAATCCACAAATGATCCCCAAATTTCCTTTGCTAAGCAAGACAATTGTTAAGTGAGTTTCGCCCCATTTGGGGACCTTTCTTGCCACGGTTGTTAAGTGAATCACTGCAGTTATTAAGTTAGTAGCATGGCTGTTAAGTGAATCCCCATTGTCTCTGCTTGTCAGAAGGTCACAAAAGGGGAATCAGGCAACTGCACTGCACACTGTCATAAATAGCCAGTTGCCAAGCAGCTGAATTTTCATCACGTGACCATGGAGTGGCTGCAACGGACATAAGGATGAAAAATGGTCATAAGTCACTGTTAAGTCCGGAATGACGAGCGTAGACAGCGAGGTTGAACAGAGAACGTTTATTGAATGCACATGGGTCAACTGGCTAACAGCCGTTGAGCCCTATCTTATATACTAAGGTGCCTTTAAACATAACCAATCCCCGGCCCAGAATCTCCCGCCGAGAATGTAACAACCAATAACTGCACCCGGTTTTCCCGCCTTGGGAAACCACTCCCATTAACTATGGACACAACAGTCACTTTTTTCAAGTTTCCTCAAACTTGGCTACTTTAAGACTTGTGGACTTCAACTCCCAGAATTCCAGCCACGCCTGTCCTATGTTAATACCAGTGAAGTCAGAACGAAAAGGAAGCCAGAATGAAAAGTCAGAATGAAAAGTTAGTTTGCTTTAAAAAAAAGAAGAAGAAGGAACGAACGAATCCTCTGTGCTTCTTCTTACAGCATTAAGATCAGAACTTACGGTGGCAGCTGCTGTCCTCGTCCTCCTTGTGATTGTAATAATCGCGCTGATTGTCTTGGTAATCATATGGAAGCAGGTAAGGAGAAATCTTTTCTCTAAACCATATTCTGCATGATTTAATGTGTTGGGCTGGAGCTGATCTTCCATGCCTTCTTTTGCGCAGAAACCCAGATATGAGATCAGATGGAGAGTCATTGAGTCGATCAGTCCTGATGGCCACGAGTACATCTACGTGGATCCTATGCAGTTGCCCTATGACTCAAGATGGGAATTTCCTAGGGATGGATTAGTGCTAGGTAAGGATCACCCAAAGACTTGCGATAGTTGCTGCAGTGAAGGAAAGAGTCTCAGAATTTTTCATAGAAAAACTCAGAGGTATTATTCCTAATAATAATAATAATAATAATAATAATAATAATAATAATAATAATAATAAGAAGAAGAAGAAGAAGAAGAAGAAGAAGAAGTTGGAAGGGACCTTGGAGGTCATCTAGTCCAACCCCCTGCTCAGGCAGGAAACCTTATACCATTTCAGGCAAATGGCTGTCCAATCTCTTCTTAAAAACCTCCAGTGTTGGAGCATTCACCACCTCTGGAGGCAGGTTGTTCCATTGGTTAATTGTTCTAATATAATAATGTACCAGAAATGGTTTTGACACCAAGGTGGCAGGAACAGCCAATACTCTAGAAAGATCTCTACAGACTTGAACACTGGGCCCAATGTCAACTGTCTGAATAGCAGATCCAAAAAAAAAAAGAGAGAGAGGAATTTCTAAGGTTTTGAAAGCCATAAAATAGAAGCTTTATTGAATACACATCTCAGAACTGAAGAAGAAGAGCCAGCTCTAATTTCCCTGCATGAAATTTTACCTAGTTAACAATAGCTTCCCTTAACACCCACCAACCAGGTGTTCACATTGCCCAATCATACAGTATAAGTTTGGTTTGTTATGGGAACGGTCCACTTCTCCATCAGACACCTGCGTTAATGACCTTGGCATTCTTGTAACGGTCCGTGGATGGCTTCTTGGAATCCTGTTTCCTTCCAATGCTTTCTAACCCACCCACCCCCCAGTTTGTATGGCACGTTGAGTAGCAATAGAAGTTAGCAGGCATCTCAGCAATTCAACCTTGACACCCTATCTAATGAAATGAAATTCAGTGGTGAGAAAGTTAGGTTCTACACTTAGGCGAGAAAAGCAAATGCAGGGGTGTAGAATAGGTGGCACCTGGCTCAATAGTAGCAACTGTGAGAGGGATCTCTTGAGTCCTAGTGGACCATCACTTAAATAGGAGCCAGCCGTGTGCTGCAGCTGCCAAAAAAGCCAACACAGTGCTAGGCTGCATTAACAGAGGGGTAGAATCACGATCACGTGAAGTGTTAATACCACTTTACAAGGCCTTGATAAGGCCACACTTGGAATACCGCATTCAGTTTTGGTCGCCACGATGTAAAAAAGATGTTGAGACTCTAGAGAGAGTGCAGAGAAAAGAAACAAAGATGGTTAGGGGACTGCAGGCTAAAACATATAAGGAACGGTTGCTGGAATTGGGAATGTCTAGTCTAATGAAGAGAAGGACGAGGGGGGACATGATAGCAGTGTTCCAGTATCTCAGGGGTTGCCACAAAGAAGAGGAAGTCAAGCTATTCTCCAAAGCACCAGAAGGCAGGACAAGAAGCAACAGGTGGAAACAAATCAAGGAGAGAAGCAACCTAGAACTAAGGAGAAATTTCCTGATAATGAGAACAATTAATAAGTGGAACAACGTGCCTCCAGAAGCTGTGGGTGCTCCAACACTGGAGATTTTTAAGAAGAGATTGGACGGCCATTTGCCTGAAATGGCATAGGGTTTCCTGCTTGAACGCAAGGTGGGGGGGAGGTTAAACTAGAAGACCTTCAAGTTTTCTTCCAACATTGTTATTCTGTTATTATGCTGATCCTCTTAGCAACAAATCCTTCATCCCAAACGGCACAAAAGGCTACAGGTGAGATTGCTATGGCCTTGGAAGATATTCCTATCGTGGTAAAATGGAAAATATATATTTTTTCTTCTTTTATGGGGCTTCATGACAAATCCCAGTAACACTGGAGCAGTTCATGCTGTTTCTATTCCCTGGCCTGGAGCTAATCAAATGTCCTATTGTTGATAGTGACATGATGAAAAAAAAAAGAGAGCATTTCTCTTTGGGGCACTTCTGCTTACTTACGGCATCTTCCTTTCTATCTTTTCTCATGCTTATTTTATGCAAAACGAAGTCATAATTTAAGATGGTGGAATTCTCAACTTTATCACTTCAGATTGTAGCTAGATGGGCATCCGGTATAGAATTTAAATAAGGTCACATTTTTTTTTGAGTTTCAACTCTCACCTAATTAAAAACAGGCTTCCAGTGCTCAAGGAGAAGGTGCCAGTAGATTTTCCTGGGTTTACAGAAGTTTATTATTTATTTATTTATTTATTTATTTTATTTTTGGGACTTATATGCCGCCCTATCTCCCGAAGGACTCAGGGCGGCTAACAACAATAAAAAACAACAATACAAAAATTAAAAAAGAATTAAATAACAGCCCCAAAATAAATTAACTACACAGTTAAAAAAGTTACCCATGCCACATATTTAGAAAAACTCTCGGAAGGAAAAAAAAATAACTCCAGTGTTAGTTCTCAGTAACTGTATTCTCTTGTCTATAGGCCGAATCCTTGGTTCTGGAGCTTTTGGGAAAGTAGTGGAAGGAACCGCATATGGACTAAGCCGATCACAACCAGTGATGAAAGTAGCTGTGAAAATGTTGAAACGTAAGTATTTTTTCCCATTGACAGCTAACATACCGCATCATTCTGTTATATATTCAAGATGGACCGTGTTTAGTATTCATGTGTTATGTATATGTAGGGGTGTTGGTCTATACCAGTGATGGCGAACCTTTTATAGACCGAGTGCCCAAACTGCAACCCAAAACCCACTTATTGATCGTAAAGTGCCAGGGCTGTATCAGCATTATGGTGCCCTCAGCGGGGGCGGGGTGACGTGGCCCACTGAGTGGGCATGGCTGCAGTGGTCACGGCAGACTGGGTGAGCGTGGCCGGGGCCAGTCCCTTGCCATCTCTGGGGCATCCCCGGGGGGAGGGGCAATGCTGCTTGCTTGCTCACTTCCTGCCCTGTTGCATCCAAACGCCACGTGCTCGCTACTCTGGCGAACTCTGCTGGGGCAACGGCGCGCGTGCCCACAGAGAGGGCTCTGAGTGCCGCCTCTGGCACGCATGCCATAGGTTCGCCAACACTGGTCTATACATATGTTGTATATAGTATGTATATGTTGTATATAGTATGTTTAGGTGTGTGTCATGTATGTGTTCACTTTGAGAGCGGGTAACTAAATTTCATTTTTTGATGTGTGCCGTTGTGCCCACAGTAAAAAATGACAATAAAGGTTCTCTTCTCTTCTCTTCTCTTCTCTTCTCTTCTCTTCTCTTCTCTTCTCTTCTCTTCTCTTCTCTTCTCTTCTCTTCTCACCTCACCTCACCTCACCTCACCTCACCTCACCTCACCTTATCTTATCTTATCTTATCTTTCTCTTTAATGCCATCTCGTTAGCATTTGAGCTTGCAATAAAAATTAATCAGCTCAACGTATTTCCTCTAGAATTAATATTTAATGTGACTAGTATTTATTTTTTTTTAAAAAAAGGATTGAATAAAGTTACCAGTCGATACTTCTGTTCATAGTAGCGGAGCTGAGAAAATCTAATTTTTTTATATAGGAACTCATCAACGCACAAGTGCCATTGGCAACCAGAATTTCCATTGCTAAGCGAGGCAGTTATCAAGCGAGTTACGGCCAATTTTAGGCCCGCATTTGTTAAGTAAATTACTGCAGTTCTTAAGTGAATCATGCAGTCATTAAGCTCCACATCCAGCTTCCCCCATTGACTTTGGTGTGTCCGAAGCCAGTTGGGAAGTTTGCAAATGGTGGTCACACAGCCCAGGGATGCAGCAACGGTTGTAAATAGTCGACAGTTGCCAAGTGCCCGAATTTTGACCTCATGACTGCGGGGATGCTGTGACAGTTGTAAGTCATAAGTCATTCATGGTGCAAAATAATAATTTTGAAGTGCTCACAGTCTGATTCAGAAAACAATCTATACTGGGAAATGTCCACCGTAGGAAGATAGTGCCACTTTATTTATTAAGCAGGTTAAGAAATCAGCAAATAAAATGAAAGGAGTTTTCTTTCTCTAGCAGATTTTATTTTTGAAAACTATTTCCCCCCCCCCCCAGAAGATTCCTGTTCATAAAGGAACAGCAAGCATGATAACTTAATTCTGTACAGGTTGTCCTCGACTTACAACAGTTCATTTAGTGACTGTTCAAAGTTACAACAGCCCTGGGAAAAGTGACCTCTGGCCATTTTTCACAGTTTCGGCCTTTGCAGCATCCCCACAAGTCAGGGGATCAAAATTTAGATGCTTGGCAACTGGTTCATGCTTATGACCATTGCTGAGTCCCAAGGTCATGTGGTCAACCTTTTGCAACCTTTTGATGAGGAAAGTCAATGGGGAAGCCAGATTCACTTAACAACCGGGTTAGTAATTAACTGCAGTGCTTCACTTAATGACTGGGGCAAGATTGGTCATAAAACAGGGTTAAAACTCACTTAACAACAGAAAGTTTGAGCTCAGTTGTGCTCATGACTACCTGTAATTTCTGGAATAGCACATTCTAATTCTCTGTGTACCGTATTTTCCCACCAGCAACGGCAAGATCCAGCGAAAAGCAGGCTCTTATGTCTGAATTAAAGATAATGACCCATCTTGGCCCCCACTTGAACATAGTCAACCTCTTAGGTGCCTGCACAAAATCAGGTAAATTTCTCTAGCAGTCCTCTTTGTCCCTTTCTGTTGAAAAAAAAAGAAAGAGATCAGCAGGGCTGGCTGCTCTCATTGAGCTAGTATTTAGAAGAGTAGGTTGTAATTTAAGAAATCAAACACTGGCCATTTTAACTCGATCATTGTTGCGGTTCGCTACACAAGTCTTCCCAGCATAATGTTCTTCAGATGTGTTGGTACTACAACTCCAGATCTGCTCAAATGACAACTCCTATGAATTACCAGCCAGCATGGCAAGCACATCGGGAAGGCGCCCAGTTCAGGAGGTAGCATAATTATTCTATAATTATTGTCAATCCTGTATTATCAGGACTGCATAATTTAAGTCCTCACCAAGCCAAGCGCAGCCTCTTTTTAGCCATAGAAAGAAGCGACAAGAGACTTCCAAGCAGTGGTGGGATTCAAATAGGTGAACAACTGGTTCTCTGTGTGGATGCCGCTTCCAGAAGTCCATTCTGGGCCTTGGCAACAAACAAAATTAGCTACTGGTTCTGCCGAACTGGTACCAACTGGTTGAATGCCACCACTGCTTCCAAGTACAGAAAGGTTGCTACGAACATGGTAGGTTATCATTCGTAGTTCTTGACATTTGGATTTCAGAACTTTGCTGACAGCCTTTAAGGACGTGGTGTTTATGTGTATAATTCAGTCTAGAAAAGTCTCTGATGACCACTAAATATGTCTCAAAAGGCAGGTTTGGGGAGACCACCTAGGATTCTCAGCGTTTTTTTTATTTTTAATTCCATTTATATCCCGCCCTTCTCCGAAGACTCAGGGCGGCTTACAAGCTTAGCAGTAGCCTTCATTCTATGTATATGACTGCTTATTAGGGCTTTCACACACACCCCAAGCGGCGTTATTACAAAGTCAGCTTAATTGCCCCCAACAATCTGGGTCCTTTTTTGGGACAAGAATGGGAGATGAATTCAAAGACTTTCTTCATGCTTCTTGGAGTTCGTACACCGAGAAAGAATCATTGCTATTGGGACATAATCCCTATCATTGAGACAGTGTTCTCCAATTAGTTTCCAAACATGACTTCCAGGAGGCATTTAGTATTCTGCTTTGTTCCTCCTCGTTAGGTCCAATATACATCATAACAGAGTACTGTTTTTACGGAGACTTGGTGAACTACCTCCATAAAAATAGGGATAATTTTCTGAGTCGGCACCCTGAAAAGGCAAAGAAGGATCTGGACATTTTTGGCATGAATTCTGCAGATGAAAGCACGAGAAGGTAAGCATGAGCTCTAAAGTAATCAAAGAAACAATATTAATCTGTCCCATCTGCATTTAGCGTATAGCCATGCTGGCCAATGACCACAGGAATTGTCTTTGGACAAACATATAAGGAATGGTTGCTGGAATTGGGTATCTCTAGTCTAAGGAAGAGAAGGATGAGGGGGGATGTGATAGCCATGTCCCAATGTCTCAGGGGCTGCCCTGAAGAAGAAGGAGTCAAGCTACTCTCCAAAGCACCTGAAGGTAGGACAAGAAGCAACGAATGGAAACTACTCAAGGAGAGAAGCAACCTAGAACTAAGGAGGAATTTCCTGACAGTGAAAACAATTAATCAGTGGAACAACCTGCCTCCAGAAGCTGTGCATGCTCCAATACTGGAAGCTTTTAAGAAGAGACTGGACAGCCATTTGTCTGAAATGGTATAGGGTTTCCTGCCTGAGCAGGGGGTTGGACTAGAAGGTCCCTTCCAACTCTGTTATTCTATTCTATTCTATTCTATTCTATTCTATTCTATTCTATTCTATTCTATTCTATTCTATTCTATTCTATTCTATTCTTCTATTCTGTTCTGTTCTGTTCTGTTCTGTTCTGTTCTGTTCTATTCTATTCTATTCTATTCTATTCTATTCTATTCTATTCTTCATTCCATCATTCCGTTCCATTCCATTCCATTCCATTCCATTCCATTCCATTCCATTCCATTCCATTCCATTCCATTCTATTCTATTCTATTCTATTCTATTCTATTCTATTCTATTCTATTCTATCCTATCCTATCCTATCCTATCCTATCCTATTATTATTCTATTCTATTCTATTCTATTCTATTCTATTCTTTTCTATTCTATTCTTATTCTTATTCTATTCTATTATTCTATTCTATTCTATTCTATTCTATTCTATTCTATTCTATTCTATTCTATTCTATTCTATTCTATTCTATTCTATCCTATTCTATTATTATTCTATTCTATTCTATTCTATTCTATTCTATTCTATTCTATTCTATTCTATTCTATTCTATTCTATTCTATTCTATTCTATTCTATTCTATTCTATTCTATTCTATTCTATTCTATTCCATTCCATTCCATTCCATTCCATTCCATTCTATTCATACTGCCTCCCTCAGCCAAGAATTGGAGATAAGCTTTGTACCCCAGAATCTGACATGCCTGACAGGAAAACCTTTACCTTTTTACTGAGATATGAGAGTTATGAGGCTGAGGAAACTTCCCTAGAGCTTTGTTACAACAGGTTCATCATGGACCTTTCTTTACATTTCCAAGCTATACTAAAAATACTTAATACAACGCTTACTTAATACAGCTAGTCCTCGACCTACGACCACAACTGCGCCATCTCTCTCATTGTTAAATGAACTTGGCTTCCTCATTGTTTTTGCTACTCAGAAGGTTGCAAAAACTGATCACATGACTCCAGGACGCTGCAGCCGCCACGAATGTGAACCAATTGCCAAGCATCTGAACGTACATCATTTGACCACGGGAGGCTGCGATGGTTGTACACGTGAGCAACGGTCATAAGTCTTTCTTTTTCAGTGCCGTTGTAACTTTGAACGGTCGCTAAACAAACTGTTGTAAGCCGAGGACGACCTGAAATGAGATAACACTGTACTTAATTTTAGTTTCTTACATCTAATATGAGTTGCAAAATGGCAGTGGGAATGCCGAAGGGATGGCATTCTAAGTTTCAAATAATTTCTAACAACCGTACTACCCTCTTGGTCTCATTTTCCAAAAGCTGGTTTGAGGTCACCATTGATATCCTAACAGGAAAGTTTTATGGTGAGCTCCATAGCTTCATGTGGGTGGAAGGCTGACAGACTGTTAACCAAACCATGCTGACCACTGCATTGTATGTTGCTAAAACTCATCACCACAATCCTGGGTTGTATAAACAGAGGCATAGAATCAAGATCACGTGAGGTATTAGTACCGCTTTATAAAACCCTAGTAAGACCACACCTGGATTACTGCAGCCAATTCTGGTCACCGTATCACAAAAAAGATGTTGAAAATTTGGAAACAAAATTCAGAGAAGAGCAACTAAGATGATCCAAGGCCTGTAGACTAAAACATACAGAGAACGGCTGTGGGACTTGGGTTTGGCTAGTCCAGGGGTCAGCAACCTGAAACAGTGAAAGAGCCACTCAGAACCGGTTCCCTCACAAAAGGAAAAACTGGGAGCCGCAAAAAAATGTGTGTGCATCCGCGTACATGCGCGCATGTGCAGAACAGGGTTTGACTGAAGAGTGGAGCCAAGGCGAGATATGCACCTACCCTGCATATTTGAATTGATTGGTTGAACTTTTTTAGTCCCACTTTTTTGGGGGGGACTGCACATGGCAGAGGACTGGGAGCCACAGGAGATGGCTGAAAGAGCCGCATGCTAAACAAAAGAAGTCTAAACAAAAGAAGAAATAGGGGAGACATGATAGCAATATTCCAGTATTTGAGGGGCTGCCACAGAGAAGAGGGAGTCATGTTATTCTCCAAAGCACCAGAGGGCAGGACAAGAAAACAATGGCTAGAAACTAATCAAAGAGAGAAGCAACCTGGAATTAAGGATAAACTTAACAGTGAGGACAATTATTTATTTATTTATTTATTTGTTTGTTTGTTTGTTTGTTTATTTATTTATTTATTTATTTTAACCAATTAACCAGTGGAACAGCTTTGCCATCAGAAATCATGGGCGCTCCATCACTGCAGACAGTCAAGCGACTGTCTAATCTCTTCTTAAAAAATCTCCAGTGATGGTCTGAGATGGTATAGGTCCTCCTGCTTGAGTGGGGGGGGGGGCTGGACTAGAAGACCTCCAAGGTCCCTTCCAGCTCTGTTCTGTTCTAAATATTCTAAATAATCAACAAATAACAGATCAGTATGATAAATACACTAAATATTCAAACTCCAATGTCTTCATATTGTTACTGTGCTTTCAATTCCAGCTATGTCATCCTGTCCTTTGAAAATAATGGGGAATATATGGATATGAAACAAGCAGAGACAACTCAGTATGTGCCCATGTTAGAAAGAAAAGACAAGTCGAGATACTCTGACATCCAAAGATCTTTGTATGATCGCCCAGCTTCATATAAGAAAAAATCTATATTGGGTAAGTCCACTTACATGTCTTAGCATACATAGCTAAGTAACTTTATTCTGCAAAGAATCAGACTGGATTAAGGTTAAGTGTTCTCCTCGAACTGTTTTTTTTTCTTTCCCCTGAACAAAGTAATTTGAAGTTGTTGCTAATCTTGCAGGAGCAAAAGCTAGAAGGTTTTGTGGATGGCTTTTGTCATTTCACCTCATTGGCTGTAGTGTGCAACATTTGGTTTCGTATTGTCCCTGCAATGATCTCTTTCTGTGTTCATCTCTCTGTATGTGCACAAGGGTAGCGAAGGGTCAGGTCTTATGGCCATTTCAGCATTCAATTTTCCTAAAAATTGAATTATTTCAGCTTGGTTTTAGAGGTCGTATAAAGTCTGAAAGATTACAGCAGCCTCTCATTGATTATAATCTGAATCATAACTGTTTCACGGAAAACGTAATGTATTTATTCTTCCTGTAGAACAGGGGTCTTCAAACTTGGCCCTTTTATGACTTGTGGACTTCAACTCCCAGAATTCCTCAGCCAGGCATGCATGCCTGGCTGAGGAATTCTGGGAGTTGAAGTCCACAAGTCATAAAAGGGCCAAGTTTGAAGATCCCTGCTGTAGAATCATCTGTGTTGCTGTGTTTACTGTAAGCAACTTAAAACAAGTCTCCAAAAATAAGCAGGGCTGGATATGTTTAGTTGTCAGATGGGAGACCATCAGAAATTGCAGAGTATAGATTAGTCTAGGAAGTCAAAAAGACATCATGGAAGAAAGCAATTGCAAATTAATTTCCATACTGCCACCAGAAAAGCAGCAGAGATGCCTCCATAGAGTCACCCATAATGAAGCTCAATTCAAGGGTGCCTTTACTTAAAGCCACATTTTGGCCTAATAAGAAATTCAAATAACATTAACATACTTGAAACAAATGTCACCGTATTATTGCACACTAGTAGATATTGTGTGCACTAGGAAAAATTGAAAGTGAAGTATTAAGGCAATTGGAATGCCTTATGCACATAGCGATTGGTTCGTAAGATTCCCAAATATTGAGTCTCGGAAAGTTCCTGTATCTTGAAGACTGCTACAAAAGGCAGAGTCACATTAGGTGTTAACATTTCCTACTTCGGGGGACAGGGAAGGCAAAAATATACTTAGCTTTAGCTCTTTTTTTTCTGCAAATGACAATTATATTGTTTCTTACAATTCGGTTGGTTATTTAAGTTTGTTGTGAACAGCATCAGTTGTTATTTATAATTCAAAATGAGATAGGTGTTCAGGAAGACCTGTGGAGTCAAAGATTTCCTATCTTTTCTTTATCCTCTTACCCAGCGCATAACGCTAACATGTGCCTCTATCCATAAAACTGATCAATGATGTTTCTTAGGCTTAATGAGAGCCGGTGTCATTGGTGGCACAAATGGTTTCCTTTTTTGGGGGGGGTATTTGGCTGATTTTGAGCCACTGCTTTTGTGCTTTGCCTTAGATTAGGATTCATTCCTAAGAGTTAACCGACTTGAAAGAGAAGTAATTTGTAGAATGCCAAATTGATGGTTAGTCAAGGGCCGTATGACCAACTCATCCCTTTTACTGTCCTATTACACTGAAATCTGATCCATGGCTTACAAAACAGATTTGCTCTCTCTCCTGATTCTCGAACTGGATTCTCTTCCCGTCCCAGCTCCACTGGCAGAGGCTGGTCCACTAGGGCCTTACTGAGTCCACAAGTAACCAAATGATTATAATTCAGGCCTGTTGCAGCTGTCATTTTCCCGAGCATAATAAGAGCGATGCTGTGGAGTCATTGATCCTTTGAGAGCCTTGGGTGACCTCAATTACCAAAAAGCACGAGCCAGCCTAGCAAAACTAAACAGGACCAAAATGCATATGTGTAGAAAACAAGTGGACGACTCCAGGCCATTTCTAAATGATGCCTTTGGATTTAAACCACAAGGGAATAAAGTAACAACAAGCTCTGTAATGTGTAGGTGGTACTCCTTTAATCCTGCAATTTCTAGGAAAAATGTCTATAATTAAAGCAGAAATAAAACTATATTTAGTATTTGGATATTTTTTAAAAAAAAATACTCTTCCCTATTACCGATGGATAAAAATGTAGCTTGTTATGTTGAAATGTTTTGGAGATAGTACCGATGTGATGGAACGACAGAGGAAAAGTTGCTGGATTTGGTAAAGGGAAATGACAATCTAAGGAAGTAGCAATAATAAGTACTTAATCCTTGGAATTTTATGCAGGAAAAGTGGGGAGGGGGGCGGGTTGTGGTTAAATCAGTCTGCTGGAGACACCGTGATGTCTGTCAATGCTGCAAACATTGACATATTTTGCACTGACAATATGAGAGACAGCCTGTTACTTTAATTGCTTCGCTTTGGGGGGAAACCATCGGCTGGATGTTTTGAGAAGATAAGAAAAGCCTGAGTACAGAATGGGAAGTGAAACTTCATATGTAAAACTAATTGGATAATGTGATTTACGATGTGTAGATAAGGGCCGGGGATTATGTGTGTTACAATGGGTTTGGGGGGAGGAGATTTCAGATTCTGGCATCCCCTCCATGAGTGCCGATGTTTCGTTTCATTATTAAGACTTTTTAGATAATGCCTGCATTTTGTTTGAACGGTCTCATTTATCGGAACCATGAAATTGTCTCCTTCACGTCTCAGAAAGATGCAACCTGTTCAAAAGCCTTTCACTATGAGGCTGCCTGAAAGAGATTGAAGGATTGATGGATTCCTCTGGAGTCGAAATTTAACAAAAGAATTTTCTTCTCATTTTTTCCTCCTCTCCATGAAACCAGATGGGAAGAATCTGCTTTCTGATGATAGTTCAGAAGGCCTCAGTTTGTTGGATCTTCTGAGCTTCACCTACCAAGTAGCTCGGGGAATGGAGTTCCTGGCTTCAAAAAATGTAAGTGGAAGAGCTTGACAGGGTGACTTCATGTAAACAAAGTTTGCATCCAAGCTTTGCAAAGAGCTCTTATAAAAGGAACAGTCAACGGAACATGCGTGAGAAAATGATTATTTTACATTGTATAAATAATTTGAGACAATTGACATTTTCCCCACACAGTTGTCCAATCCAAGGCAAAAAACTCAAACAGCCAATTTTGTCATAAATCCAGTATAACGTATTTAGAGCTAAAGTTTCCTATTAAATTCTGCAAAACAAAACAAAACAAAATACACTAATGCCATTCCCTAGCAAGATTAATAAGAGGGAAGTTATCTAAATCAGGCAATGAGGAAGAAACACAATTCAAACACAACTGATAGGCTCCACACATATCATTACAGAACATAGGCTCTGGGTTATTGACAGGATGAATGCAGAAACACCAAATCTGGAAGGAGTCCATTTGTACATTTACTGTACATCAGGGGTCTTCAAACTTGGCCCTTTCATGACTTGTGGACTTCAGCTCCCAGAATTCCTCAGCCAGACAGGAATTCTGGGAGTTGAAGTCCACAAGTCATAAAAGGGCCAAGTTTGAAGACCCCCGATTTACATATTATTTTCTGAAAAATGAATATTATTGTGAGGGGGAGATAAGAAGAAACCACTTCACTCCTAGCTTCCAACACCAATTTTTCACCTCTTTTAATCAGTCACTTCAGCTATTTTAAGAATGGGGATGGGAAAGGGACCCTGTCTGAATTTAACAACCAACCAGAATATTTAAATGTTGTACCCCAAGAAGGACACTTTTACCAGAGGGATCTTCCTGAATGTACAATGGTTGGGTCAGAGTTAGGAGTTTATCCCTGTCAGCAATTTTTACACCAACTTATTCCATAGATCTGCTGTCCATTACATATCTTATGTGTAAGTCACAGTTTCTATGTTAGGATCTAGGCAGCTTGAAATGCTCGTGTGGTCAAGAGGGAGACAGTGCCAAACAAATTCAGAAACAAATTCAGCCTGGTTTGCTTAGTCTTCTAGATGTGGTTTTTTCTGCACTCATCCTTCCTCTTACTTTCGCTTAAGTAAGCTACACTGCAATGATCTTAATGCCAACATTTATCATTTGAAATGTTAAAGATGGAAAAGAGAGGGTTCGCCTTTAAAGAACCCACCTTTAACATTTCAAATGTGTTAAGATCATCGCAATGTTTCTTCCTAGCATCAGCCAACCCCACAATGTAAAAAAAAGATGTTGAGACTCTGGAAAGAGTGCAGAGAAGAGCAACAAAGAGGATCAAGGGAATGGAGGCTAAAACTTACAAGAAACGGTTGCTGGAATTGGGCATGTCTAGTTTAATGAAGAGAAGGACGAGGGGTGACCTGATAGCTGTGGTCCAATATCTCAGGGCTGCCCCAAAGAAGAGGGAGTCAAGCTATTCTCCAAAGCACCCGAAGGCAGGACAAGAAGCAATGGATGGAAACTAACCAAAGAGAGAAGCAACCTGGAACTAAGGAGAAATTTCCTGACAGTTAGAACAATTAATCAGTGGAACAACCTGCCTCCAGAAGTTGTGGATGCTCCAACACTGGAAGTCTTTAATAAGAGACTGGACAGCCATTTGTCTGTAGTAGTATAGAGTTTCCTGCCTGAGCAGGGAGTTGGACTAGATGACCACCAAGGTCCCTTCCAACATCATCATCATCATCGTTATTATTATTATTATTATTATTGTTGTTGTTGTTGTTGTTGTTGTTGTTGTTATTTACTCTATACAGTGGTACCTTGATACTCATTGTTAATTGATATCGGGAGGCACAATGAGTATCAAAAATGATGAACACCAAACACTTTTTTCTCATAAGGAATAATGTAGTGAGTCACAAGGCAGCTGATAGCGACAAGTTCTAGCTTGTGCATTGAGTACCAAATGGTTAGGACGCTGAGCTTGTCGATCAGATGGTTGGCAGTTTGGCAGGTTGAATCCTGAGTTCCGTGTAACAGAGTGAGCGCCTGTTAATCGTCCCAGCTTCTGCCAGCCTAGCAGTGCGAAAGCACGTAAAAATGCAAGTAGAAAAATAGGGACCACTACGGTGGGAAGGTAACAGCGTTCCGTGCGCCTTTGGCATCTAGTCATGCCGGCCACATGACCACGGAGACGTCCTCGGACAAGCGCTGGCTCTTCGGCTTTGAAACGGAGATGAGCACCGGCCCCTAGAGTTGGAAACGACTAGCACGCATGTGCGGGGGAACCTTTACCTTTACCTTTACCTTTAAACAATGAGTACCAGGACAAAAATTTCGCAGTACCAAATTTGATGAGTTTCAAAGCAATTGAGTACCAAGGGTTCCACTGAATACCAAAGGCAGGTTATTATTCTAAAGATGACTAATGTATCTTTTTTATTTATTTTTATTTTTTACAGTGCGTGCACCGTGATCTGGCAGCACGAAATGTCCTCTTGGCTGAAGGAAAAATTGTGAAGATCTGTGACTTTGGACTAGCAAGAGATATCATGCACGATTCAAACTATGTCTCCAAAGGCAGTGTACGTATTGCTGTTGTTTTTATGTGGGGTGGCTGCCCTAGCGACCGTTTTAAGTATACAAAAGAACGATATACCGAAAGGTGGTTTATTATTTCATGCATTTAATGCTTAAATAAGAACAACAAAAGAGGTACACAAAACTAGCTTGTGTTGCAAGAAAGAGTTTTAAAATGTTAACAAAAAAAATATTAAATAACACCTGACCAAAAAACAATAAAACTCTTAGGATATTTCCATATTGCTTCTTGATCGGCGTCCTCACTTCAACGTTCTTTGCCTTTGTCCGAGCGTTGTGTATAGCTAGACAAGAAAACGTCTAAAAACCACAACCCCAGCTACTTGAATAAAAACCTGTTCTGTACCAGCCTGCTACCGGCCCTGCAGAAAAGGCAACCCCTTTACAAACGGCAAGAGGCTGGAATACCTCTGCCAAATTTATTACTACAAAAAACAAGCAAGACACGAACCAAGATACAGGAGCTTGGAAACACTATCTGAGTGGTTGCTTTCAGCAAACCAGCCCTCCCCACACATTCCCTTTATAAAGAGTTCAGGGCGTAGCCTCTCTCTGCCTCCTTCCGAGAAGCCCCACAGCCTTCCTCTGTTTACTCCTACCTGACTGCCTCCTGCGTCGGGCGTCCTTGAACAGGGCCAGCTGTGGGTCATCTTCATCCACACTGTCAGGCTCACACAGCTGGGTCTCCATGGTGACCAAGTGGGAGGGGCCTGCCTGAGGGCTATCATCAGCAAGATCTTCAACCCCCTCAGCAAGGTCTTCAACACCCCCCTCCTCCTCTGAGTTGTCCGACCCAACTGCCGAACCCACAGGCTGACCCTGAATCACAACAAAACCAGACAAGTTCTGGAAAACACAGATTTATCATAATTGGCAACAAAAAAAATAGGTATTGGTTCTGCCGAACCAGTGTGAACCGGCTGAATCCCAGCACTGGGTGGGTGAAGAGCAAGCTACAGCATTTAAAAAATGGCCAACTTTAAGTGTCTTTGCTACCGACATACCCACATACGTATGGCTACAAATCAACTTTAAAGACAGCCTGATAGTGAATATTTCATTTACAGCAACTCTTGCATGTTTTCTAATTAACGTTTGCCTTTTTCAGACCTTCCTTCCAGTCAAATGGATGGCACCTGAAAGCATTTTTGACAACCTGTATACCACATTAAGTGATGTCTGGTCCTATGGCATTCTGTTATGGGAAATATTTTCTCTTGGTAGGCAAATTAATTGCTTTGGTGTACGAAAGAATTGAACCTGATAAATAAATAGCCTTCTGCAATATATTATGGTTGCAACTTTAGTTTAGAGGCATGTTAAGCAAAATGGTATCAGTATTACTTTTTTTTTATTTGCTATGAACCTCTGGTACTAACCGACAACAATAAAAATAACAACATAATATCAGCAAGTATACATTGATGAAAACGTGGCATCCTGTAATTTTTCATTTCCAAATTTTTTAGCAAATTATGTGAATTAGAATTTAGAATTCTAAGAAGTTAATTTTGTAAACGATGTTAATTTCAAAGTTCTCCAATGTTTTTGATATATGTTGGCAATCTGTAATAGTCTGTTTGTTATTGTTAAATTAAAATAAATTGTGCACCCACATATTCTTTTAAATAATACATAAACACAGTTTCAGGATGTCAGTCAGACACCAGCAGAATATCTTTTGCACATGGTTTGATGTACATATTTGATCAGAAAATATGAAGAGATTCTGTTGTAGGGGCTGCTTTTTTTTTGCAACTCAGACCATAATTTTGATCTTTATTATGACATATTAACCCAATATATAAGATGTCAAAGATAGATTTTCTACTGGTTTTTTTTTGTTCTTTCTTTTCTTTAATTAAAGCTAAACAATTCATTTTCAAAACGCTTTTCCCGAAACATAGTCCCGCCTGCAAGATTGTGCCTCCACCAACATTATTGCTCTCAATCTTCCACCCTATCACCCCTGTCTCAATGCTGAGTCCAGTGATGGCCACAAAAATATGGCCCACCCATAAAATAAGTAAATGGATTCATATGTCATGCTAAACCAGGAGTCAGCAACCTGAAACAGTGAAAGAGCCACTCGGAACCGGTTCCCTCACAAAAGGAAAAACTGGGAGCCGCAAAAAAATGTGTGCACATGTGCGTACATGCGCACATGCGCAGAACAGGGTTTGACTGAAGAGTGGAGCCAAGGCGAGATATGCACCTACCCTGCATATTTGAATTGATTGGTTGAACCTTTTTAGTCCCACTTTTTTTTGGGGGGGGACTGCACATGGCAGACGACTGGGAGCCGCAGGAGACGGCTGAAAGAGCCCCATGCGGCTCTGGAGCCGCGGGTTGCAGACCTGTGTGCTAAACCAATAACTCCAATTTTGCTTCATGCCATAGAATTAAGCGGGTTTATTGTTGGGTTGCAAGACATTAATAAATAATGTATGTTCCTATCTATTTGGATATCTGTAAAACATCCTCCATTTTTTTTGCAATTGTCTATCCTTGACCAGTGATTTATATATACTATTATAGATTGCAAAATATTTAAGAGTCTACTGAATCTCAATCTAGACTGATTAGGTGGCGCAGTAGTTAGAATCCAGTACTTCAGGCTAACTCACTGCCAGGAGTTCGATCCTGACCATCTCAAGGTTGACTCAGCCTTCCATCCTTCCCAGGTTGATAAAATGAGGACCCAGATTGTTGGGGGCAATAGGCTGATTCTGCAAACCACTTAGAGAGGGTTTTAAAGCCCTATGAAGCGGCATATAAGTCTAAGTGCTATTGCTTTTGCTCTCCCAACCACTGAACGCACATATTTATGAAGGAGATGTTGCTTCTTTAGAAGTTTTGCGGCTGTTGAAATTATGCCTGAAGGATGTGACCAGATTATTATTTTATCTTGATTTACCTGCTTTCTAAAAAAAATGTGTGGGTGTAAATTCTTGGACTCTTATCCTTTGATGTATGTTGAACCAGTCAAATTTTATACAGCCTTGTAAGATTTAAAAGATGGATTGTTTGGATTTGCTTCTTGAGTCAAAAAAAAAGTGATGTCAACTTCCTGCTTTTGTTTTTCAGGTGGGACCCCATACCCTGGCATGTTGGTTGACTCCACCTTCTATAATAAAATTAAAAGTGGCTATCGTATGACAAAACCAGATCATGCTACCTCTGAGGTGTATGTATTCACTTGCATCTTCTTTCCCTGCTTGCACATAATGTTGTTGTTGTTAGTTGCGAAGTCGTGTCCGACCCATCGCGACCCTATGGACAATGTTTCTCCAGGCTTTCCTGTCCTCTACCATCTTCTGGAGTCCATTTAAGCTCACGCCTACTGCTTCAGTGACTCCATCCAGCCACCTCATTCTCTGTCGTCCCCTTCTTCTCTTGTCCTCCATCTTTCCCAGCATTAGGCTCTTCTCCAGTGAGTCTTTCCTTCTCATTAGGTGGCCAAAGTATTTGAGTTTTAGCTTCAGGATCTGGCCTTCTAAAGAGCGGTCAGGGTTGATCTCCTCTAGGACTGACCGGTTTGATCGCCTTGCAGTCCAAGGGACTCGCAGGAGTCTTCTCCAGCACCAGAGTTCAAAGGCCTCAATTCTTTGGCGCTCGGCCTTTCTTATTGTCCAGCTTTCACTGCCATACATTGCAACTGGGAAGACCATAGCCTTGACTATACGCACTTTTGTTGACAGGGCGATGTCTCTGCTTTTTAGTGTGCTGTCTAGATTTTCCATGGCTTTCCTCCCGAGGAGCAAGCGTCTTTTAATTTCTTGACTACAGTCCCCATCTGCAGTGATCTTGGAGCCCAGGAAAATAAAATCTGTCACTACCTCCATTTCTTCCCCATCTATTTGCCAGGAATTGAGAGGGCCGGATGCCATGATCTTGGTTTTCTTAATGTTTAGTTTCAACCCAACTTTTGCACTCTCCTTCTTCACTCGCAACAAGAGACTCTTCAGTTCCTCTTCACTTTCTGCCATTGCACATAATAGGATTAAACTTTTTCAGCTTGGTGTCCTTGCAGCATTTAGTCCCAAAATGCTTCCAGGCTGAACTTCGAAATTTACACTAGAGCTTTAGCTATGAATGGGCTTGCCTCCTGCAATATTGCTTCTCCTAAAAAAACAAAACAAAACAGTGTTGTGCTTTAAGAAAAAGATGCTGTTTGATAAAACAATTAGGTAACTAATTAACAGATAGTCGTGAATTCCCTGAGATACTTAAGGGTATAAAAGGGTATATAATGGAGCAGAGAATGAAAGTTGATAGCTGATTCAATGTTGGTTTCATTGCGGTGCACATTTGTCATTTGTCATCCCCCTATTTTTCATCAGCCTTATATCTTGTCAACAATTTACTTATGAGGCATTTTCTTCTGTCTGGTTCCCAGGTATGACATCATGGTGAAATGTTGGAATAATGAACCTGAAAAGAGACCATCTTTTTACCACTTAAGTGAAATAGTTGAGAGTCTGTTGCCTGGTGAATACAAGAAGGTTAGTCTTTTTCAGAAAATGGATGTTGCTTTCAGGATTTCAAAAATATGTTTCCTTATGATTGTGGGGCTGAATTATGGGTTTTAAAATTATATTTCAGGGAATGATGGCAATGTGGAGATAAATGGTTGGGATGCCTGGGATAAACCTGGCAAATGTTACGGTTGGATGGGCAACATACATGCTTTTTAGGCCCCTTTCCATAGAGGATTGACTTATCTTGTGCCATTTCTAAAAAGACAGATGATCCGTCGCATAGCAGATCCTGGAAAAGCTGTTGAAAGTTAACAGGTTGTTTGGTTTCTTATTGCAATTATGGACTATAAGTTTAGTTTTAATACTTCATGCTTCCAAATCTGTTGAGCCATCTTTTATCTCTAAAAGACGTTCTCGACAATGTCAGAAAAAGTTGTTGCTGCTACCCTGTAATTTGTGCAGGGCCACCACAGCCGTTTGCGCTGCAGGGCCTGAGTTACTACAACCAGTGTTCTCATTAAAAAAAAAATGTTCCACTTACGGAATAATTATTTTTCTTTAAAAACACTCTACATGTGAAGCATGATCCTTGCACGGCAAAAGGAAACCTTCTTGCAGCTTACATTAGATTTTACAGAGAGGAATGGTTGATAAAGCTGTAAGAGAATAAAGATGAATGTCTAAGCAATTTTTTTCCATTTTTTTTCTAGAGTTACGATGGAATCCACTTGGACTTCTTAAAGAGTGATCATCCTGCTGTCACACGCATGAGAGTGGACTGTGACAATCCATATATTGGTGTCACTTACAAAAACGAGGACAAGCTGAAAGACAGAGAGAGTGGATTTGATGAACAAAGACTCAGCGCAGACAGTGGCTATATAATCCCACTGCCTGATATTGACCCAGTATCAGAAGATGAAATGGGGAAAAGGAACAGACACAGGTAAGGACAGAAGGGACTTCATCATGCCATCAATTTTGGTCACGTGAGGTAGTATATCCAGCTTACCTACGCAGTTCCTGTTAACTAACTCATTTTTATTGGCGTTTTCAGTCTAGAAATACCACTTTAATTTATATACCGCTTCATAGTGCTTTACAGCACCCTCTTAAGTGGATTACAACAATCTGGGTCCTCATTTTACTGACCTTAGAAAGATGGAAGGCTGAGTCAACCTTGAGCCGGTCGGGATCGAACTGCTGGCAGTGAGCAGAGTCAGTCTGCAACACCTTATTCAAAGTCGCTGTGTCACCACAGCTCTTGTTTGGCATTATCACATGTAACGATGTTGCCTAGGTTTCTGAGCAGTTGCAGAATGGAGCTAGAATTCCCTTATTTGTGTAGAAGGAAATGTTGCAAACCCACTGCACTGAAGCACCTTTTGGTAATGGAGCTATTGGGCACATTGTTGGATTAGTGAGTGGCAGTCTTAGAAATCTGTGAATGCATTTACAAATAAAATATCCAGAAGCTTAGATTTCTCCTCTATGTTATAGTCCAGTGATGGCAAACCTTTTAGAGACCAAGTGCCCAAACTGCAACCCAAAACCTGCTTATGAATCGTTGGGTGCCGGGTGGGCATGGCCCATTGGGTGGGCATGGCCCATTGGGTGGGCGTGGCTGTGGTGGTAACAGCAGACTGGGTGGGACTAAAAAGTTCAATCAATCAATTCCAACTTTATGAGATCTTTTTTTTCCTGTGAGAAGTTGAAATTGATTGAACCTTTTTTTTTTTGCACATGGCGGCGGAGGCCTAAATAGAAAAGGGTTTTCTAAAACACAGCTGAAGGCCTAGGACTGGGGTGACAGCACACATGCCCACAAAGAGGGCTCTGCGTGCCACCCGTGGCATGCGTGCTATAGGTTCGCCACCACTGTTATAGTCTTTCTGCAGCCACTGTATATAACAAGTGATTTAAGGGTGGTACGCTGCCCGGAGTCAATTTCTTGTGAGGTGGGTGGCCATATACATATGACAAACGAACAAATAAGTCAAGTATTTTCTGTGGGGCTTTGTAATCTTTCCTAACTTTTTTTTTCTTCCGCGTTCTTACCCAGTTCTCAGACATCTGAGGAAAGTGCCATCGAAACCGGATCCAGCAGTTCCACGTTCGTGAAGCGAGAAGATGAAACCGTTGATGATATTGACATTATCGACGATATTGGAATGGATTCCTCGGAACTAGTTGAGGACAGCTTCCTGTAACTCTGGAAAGGAGAGCGGGCAACGTTTGAGCAGTGCAAAATGAAAAAAAGAAAAGAGGAAGATCAAGATATGACTCGTGAACTTTCAATTTTGTAGGGAAAAGCACTCCAAAACAGACGGTAAAGACCTGCCAATGCTCATGCCTCTCAACAAGTGGTCTCAAAATCTCCCTTGGTTGGCGAAAGACTTTGAGGAGCCAGTTTTCAAGGATCCTTCTTCCTTGAAGTACTCCCGTAGCATCTCAGCATGTGTTGGCTATTTCAGTAGATGGATGAATCAAGAAAAAGGCCACGGATACTTCAATTTGTGTTTCAAGGGCATTCATAACTCAGACGGATAAATTTTCTACTACGGTGAATCATTGTCAGTGTGATTGTGTAAATACCTGTTCCTACCAGGATATATATATATTTTTTAAAAAAAGAAGACCACTTAAGACTTTGGCATATTTACTTCCTTAAGTTTATATAAGCTGCTGGTGGATTAGCACCTGAAATGAATTACATATCAAAAAGAAACCACTTTTGAAAAGCATGAAATGGATTAACACTAAGTAATGTTTTATTTTTTACAGATAATGCAAACAAAAGGGAACGATAGGTATTTCCAAAATATATTCAATAGCTTATTAAATCAAATGAGATTTTTTTTTTCATAACCATAGAGGAATAGTTCTTTATCTACTGTTCTCAGTATTACTAAGTATAGTTTATAACTACTTCTTGTCCTTTGTTAAAACACAGTATTAAAGTCACTACTAACAAACTAAATCATTTTAGGATTTAAATATTTACACAAAAAGCTCTTCTATTTGACTCTTTTGGTAAATTAAACCTTGTTTAAGAAATAGGAATAGAAAGTGTTTTCTAAGGAATCTAGATATTAATTTTCCATCCTTAGCAGAAGAGCTTTCTTAATACAGCAGGCTGATATGCTAGTGAATCTTCACTAACAGAAATTGATTTTGCAGAATATAGAAACCTAAAATGTATTTTTTAACAAATTTAATACATTTACAATCAAATTATCGTACAATAGAAATAGGTGACCAATTAATAAGGCTGCTTGGAGCATCGAAGAAAGATGCTACAGATTTGAAAGGGGTTTTTTTTTGGAGGGGGTTATTATGTATGACTAGTTAGAATGGATACACCAACTGCTCTTTCTGAAAAAGCTTTTTTCTGAGCCTGAAATTTCCAATTGCGTAGCTACTTTGTGCAAAAATGTTTTTGTTCTAAACAAATTTTCCTACAAAAATTAGCAAGGTTTTTTTTTATTTTTCCCAATTACTCCAATGGGCATCGAATCAAACGTAAAGCCTTCCCATGCATACAGCATACTTAAAACACAGGTCTGCCTTATTTCTGTAGATTTAGCGGGAAAAGTATGCCATTGCATTTCTCAAATGTCAATCGGGTAGCATTAATTCTTCTTTTATATATTCTGAAATAGGTTTAATATTACTCTTTTCTTAACCTGCCTTTTTTAAATATGTGTGATAGAGTGTCAAATTATTTTATGAGTTATAGTGGAATCCAGATCAGTGCATATAGGATTGTAGCTTTTAGGCTGTGATTTTTGTCGGAGGGTCTGTGGAAATAATAAACTGGAATCAGTCTGTACAAATAAAAAGACTGGGAGCGTATGGTGCACAAGATGAAATCCCATAATTATTACTGAAAATCCAGTCTGGAGTTTTGTAAACAGGAAAATAAGAAAGCAAACTTGCTTAGAAAAAAAAATCTGCCCTTGGTTCTAAAAGCCAAGTTGCGTGCAGATCTAGATGTGCAATTTTCTGAAGTCGCTTCAACGCTGGAAGCAAAAAAAACAAACAAACCCTCGGCCTCTTGGGAGAGGCATTTGGCATATAATTACGCTCACTGCAAGGCTCCAAGTCAATAGATGGAGCAGAGACTTGGCATTAAGAAAATGTTGCCCGTGAGCCAATGGGAGGGCCTGATGGATCTCCCGCGGAATCTGTGTTCCCTAGCTATCCTTAAAGACACTGCAAAGGTCCCAGAGAGATGGCTACTTGGAGCAATATGTGGCTAGAATGTATGACAGTAAAGAGCAGCATATAAAGGAAGGCATTGAGTTGGCGAGGCTGTTTTAGAGACAGTACTGGGTTTACACTGAGCTCTATGCTTGATTGTTGGGCTGAAAAACACCCAATCAGAACTTATCTACACTGTGAATCAGTTCTTTGGGTCATCCCAGCGATGATTCAGCATCGCGGCTGCTCACTTGATCCTGGAGATTACATAAAATGCCGGGTGATGCTTTAGTTGGTGCAGGGGTGTTAAACAGCCCGGCCCGTGGGCCGGTTGCATTATACAGAGGCCACGCCCACCCCAGCTCTGGCAATGCAAAAAAAGTTGTGATACGTCGTGACACATCACGTGATGTGGGCGGGTTTGACACCCGTACTTTAGTGGAATAAATGGTCTCTCCAAACAGACAACACGATTCGGCCAATATTAAGTTCTTGAAAGATGTTGACTTCAACAGATGATAGTTGCATGCATGCTCAATAACAACCTAAGAGATTCCAATGTGCTTTTCTAAGGGCTGATACAATGATAAATATTTCATTGTATACTGTTCTGGATATGCCCAACATCACCGCACCAAATAAGTAGACCCAAATTTTCTAGTGATCTACTACTACCAGTCTAATTAATTACAAGTGGGCTGAAGTCAGATGCAGACTCCCAATATTTTATTAGCATATACCTTCAGAAAAGTGAGATAGGAATTTTATAAATAGCAAAAATATATACTTTGCTTTATGTCCCCCAAGCATTCATGTTTCACCAAAAATTAAATGGACTTTTGGGCACCAGGGACCGGTTCCGTGGAGAGAGGTTTTTCCACGGACCGGAGAATGCGTGGTTTTGTGTGCTGCCTGCATCCCACAGATGAGGCTTTGCTTGTTTGTGCGGCCCAGTTGCTGGCATGCCGCGGCCCGGTACTGGTCCATGCACCAGGGGTTGGGGACCCCTGGACTACAATATTCTTGTCTTGTTGACAGTAATCGTCTCACCTTTCTTTTGTTATCTCCCAAAGCTTGCCCTACTCCACAAGATGCATAGTTTGCTATTTTTGTGGACAAATCACCTTGCCCTCGCACCATGAAGTAGCATCTGGCTGTCATAGACTCAGAAGCTGCACAGGATCAGATCTGGTTCATACGCAGATAGGGGACTGCTATAAAATGCTGGGATTGTAGGTTAGCCTGACAAGTAGCAAAAAATAATAATAATTGCCTGGTAGAAGCCAACAGTGAACTAGTTAGAAAGCTACATAAATGTGTCCGTGTTGACCTTAATTCCTTTTTGCATTATAGTGCAAATTGGTACATACTATTATGCTGTTCTCTGCTCTCGCTTACTCGCCATGCTTCATGCCTTTGGGCAATACTTATGGGGACCAAGATTTAGATATGGACCAAAATCTTCCTTATTGTCATAATCTTCTGAAAATTATAGCTCCAGATACAGCAATGGACTGCACATTAAAAAAAAAACAACCTTAAGTCAACCTCAATCCCAGAGCTACTTTTTGCAGTTAGATTGCAATCCTATGTGACAGTCAGCTCCACAGAATTAAATGGAGCTATTTTTTTTAGTTGATGTATTTAGGGTTGCACTGGATTTTAGTAATATAGTGGCTGATGAAAATTATGGCTACTAATTTCTACATTATGGCTCAGATTCAGAAAAAAGGAATGCCCAGTTTCTATCTGTTCCATATATACATGACAATCAAATCTGCCTGTGAAACATGACTTTCTTGGTTAGAATGGCTGACCTATGCCTTAAAATGTCTGCAATTACACAAAACAGTCCTATGATATAATGAAGGACATAAGATAAGGTGATGTTATACATCAATATGTATATAGGTATTTTTATATCAATTTTGAGGAGTACTGCCAAAACATTTATGACAAGCTGTATCACTGCCTTTGTTAATATTTTTTTTTACTGTGATATATTCCACAGGCACGCTAACTATTGCACTTTTAAATCTCCAAATTTTATATTTTAGATAAGGAATGATAAGGAAAAGCGCATAAGAGCGTTCCGGGTGGTAGTTTGGGGAAATGTTTGGGAACAAGAAGATGGAAGAGTGACTAAAGGTACAAAATGTAATTACAACTGCCCTTTTTCTTTTTGTTTGTCTTTAAGAACATGTAAATTAAGATCTTTATATTTCAATAAATGATATATATAATTTAAAAACGCTTCAGAAGTTTCTGTTCTTACTCAAAGCAATCTGCTGTTTCCTCCAGTTTGGTGCGAGACACGATTCAATTTCGCCTTATTTATTCTAAGTAGCAATCATTGATAGGGCGCGCAACTTAGGCGTCCTCCTGGATGCACGACTCGGTTTAGAAGATCGCGTTGGAGCCGTGGCCAAGGGGGCATTTGCACAGGTTCGCCTGGTGCGCCAGTCGCGACCCTATCTGGACCGAGAGTCTTTACGTACGGTCACTCATGCGCGCGTCATCTCACGGGTAGATTACTGCAGTGCTCTCTACATGGGGCTGCCCTTGAAGACCACCCGGAGGCTTCAGCTGGTGCAGAATGCAGCTGTGCGGGTTGTGATGGGAGCATCCCAATACTCCCATATTACACCCCTCCTGCGTGAGCTGCATTGGCTACCGGTTGCCCTCCGGGTGAGATTCAAGGTGCTGGTTCTTACCTATAAAGCCCTACATGGCTTAGGCCCGGGATATTTGCAGGACCGTCTGCTGCCAGGAACGTTTTCCCATTGCCCTGTGCGCTCACACAGAGAGGGCCTCTTCAGGGTGCCTGCTCTGTCAGCTGAAAAAGTACGTGAGACAGCTGGCTAACGAAAACGTTTTATTGTCAGAACCGGGCGAGGAACAGTCTCGCAAATGCCTCTATTTATACCTCCAGCTGGCCGGCAGGCGACCAATCAGGGCTGTGCCGGTTTCCCGCAAGTCCGGGCGGACCAATCGGCGATGGTGAGCTTTGACAGCCCGGAGCTGTCAAGCTGCCTCGTGCTTGTGCAGTATCCGGTGGTTTTGACAGCCGAGAGCTGTCAAGCTGTTGCGCTTGCGCAGTGGCTTCTGGCAGCTTTTGACAGCTGTCAAAAGCTGCCGATGGGTTTACCTCATAACTTTACAAGTGAACACAATCATTAAACATAACGTGTGAATACACAACAGTGCCGTCGGCCAGACAATGTCGGCTGGCGACCCCCAGGGGGAGGGCCTTCTCTGTTGGGGCTTCTGCCCTGTGGAATCTACTCCCCTGGGAGCTCCGGATGGCCCCAGACCTTCGGTCCTTTTGCCGTGACCTTGGACTGATGATAATGGGGTTTTTAATTATGATTTTAAATGTTTTTATTGGTTTTAGTGGGACTTTGACACAATTTAATTCTTTTTTAATATTTGTATTCATTTGTATTTTATTGTTGTTAGCCGCCCTGAGTCCTTCGGGAGATAGGGCGGCATACAAGTCTCATTATAAATAAATAAATAAATAATACAGCTAGTCCTTGAATTACAACAGTTCATTTAGTGACCATTCAAAGTTACAAGGGCACTGAAAAAAAAGGACTTACGACCGTTTTTTTCATACTTACGACATTGCAACATCCCCATGGTCACGTGATCAAAATTGCAGATGCTTGGCGACTGGTTCATATTTATGACAGCTGCAGTGTCCCAGGTCACGTGATTTCCCCTTTTGCGACCTTCCGACAACCAAAGTCAATGGGGAAGCCAGATTCACTTAACAACCGTGTTACTAACTTAGCAACAGCAGTGATCCACTTAACAACTGTGGCAAGAAAGGTGGTAAAATGGGGCAAGGTTTACTTAACGAATGTCTCACTTAGCAACAGAAAGTTTGGAGTCAATTGCGGTCGTAAGTGTGCCGGTAGATCAAATTGCTCCAGTCTGAACAACATGTGCACTCAAAGGCAAACCCTTTTGATTGATTTGGCACTCCTCAAGACTGTATAGGGTTGATAAGTTTGAAGTTAGGACATACCTAAATTGGGGCTACTTATGACCCAGATTAAAAGTTCCCATGGTCATCCACCCCCACCCCCACCCCACTCCACCCCCACAGTCACGTGACTGAACTCTGGGCGTTCATTATGGCTACTTCTGAAGCCTAAAAACAGTATGAGCTGCATCAGAGCCCAGAGTTTTACAATGTCTGGTAAAATGCAAAAGTCTCATCTCTCCTCATTTTTCAACTATACGAAGCTGCTGGGGTAGTTCATCAATGTACTATAGGTAGGATTCATTATCAGTAGAATGCTGTGATACAAAGAACCACCAGGGATAGACATCAATAAAAAAATATCTTTTTGATGGCATGGGATTCAAGAAAGAAGGGTGTTTTTTATTTTTTGTTGGATGCATATATTGAAAGAAATAAATGCTTTTTCTTCTTTTAGACAAAGTTGTCGATTATAAGCTGTTTCTCGATCCTTACCTCTCATTAAATCTTTTGAATAATTTGCAACTCGATAGGTAGCTTTTTTTTCCATTACCCACAAGGTGGAGCTATTGTATAAGACTTAATTTATCTTAAAAACACTTTCCCCCCCTACACTCCCCTTCTCTCTCCTCCCCCCCCCCCCATTTCTGGTAGTAATCTGGAAAATAAAAAGTTCACAAGCAAGAAATTAAATCCTGGTTTGCTTGGTCTTCCGAAATTCCTTTTCCCCAGCTTCTAGATAATTGTTCAAGAACTAAAGATACCCATAAAGACATGGGGAAAATGATTTATTCCAACATGTATCCAATTCCCCACTTTCAAATATAAACATGAAGTTGAAAGGGAAATTATAAATAACTCAAGGCAGTGAACATGCCTACTACTCTTTCCTCCTCTTTTACTCATAACAACCTCCTTGGGAGGCGGGCTGGACTGAGAGAGTGGCTGGCCTGCAGTCACCCAGCTGGCTTTCCTGGATTAGAACTCTCACTCTCCTAGTCCACATTGTTTTCCATACAGTGATGATTCTACCTCAACTGATCTTAAAGAAGCAGTGCCACACCTGGTTAGTACTGAGATGGGAAGCTATCAAAAAAACCCCAGGCCAAATTAGGAAATTAAAATAAATCCTGATTGTGATTTGCAACGTTTCGGCCAGAAATCAGCCTTTACTTCCAGTTTCTGGGGGGGGGGGAAACAACAACCACTCCATAGTGAACAATGGGTTCCCTTAATGACCACGGCTTTTGCTTAACAACCACATTGGTCTTACAATGAACACTGCATTTGCTTAAGTATTGCCACAAAAAAAGATAACAAAATTGGGTCCAGTCAGCTGATGACCATTACAACTTACCATCAGGTGTTGTAGAAATGTCTATTAAAAAATTGGGGGACATTTCTGTGATAGAAATATCCCTGAGATACTTTCCTTTTAATACAAGCGGAGTTTTATGATGCCATGATCCATATCTTGGTTAGGACATGAGCTCGTATAAGCCTCCGTTATACGATCAGAGAAACTTTCAAATATTCTTCTTGCACAAAACCCTTTGATCTGGACAGAATAGATCTGGACAGAATAGACTGGACAGGACCACTGAAATTACTCCAAACTGGGTTATCTCCAAACTACGTCTATAGTTTCTGCAAAGGTGAACAAGAAGCAACAACACTTCCAGTTCATCCCGATGCTGGTATTTTCTTCTTTTACCCATTAAATGAAATTAAATGAGTATGTATGAGGTCTGCAGCTTCACAAAATATATTAAAAAAGGTAAAGTTTCCCCCGCACATGAGTGCTAGTCGTTTCCGACTCTAGGGGCTGGTGCTCATCTCCGTTTCAAAGCCAAAGAACCAGCGCTTGTCCGAGGACGTCTCCGTGGTCATGTGGCCGGCATGACTAGACACCAAAGGCGCACGGAGCACTGTTACCTTCCCACCGTAGTGGTCCCTATTTTTCTACTTTCATTTTTACGTGCTTTCAAACTGCTAGGTTGGCAGAAGCTGGGACGAGTAACAGGCGCTCACTCTGTTACGCGGCACTCGGGATTCAACCCGCCAAACTGCTGACCTTCTGATCGACAAGCTCAGCGTCCTAACCCACTGAGCCACCGCGTCCCCTCACAAAATATGGAGAAGGGCAAAAAGCGGTCTGCGGTTTTTTTGCATTCTGAGCTGCCCACTCTCCTGCCTGTGGTTAAGAACCCCACCTCCCAAAATAAGTGAAGATTTGCTGTATATTAAGGAGAATTATCCTACTGTAAAACTTTAAAGGATAAGATGTCTTCATATGTTCATATTCCCCTTCTTTCTCCACTGACTAATCTCATATAGCATTCATTCATATCCCCCTTTACTGGAAACAGTGTGATGGGCATTGTAAGCCTACTCATAGGTAATCCGAAACAATTGCCAATAATTAATGGCCCAAATATAAATCAGCTATCCCTTAAAAGAAAGCAAAGTGGTCACTCCGATTTTCAGTCTGAAGGAAAATTAATAATTAGAGGCCGCAAGCCTTTAAAATCACAGAGAGCTTGCCAAAACAGGCATTTTACTACATGCAGATTGTTTCCTACATATTTGGTCAAAGAAATGTTGAATTAAATCCTGTTGCGGAGTCCTTGGCACTCTCTGAGCTTGGTTGCTTTCTTGTAGACCTTTCATTATTTATTTATTTATTTATTTATTTATTTATTTATTTATTTATTTATTTATTTATTTATTTATTTATTTGATTTATATACCACCCTTCTCCCGAAGGACTCAGGGCGGTGTACAGGGCAATAAAAATAAGAATACAGGATACAAGATTTAAAGTTAAATGATTGTGCCCAATGTAGTAAGTTAGTTAAAATAATGTTAAAACCCCAAACCCATCAGGCCAGGCCAGCTTGTTCGAATAGATAAGTTTTTAGATCACGCCGGAAGGAGCGAAGGTCGGGGGCCATCCGGAGTTCAGCCGGTAAGCGGTTCCAAAGGATTGGTGCACCCACCGAGAATGCTCTCCCCCTGGGGGTCACCAGCCGACATTCTCTGACCGGTGGTACCCTGAGGAGGCCCTCTCTGTGGGAGCGTATAGGACGGAGGGAAGTTGACGCCGGCAGTAGGTGCTCCCGTAGGTAATCCGGACCCATGCCTCAAGTAGGTAACATCTTCAGTGCTAGGATTGAAGATGTTATCTAGCTGGGTAATGAGACATCTGCAAGAAAACAAACAAGCTCAGAGAACGCCAAGCCTCCATGGTTCAACCCTGAGCTACAAATATTCTCTTCTGTTGCTAAATCCTACTTTCTGGTACACCAATGACAAAGAATGTACAACCTTCTGTTTAAGGCTGTATCCAATGGTGGGATTGAAATACCGGTTTTCTTATTGGATGAAGGCCTGGGCCTTCGAGGCCTAGATCGGACCTCTGGAAGTGGGTGTCCATGTACTTCTGGCGGGCCATTCTAGGCTTGGGAGGCCTCCTCCAGGCCTCCGAGGCCTAGAACGGACTTCTGGAAGTGGCATCCATGAACTTCTGGTGGGCTGTTCTAGTCCTGGGAGGCCTAGACTGGACTTCTGGAAGCAGTGTGCATTCAGCTGGTTCTATGCTGAACCGGTGTGAACCAGCTGTATCACACCACTGGCTATATCCCATTTATGGTTCTTCGGAATTAAACTGAGCTGCTCTGGATCACTTCTCTGAAGTTAATGTCTCAGAAGTTGATTAAGTAGCAAAAAGGTATTGCGCTGAGATTTACCGTATTGGGACATAGTATCTGTATGGTCACTGGTCAATTCTTGAACTGTGATTGTCTTTTGGCAACCAACTATTCTTGGCGACCATTTCTTTTAAGTCTTGTTTACAGTAATCTACATAGCTGACTGTTGTGATTCAGGGTCAGCCTGTGGGTTCGGCATTTGGGTCGGATAATTCAGAGGAGGAGGAGGGGGGTGTTGGAGAGGTTGCTGAGGGGGTTGGAGAGCTTGCTGATGAGAGCCCTCAGCCAGGCCCCTCCCACCTGGTCACGACGCAGACCCAGCTGTGTGAGCCTGACAGCGTGGATGAAGATGACCCACAGCTGACCCTGTTCAAGGATGCCCAACGCAGGAGGCAGTCAAACAGAGGAAGGCAATGGGGCACCTTGGAAAGAGGCAGAGAGAAGCCACGCCCTGAACTGTTTAAAAGGGGAATGCGTGGGAGGGCTGGTTTGCTGAAGGCAACCGCTTGAATAGCTCCTGTTTCATGGTTCGTGTCTTGTTCTGTTTGCTTTTGTATCCATAAATTTGGCAGGCTAGTTCCAGCCTCTTGCCTTCTTGTAAAAGGGGTTGTCCCTGCCTTTTCTGCAGGGCCGGTAGCAAGCTGGTACAGAACAGCTGACTTCCTTTCTAGTTAAACAAGAAGATAGCCTGGATGAATCTAGCTTGATATCTGGAAGAAACCAAAGCTAAGCCAGCAATCTTGGGAAATGCATCTAGGCAGAACAAGTTTCCCTTTCTATGATTCATTTCACTGCATATCTAAGAAGTTCCATAAATATGTGGATAGTTCATTGATCTTAAACAAAATGCTTAAAATCATATCTAGGTAGCAGAGCCATGAACTCCAGTTCTGAAGCTACGACTTAGAACAAAGAGCTTGTCATAATTAGATGGTGTTCTAAGGACTGCTAAGCAGAGATGTGGCAAAACACCAACTAAAGTCTCAATTTGTCTCATGATTCCTTCTACAGGAGCTAAAAGAAAAGTAGAACTGTCAGTCATTGTATAAGATACCACTTCCAAATCATGCCTTACCTATAAAGGTTTGAAGACTTTATTTCTACCCAAACGTGACCTCTTCAAGAAGGCCAGTTTCTCACTCAGAGTATACCGGCTTCTTGCCCATCGCTTGCCAACGTATTACTGTACTTATTCGCACTGTGCTATGGCAATATCAGAACAAAGCTTCAAGTTCTGCGCTTAGGACTGTCTTCCCACCTAGCTCGAGTCTCTTTTCTGGATTCACAGGGAAGTTACATTGTTGAAAGAGGCATTAAGTCATTTCTGCCCATAGGTAGTTATGATGAATGGTCTAACCCAGGGGTAGGCAACCTTGGCTCTTTTATGATTCGCGGACTTCACCTCCCAGAATTCCTGAGCCAGCCACGCTGAGGGGAAAGGGAGAGGTTTCTATGCTTAGCCATGCTGGCTCAGGAATTCTGGGAGTTGAAGTCCACAAGTCATGAAGGGGCCATAGTTCCCTCATGCTGGCTCAGGAATTCTGGGAGTTGAAGTCCACAAGTCATAAAAGAGCCAAGGTTGCCTACCCCTGGTCTAACAATTTAATTTCTGCTCTCGTCACCGTGTATACTGCATATCCAAGGGAAAATCTCAAAGACGAAATGTGTACTCTACAAAATTCCATTATTTGTCTCCTGGGTAGTGTTGAAGGAGACCTCTGATCAAATGTCTATAGTACAAGCAGTCCTTGACTTACAATGGTTCAAAGTTACAACGGCACTGGAAAAAGTGACTTATGACCATTTTTCACACTTATGACCGTTGCAGCCTCCCCATAATCATGTGATTTACATTGGGATGCTTGACAACTGATTCATGTTTATGATGGTTGCAGTGTCCCGGAGTCATACGTGTTCCCCTTTTGCAACCTTCTGACAAACAAAGTGAATGGGGGGAAACCAGACTGCCTTAACAGCCATGTAACTAATTTAAGAACTGCAGTGATTTGCTTAACAAACGTGGTGAGAAAAATTGTCAAATGGGGCAAAACCCACTTAGCAACATAAAATTTGGGCTCAGTTGTGGTCGTATGTAGAGGACTACCTGTACTTCACAAGTTTTCTTCATGTGATTCTTTGTAAAGTGTGTGTGTGGGGGGGAGGGAAGTCTAGTTTTGTTCCCTTTTTCTATTTGGCAGAAACTAATGAGCCCTAGGGACATGGTGGCTCAATGGGTGAGGACGCTGAACTTGTCGAGCAGAAGGTCAGCAGTTTGGCGGGTCAAATCCCGAGTGCCGCGTAACAGAGTGAGCGCCTGTTACTCTTCCCAGCTTCTGCCAACCTAGCAGTTTGAAAGCACGTAAAAAATGCAAGTAGAAAAATAGGGACCACTACGGTGGGAAGGTAACGGCGTTCTGTGCGACTTTGGCATCTAGTCATGCCAGCCACATGACCACGGAGATGTCCTCAGACAAGCGGCTTTGAAACAGAGATGAGCACCGGCCCCTAGAGTTGGAAACGACTAGCACGCATGTGCAGGGGAACCTTTACCTTTACCTAATCAGCCCTATTGATGCTTTAGACCTCAAAATCTTGAAATACCCCCCCTCCCCTTGTTCTTAAAAAATTACCCAAGAACAAGCCCTGGGCCCACCCACTTTTGGAGTGTAACCCCCTTGGTGTGACATTGCACACTTCTATTGGCCCAGGCTCTTCAGCCAGGATCACTAATAGCTGGAGATAATGGGAGGGCATGACAGGATATGACTTTTTCATGAAAGACAAACCACATCTCTCTGTACCATAAAGGGTGATGAGAAATCCCTCTATCCTTTTGGGCTGGTTTTTTTTTACAAGCCCTTGCATTGTCCTTTGTTCTCCCCTGCTTTTCCCCGTGATCCTCATGAGGCTCTAGGAACCCGTCCTTTCTACTCAGCTAATATATGTCATGGTGGCTCCCTCACATCTCTAAACAGAAAAGAGGGATAATTTTGCTTAAATGCGGCAGAGGAAACGGAGCCATAATAAGAGAGTGGATGGCATATCAGCTGTGCTGAACCAAACCAGTTTGCCAACACAAATAACAGCCATGAAATGGACATTCAACCATCTGTCAGCTGTTCAGCATATGGAGAATGAGTCATTTGTCTATTTCAGATATTTTTAGAGTCTTCACCACCATAGCTAGTGCGGGCATGAAGAAGTTTCCTTCTGAGAATCCTTTTATTTCTTGAAAGATGATGGCTTGTCTCTTTGTATCCTACTCCACCCCTTTCCCCACATCACTAGATATCCATAAGTTGTCATGGGTCACGGGTTAACTCATAAAAACCTCATGCAGAAGTTTATAGCGAAAGCCCGTTTATTTTGTCTAACTTCCTAGTTAAGATTGTAATGACTTTGTAATAATGCCGCTTGAGGGGGGCGAAAGCCCTAATAAGCAGGCATATACATAGAATGAAGGCTATTGCTAAGCACATTGATTTGTGCTTTAAATTGTAAGCCGCCCTGAGTCTTCGGAGAAGGGCGGGATATAAATGGGATTTTTAAAAAAAGATTAGCTATGAGGAAAAATGTTTTTGAATTTTCTCTAGGCAGTGCCAACTGAAAGTCTCAATAAATTCATGATCAGCTCTCTTTAATGAGTCTGCCTCTTATATTCAGTAATATTTACCAATGTTGTAGAATCCAAAAGAGGGAATCAAATAATCCAGATATCACATATACTTATGGGAGGAAAGAGCCACTAAATAAAATGGTAGTTATTCTCAAATACATTTCCAAAACAGAACCATGATCTTGGACTTTTAATTGTTTTTTTTAATCCCAACGACCCGATCAATAATTTAAATTAAACAAAAAAATAAAAGAAAAACAAGGAAGAAAAAGAAAAAAGATACCTTTTTTTATTATTTTCCCCAATTCATGCTTTTAGAAGCTTTGCATAAAATGACTGTAATAGAAGCCAAATGAGGATATTTAATTTAATTTAATTTAATTTTTTAATTTTAATTCCATTTATATCCTGCCCTTCTCCGAAGACTCAGGGTGGTTTACAAGCTTAGCAGTAGCCTTCATTCTATGTATATGCCTGCTTATTAGGGCTTTCACACACACACACCCCAAGCGGCATTATTACAAAGTCAGCTTATTGCCCCCAACAATCTGGGTCCTCATTTTACCTACCTCAGAAGGATGGAAGGCTGAGTCAACCATGAGCCTGGTGGGACTCGAACCTGCACTGATTGCAGGCAGCTGGTGTTACTTAAGGAGGCATTAGCCCACTGCTCCACCAAGGCTCTATTTGTTCGAAAGCCTCCAGTTTTCAGTGATCTGGAAGCTTAAATAGGAATATTTTCCTGGATCTGCAAAATAGCTGAGATCAGTGGGGATTGAAGGCTGCTTGTATTTTTAAGGCTCCTAGCTTTTCTCCAGAGATGGGGCTGGGGGGGTGGTGGTGGGGGTCAGACAGCTATTAGAATAGCCAAGGACCTCTATATGCCAAACAATTTTCTTTTGATGTAGCCAGTCACACGAAACAGTTGCCCAAGAATACAGGTGGTCCTCAACTTACAAGAATTCATTTAGTGACCATTCAAAGTTACACTGAAAAAGTTGGCGTTTTTCCACACTCGCGCCTGGGGCAGCATTCCCCCCTGGTCACATGATCAAAATTCAGAGGCTTGGCAACTGATTCCTATTTATGATGGCTGCAGGGTCCTGAGGTCACGTGATCCCCTTTTGCTGACCTTCAGACCAGCAAAATCAACGGGGAAGCCAGATTTACTTAACCACCGTGTTACCAACTTAACAAATGCAGGGATTCACTTAACAACTGTGACAAGAAAGGTCACAAAGTGGGGCAAAGCTCGCTGAACGTGTTTTTCACTGAGCAACCTAGATTGCGGGTCGTAACCCGAGGACTACCTGTACTTGTTCAGGAAATGAAGGTGAAAGTGATTGCTGCTCTCCTGGGCCAATCAGAAGAACGAACAACACGATGACAAGCACAAGCAGGCAGGTTTACTCCTTGTCAAAAATATCATCAAATTAGAGTAAAATTCAGTCCCTAAAACTAAAGGCAGGGCACAATTGCTCCCAGCTGACGCGTCCCTGGCCTCCCTACATGATGTCAAGATGTCCATCCAGGCAGGAAACAGGTCGGATCATCCACCAGAGATACTTAATTCTTTGGGCGGGTGTGGGGGGGAAATGGATGTACTAGTCAGGATTGTGAACATGAATGGAACGTGTGGGTTGTGCTTTGTTTTGTATAAACAGAGGCACAGAATCAAGATCACGCGAAGGAATATTACCCCTTTATAAAGCCCTAGTAAGGCCACACCTGGAATACTGCAGCCACTTTTGGTCACCATATCACAAAAAAAGATGTTGAGAGGTTGGAAAAAAAATCAGAGAAGAGCGACTAAGATGATCAAAGGCCTGGAGACTAAAACATATGAAGAATGGCTGAGGGACTTGGGTTTAGCTAGTCTAAAGAAAAGAAGAAATAGGGGAGACATGATAGCAGTGTTCCAGTATATGAGGGGCTGCACAAGGCAGAGGGGGCCAGCTTGTTCACCAAAGCGCCTGAAGGCAGGACAAGAAACAATGGTTGGAAACTGATCAAAGAGAGAAGCAACCTGGAATTGAGGAGAAACTTCCTGACAGCAAGGACAATTAACCAGTGGAACAGCTTGCCTCCAGAAATCGTGGGCGCTCCATCACTGGATATTTTTAAGAAGAGACTGGACATTCACCTGTCTGAGATGGTATGGGTTCTCCTGCTTGAGCAGGGGGCTGGACTAGAAGACCTCCAATGTCCCTTCCAGCTTCTGTTCTATTCTATTCTATTCTATTCTATTCTATTCTATTCTATTCTATTCTATTCTATTCTATTCTATTCTATTCTATTCTATTCTATTCTATTCTATTCTATTCTATTCTATTCTATTCTATTCACCATTAAAGCAATTCCATCAACAGACATGTTGGCCTACAGTCAGCCTACGAACCCCTCAGAATCCAACTCAACCGCACAGCCAACCAGAGACAGCACGAGACCCTCAATCAACCCACGCAAGCCCCCCCACCAGCAGTTCACCTCCCAATGCCCTTGACCTGATGTAACCTCCAAGTCACAAGACCCATCACACCCTCTCATTGATGACTCATATCTGACCCATCACAAGACCCTCACTTGACACACCCACACCTGCAGCCCCTAAAAACAGAACGCCGACACTGACATCCCCTAAACCAGGGGTGTCAAACTCAATTTCATTGAGGGCCACATCAGCATTGCGGTTGCCCTCAAGGGGCCGGGTGGGTATGGCCAGGTTGGGCGTGGCCTACTGGGTGGGTGTGGCTAGAGTGCATATGGCCTACTGGGTGGGCGTGGCCAGCTCTACATCGTTCGCATCAAGGGTGCCTATGGGGGCCTGGGCAGAAGTGTGAGAGATATGAGGGTCTCTGGCAGAAGGAGGGTCTCTGGGCCAGGGCCAAGGCAGTGGGGGCCGTTCCCTCACTGTTTCCAGGATGGCTTCGCAGGCCACATGAAACCACTTTGCGGGCCGGATCTGCCCTAAACTCTGTCTGCCCTAAACTCTGCCGAAGATGTTACCTAGTGTTGGAAGAAAGGTCTTTCATTTGTGATTCATCCAAGCTGGGAATAAACATGGCAACAGCTTTGGGAAGAAGGTTGTAGTTTATTGAAGAGGAGAACCAGACAGGAAGATGGTCTGGCAGAAAAGAAGGGCTGAACACATGTAGGGAGTGGGTTTTTATACCCTCTTGAGCCTTTTGTTTGGAGTGATTTCCTGTTCCTGTTTGAGGCTATTTCCTGCGTCATGTATTCTGAGCTGAGTCTGGGTTTGCCCTTCTGGTATTCTGATAGTGATGGGTTATTCCTATTATGCCCAAAGGTCATATCCTGCTTCCCTGGGGCTGGGGTATGTAGATTTTAGGTGTCTTTGTCTTCTTAATCTCCCAGCTGGCGGCCTGCAACCTTCCTGGATTATTTACATCTGCATTTCTACAGAGCTGGTTTCTGCTTGGGGAAGGGAGACCTGGGGCTATTAAGAAAAACGGGGCATGCTTTCCTGCCTCTTTAAGATCCTTTGAAGAAATATATTTTTCTGCCCTTTTAATATTTCCTTCTCTGGGGAGCTGACTTCCCACAGTTGCCTGGTAATGAAACATTCGGAAACCAACCCACAAGCTTGGAGAAGGAACCTCCACTTTCACCCTACAGACATTTGCCACAATTGCAAACTATTAAATCACTTTTGGACACATAGGCACAGAATCATAGCTAAAGATACCAACCTCACATTCTCTCTTTTTTTTCTGCAAAAGGGGCCAGAAAGCACCGTGCTCCACCATGCTTTGGGGAGGCCGCCTGCTTGTGTGCATGTTTGTTTATTTCGTTTATTTTTATGGCATGCTGTGGTTAACTGATCAAATGTTTGTTCAGCTTGTAATTTTAATTTTGCAGGCGTTTGCACACTCCTACGAAGGACTGAAACATGCTCCAAGGGAAGAAAGTTGAGAATGTGACTGACGTACGGGCCAACCAATTAGCAAACGGCAGAGCCAGAAAAATGGACTCCGGAGGCATCTGGTTGGCTGAGCAGAGCAGGTTTTGCTGAAAAGGAGGAAATAAATTCTCTCTGGCAAAAGTGAAAAGGACCGAGTGCCCTGAACAGTATACAGGTAGTCCTCGACTTACAACAGTTCGTTTAGTGACTGTTCGAAGTTACAACGGCACGGATAAAAGTATCTGATAACCATTTTTCACACTTGCGGCTGTTGAGGCACGCTCGCCTGATCAAAATTCAGACGCTTGGCAACTGACTCATATTTATGACGGTTGCAGTGTCCCGGGAGAGGGGGGGGACGTGATCCCCTTTTGTGACCTTCTGACAAGCAAAGTCAATGGGGAAGCCAGATTCACTTAACACTAGATTCACCTCTGCAGTGATTCACTGAACAACTGTGGTAAGAAAGGTTGTTCAGCGGGGCAAAATTCACTTAACAAACATCTCATTTAGCAACAGATATTTGGGGCTCCCTTATGGTGGTAAGCCGAGGACTGCCTGCAGGCTGGGCCCATTTTCTGACTCCAGGCTTAATAAATCTAAAGCAGGGTCCTTTTATGACTTGTGGACTTCAACTCCCAGAATTCCTCAGCCAGCATGCCTGGCTGAGGAATTCTGGGAGTTGAAGTCCACAAGCAGGGGCCTTCAAACCTGGCCCTTTTATGACTTGTGGACTTCAACTCCCAGAATTCCTCAGCCAGCGTGCCTGGCTGAGGAATTCTTGGAGTTGAAGTCCACAAGCAGGGGCCTTCAAACCTGGCCCTTTTATGACTTGTGGACTTCAACTCCCAGAATTCCTCAGCCAGGCACGCGTGCCTGGCTGAGGGATTCTGGAAGTTGAAGTCCACAAGTCATAAAAGGGCCGAGTTTGAAGACCCCTGATCTAAAACATCAGAAGGTGCTATGAATATCCATAAAAGACATGAAAGCTTTGGCCTCTTCTTTGTCTCCTCTTTCCTTGTGAAAGCCCAGAGTGAAGGCTTCAGGAATTGGCAACCCAGCCTTTCAACAAACGGCTTTGTTTGTTTTCCTTGGGCTCAGCTGCTTCAACGTGGCATTCAGACTTGGCTCTGGATCAGGCCAGTATAGGGAGATGACTTTCAGAAGGGACTTCAGTAAATAATCAGCAGAAACATCACAAGCACGTGCCGGGTGGGCGGCGCTGATGACTCCAGAGATCTGCAAAACAATTTCTCCGCTTGTATGCCAAAAATCTATGAACTGGCCCCATCTATTTTTCAAGAAACACTTAAAGACAGCTTTCTATTTTTTTATTATTAAATAAAACAAAGCATATCTCTCTCTCTCTCTCTCTCTCTCTCTCTCTCTCTCTCTCTCTCACACACACACACACACACACACCAGATTGTTGTGCAGACAAACACAATTAAAAAAAAGCCCCAACTCTATCAGCAGTTATGATCTTTGGGAAATTTCCATCAGACTCAGAGGAAATATATTAACTTTTGGACTCTGCAAAAACAAAAAAAAAATGATTCACTCCAAAAAGGAAAGTTTCATATTATTCAAAGTCCCACCTGCTAGCTATGCCCATCTGCAGCAGACTCCATTCCAGTGGTCTGTTTTCTTTTTCCAGTTTATTCAGCCTTCTGTAACTTTTGAAAATGTTCCACCCTTACTAAACAGACCCGTTTTGGAGAGAGACCACTTCCTTTTGTATGCACATACAAGCATATATGTTTATACACCCATACATGAACACCTGCAAATATTAGGCCATAATAAGATTCTCCCCCACCCCCTGCATTTTCTTAGAAGCTTCATTGTATTCCTTATTGTGAGTATTTACTGAATTTCCTCAGCCTGATAAAACCAGGTGACGAGGCCTGGAAAGCAACTTGGTGACTTTGGGCCTAGGACAAAGTTGTTGCAGCAAAAATATGAGGCAGCAGCAGTATGTGACTTGTTCAGAATACAGTCCTACTTCTCCTTCTTCCAACCCGACTGTCATCTTATGCCTTTAAACAATATTTGTTGGCTGGAAACGCTGTTGCCAGACTCCTGTTTTGTTTTCTTTTTTTGTTGTTGTTTTTTTGCTACCATAGACTAACATGGTTTTTCTCTTATACCAGGGGTAGGCAACTTCGGCTCTTTTACGACTCATGGACTTCAACTCCCAGAATTCCTGAGCCAGGAATTCTGGGAGTTGGTCCATGAGCCATAAAAGAGCCGAGGTTGCCTACCCCTGTCTTATACTGTATTATCTGTAAATCAGGGGTGTCCAAAAAAAAAACGTGGCAACTTTACAACCTGTGGACATGGCTAGCTGGTGAATTCTGGGAGTTGAAGTCCACGGTTGGACTTCAGTTGCCCAGGTAAGACACCTCTGTTGGTGGGGGTGGGGGATGGGGTTGGTTTAATTACTTTCTGATCTCAAACTTTGAAACTGCTTTGCAAGAAAAATGGGTAACGCTTGCTGGGAAGTAGACTAAATGAAGTTCTCGACTTAGGACCACAACTGAACTCAAAACTGATGATGTTAAGTGAAACATGTGTTAAGTGAGTTTTGCCCCTTTGTAAGACTTTCCTTGCCACATTTGTTAAGTGAATCATTGGAGTTACTAAGTTAGTAACACGATTGTTAAGGGAATGGGGCTTCCCTATAGACTTTGCTTGTCAGAAGTTTAAGATGGGGAAATCACAGGATCCCGGGACATGGCAAGTGTCATAAATAGGAACCAGTTGCCAAGAATCTGAATTTTGATCACATGACCATGGGGAGGCTGCAACGGTCGCAAGTGTGAAAAACGGCCATAAGTCACATTTTTTCAGCGCTGTTGTAACTTTGAATGGGCGCTAAATGAACTGTTGGAAGTCTAGGACTACCTGTAGAATAGTTTGGATGTTTGGAAAAAAGAGCACGAAGACTAGTGCAAAAAAAGGTGGGGTGACGCTGCCGGCGTCAACTTCCCTCCGCCCTGTGCGTTCCCACAGAGAGGGACTCCTCAGGGTGCCACCGGTCAGAGAATGTAGATTGGTGGCCCCCAGGGGGAGGTCTTTCTCTGTGGGCGCCCCAGAGCTATGGAACCAGTTACCGGTTGAGCTCCGGACGGCGCCCGATCTCCGCTCCTTTCGCCGCGATCTGAAAACATACCTGTTCGAACAAGCCGGCCTGGCCTGAGGGGGGATTGGTGGGGTTTTTACTATCATTTTATTGGGATTTTATTAATGTATTTATTGTTTTTTATGGGCATGTATTTAATTACGGTACTTTTTAATTTTTGTAGCTTTGTGTTTTATTCTTGCCCTGTACACCGCCCTGAGTCCTTCGGGAGAAGGGCGGTATAGAAATATTAATAAATTAAAAATTAAAATTAAATTAAATTTTGTCTGGCTGGGTTTCTCTGAACGTTTAAGCTAATTTCTCAAGGTTAGATCTATTTCAAGGACTTTGGCTGCATCCAACAAACCATTGGCTTGTATCCATGTGCTTCCTGAGATGCAACTCCAGAAGCTTCAACGTTTCACATGCCCACACTGGCCAGCACTGCAAAATATGCTTTTAAATTGTCATAGTTAATGGAAAGATAGAAAAATGTTAAATCCAGGTGGACAATCCCATAAACTATTTTAGTTATTGGACAGAAATTGGCACTCAATTTATTTTTTTATTCTAGCCCAAGGCATTTTATGAGCAAGAAAGACTGAATATCTTCTGCTAAAGAGTCTAGTAAAGGTAAAGGTTCCCCCGCACATGCGTGCTAGTCGTTTCCGACTCTAGGGGCCGGTGCTCATCTCCGTTTCAAAGTCGAAGAGCCAGTGCTTGTCCGAGGACATCTCAGTGGTCATGTGGCCGGCATGACGAGACGCCAAAGGCGCATGGAGCACTGTTACCTTCCCACCGTAGTGGTCCCTATTTTTCTACTTTCATTTTTACGTGCTTTCAAACTGCTAGGTTGGCAGAAGCTGGGACGAGTAACAGGCGCTCACTTTGTTATGCGGCACTCGGGATTCGACCCGCCAAACTGCCGACCTTCTGATCGACAAGCTCAGCATCCTAACCCACTGAGCCACCACGTCCCAAAGAGAGTCTAACCACATTAAATACCACTGATTGGGCCAATCTGGCAAGCGACTGATGGAAATGTAAGAAGACTCACTACATGGTAAGGGGAAAGCACTTTTAAAAATGTTTGGAAGTATATTCCTTTGCATCTCTCTTCAGAAACCAGCTACACTAAATTTAATGGAAGTTTCCCCCAAAGATGGCATCAACCCACAGGTACTTATCAGCTCCCTTAGCAACAAACCAACCTTGTAACTCTCCAGATTCAGTGGATTTATATGAACTTTTTATTAAAGGCTTCTTTGCCTTCATCTTTGGCTACAATAGTGGGAAATGGTATATTAGTTTTACGTTCCCTAATGCATTCACTCTTTTATTTGAAATGGACTTATTGCCAACGTGCAGACAACGCTGGATAAATTTGCTTTGACTCAACATTCTAAACCAGTTGATAACTTAACGTTATTCCTCAACCATGCTGTGGTTTCATATCATCTGAGAGGCAGTACCGTCATTTTTTCAAACATAACACTGGCCTTCCTCTATTACCATAGGGGTGACTGTATTCTGCGTTAATTAAAGTCTCTTTTCAGAAGGAAAGGAGAATGGCTTAGTGAGTTCACTTTCATTGTGAGGTAGTGAGTTTTGGTGCAGAATAGAATAGAATAGAATAGAATAGAATAGAATAGAATAGAATAGAATAGAATAGAATAGAATAGAATAGCTATTGGAATACAGAATCGAATCGAGTAGAGTAGAATAGAATAGAATAGAATAGCTATTGGAATACAGAATCGAATCGAGTAGAATAGAATAGAATAGAATAGAATAGAATAGAATAGAATAGAATAGAATAGAATAGAATAGAATAGAATAGAATAGCTATTGGAATACAGAATCGAATCGAATCGAATCGAATAGAATAGAATAGAATAGAATAGCTATTGGAATACAGAATCGAATCGAGTAGAATCGAATAGAATAGAATAGAATAGAATAGAATAGAATAGAATAGAATAGAATAGAATAGAATAGAATAGAATAGCTATTGGAATACAGAATCGAATCGAGTAGAGTAGAGTAGAGTAGAGTAGAGTAGAATAGAATAGAATAGAATAGAATAGAATAGAATAGAATAGAATAGAATAGAATAGAATAGAATAGAATAGAATAGCTATTGGAATACAGAATCGAATCGAGTAGAATAGAATAGAATAGAATAGAATAGAATAGAATAGAATAGAATAGAATAGAATAGAATAGAATAGAATAGAATAGAATAGCTATTGGAATACAGAATCGAATCGAGTAGAATAGAATAGAATAGAATAGAATAGAATAGAATAGAATAGAATAGAATAGAATAGAATGGAATGGAATGGAATGGAATGGAATGGAATGGAATAGAATAGAATAGAATAGAATAGAATAGAATAGAATAGAATAGAATAGAATAGAATAACTATTGGAATACAGAATCGAATCTAGTAGAGTAGAATAGAATAGAATAGAATAGAATAGAATAGAATAGAATAGAATAGAATAGAATAGAATAGAATAGAATAGAATAGCTATTGGAATACAGAATCGAATCGAGTAGAATAGAATAGAATAGAATAGAATAGAATAGAATAGAATAGAATAGAATAGAATAGAATAGAATAGAATAGAATAGAATAACAGAGTTGGAAGGGACCTTGGAGGTCTTCTAGTCCAACCCCTTGCTCAGGCAGGAAACCCTCTACCATTTCAGACAAATGGTTGTGCAGTCTCTTCTTAAAAAGCTTCTGGAGGCAGGTTGTTCCACTGGTTAATTGTTCTCATTGTCAGGAAATTTCTCCTTAGTTGTAGCTTGCTTCTCGCCTTCGTTAGTTTCCATCCATTGCTTCTTGTCTTGCCCTCAAGTGCTTTGGAGAATAGCTTGACTCCCTCTTCTTTGGGGCAGCCCCTGAGATACTGGAATACTGCTATCATGTCCCCCCTTGTCTTTCTCTTCACTAAACTAGACATACCCAATTCAAGCATCTACTTCCAACCAATTCCAGGAGGAATTGTTACATTCCAATGACCTGGCCAAATTGCTCAGATTGAGGATGAGCAGAGAAACAACTCAAATTAGCCAAAAGAAGTCCAGTTGGCCCAATTCAATTTTCAGACAACTCTTTCTGGAATGACTGAGAACCTTCACAAAAGGGAAAAAATGCAGATACAGTTTGCATTTGTACTATTAAGTAGGGCTTATAAAGCAATTAGATAGCAATACGTTTAGTCTGACATCAGCACATCACCTCTCGCTAATGACAATTAACGCAGTATGAAATTATTCTATGGGAGCATGGAAATTAGAGCTGCTTTAAAGAGCCCATTAATGTAACAGTTAAAGCAGCTCCACCTTTTTTTTCTGCACAAGGCTCACACTGAAAAATGACAGGTCACTTCAATCAATGAATATCAGAGATGTTTTGTGCAAATTATTTTTAAGGTTTTTATATGTATGAATGTAGCGGTCCAGAGGAAATTATAAAAGAATTAGACAGAGAAATATAATCCCAGTTCAAATAAAAAAATTGGGGCAGTGCAAATAACAACGTTTCCTCCCCATTTTTTATTCTTTTTAAGAATAATCCTACTTTTTTCTAATATATTAGAAATTATTATTCTTATAATGGCATTCTTGTAGAACTACTAAGACCGTGGAACATATATCAACCACTGATTCGCTTTTTTTTTGTAGCTCAGAGAATCGTATGAGCACAAAGCATTATGGCTCACAGACTATGGTTTATGACAAGATATTATACAAAGGTTGCCAATTCTGGCTGATTTAGTCATGGTTAAACCAGCCACGGTTATATAAATAAGATTGAGGTGTTTAAATATTTCATGTATTGTAAAATCCTCGCCATAATCCTTACAGCGAGGGAGGCAGAATCAGATTTATCTGATCTTCACGGAATGCTACATTCGTGATAGATAACTTGTGAATTAAATGGAGAGGTGGTGTAGTCAGATGCGTTTGACATAACCGCAAAATTGTTAAGGGCTGCTCAGCTTCAAAATGAAAATGCTTTAAGTTTTCATACCTTTTTCAAATCTCATAGTACCACTAGTCTGTGGTTTTCTTCACCTAACCCACAGAGGCCTTTACAATGTGCCAAATTGGTTCGAATGAATAGAATAGAATAGAATAGAATAGAATAGAATAGAATAGAATAGAATAGAATAGAATAGAATAGAATAGAATAGAATAGAATAGAATAGAATAGAATAGAATAGAATAGAATCTGGAAGGGACCTTGGAGGTCTTCTAGTCCAGCCCCCTGCTCAAGCAGGAGAACCTATACTATCTCAGACAGGTGAATGTCCAGCCTCTTCTTAAAAATATCCAGTGATGGAGTAGAATGCCCAGAACAGAGTTCCGGCATCTTTTTTTGGATGGAACCTTGTAGAGTAGGCAAGGCAGGTTTTATGACTTGTGTGAGTTCCGGCACCATATTTTTTTTCTACAAAACTGGGAGAACCTATACCATTTTTAAGAAGAGACTGTCTAGTCTCTTCTTAAAAACCTCCAGTTTCTGGAGGCAAGCTATTCCACTGGTTAATTGTCCTCACTGTTAGGAAGTTTCTCCTTAATTCCAAGTTGCTTCTCTCTTTGGACAATTTCCAACCATGGTTTCTTGTCCTGCCTTCTGGTGCTTTGGAGAATAATCTGACCCCCTCTTCTTTGTGGTAGCCCCTCAAATACTGCTATCATGTCACCCCTATTTCTTCTTTTCTTTAGACTAGCCAAACTAGCCAAGCCCTGCAGCCATTCTTCATATGTTATAGTCTCCAGGCCTTTGATCATCTTAGTTGCTCTCCTCTGAATTTTTTCCAAAGTCTCAACAACTTTTTTGCTGTATGGTGACCAAAATTGGCTGCAGTATTCCAGGTGTGGTCTCACTAGGGTTTTATGAAACGGTACTAATACTTCGCGTGATCTTGATTCTATGCCTGTTTATACAACCCAGGATTGTGTTAGCTTTTTTGGCTGCTGCTGCACACTGCTGGCTCATAGTCAAGTGATTGTCCTCTAGGACTCCAAGGTCCCTCTCCCAGTTACTGTTTTTAAGCCAGGTCTTGCCCAATCTATACTTATTTATTAGGGCTTTCGCCCCCCCCCAAGCGGCATTATTAGAAAGTCAGCTTATTGCCCCCAACAATCTGGGTCCTCATTTTACCTACCTCGGAAGGATGGAAGGCTGAGTCAACCTTGAGCTTGGTGGGATGCGAACCTGCACTAATTGCAGGCAGCTGGTGTTACTTAAGGAGGCATTAGCCCACTGCTCCACCAAGGCTTTTAAGCCATAGTGCCTCTACATAGATATGGTTTCCTCTCCTTGATGAAACCTGTAACGGTCTGAGATAGCCCCTCCCCTTTCTCTATCAAAAATCAATGTATTGATTTCTTAAATAAACGAACGAAAAATAACGAGAGAGCACAGCTATCAAAAAAGATTTAATTTCTCTCCCATCAATCTACGCTTTAAGAATTTCAGTAAATAAAAGAAGTTTAAAGTTGATTATGCCTCTGCCCTCTAACCAATTATATAGCCAAAGAACTAGTAATTTTTTATTTTACCAAATCCTCAGCTGAGCTGTTGAGAGAAGTCTGTGCAAAATAATTGAACAACTCAGTTTTAAAAAAGTTAGGAATCTTTGCTTAAAAGGGATATATGTTTTTAACAAAAAAATATTGTGTTATGTTGGCTGCCTATAGTTGCTGTCATTGTGCTAGCAAGCTGTGCAAATTATGCCAAGGGTATCAGTTTTACTGAGCTGTGTTGTCTGTGCAACTAGAAAATTAAGTGAATTATATAATGCCTGATTTAAATAATTTAATAAATAAACGGGGTGGGTGGGGGGTGTTTGAGATTTTTATTGCACAAGTCCAGTGGAATGTGCATGATTTAAATAACCATGTTGCATTAATCTTTGCAATTTGGGCTTTTTCATGCTTATCAAGCCATAAATCATTTAATAGATTTTAAACCCAAAGTACCCAGTCCTGGAAAAATCTCTTTTATGTATTTTTTTTTTAACTTTGTAGGCTTTTTTTAAATGTAAGAATAGAAAACGTCTCCAAATGACTAGGAAGCACAAATCCCACATTTCCTGTAAATGCGGCTTACAGACCACACATTGTGTAAACCATAACAGTTCCAGCATAAGTCCAAAAGCTTGGAAGAGTAAACCTCTGGTCCTGGTGACCCGATCCAAATTTGATTTTGCATCATTATCCTGGGACACGTACATTTGCCTTCCTACAACAGCTCTGTTCTCCTGACACGCCAAAAGTAAAAGCAAGCAAAGCATATTGTGGTTTAGCAAGTTATATGAGAGTATCCAGTAAATATCTCCATCTTAAGAAGGAGCGTGCTGCAGATCCCATTGGTCAAGGCGTTTTTAGCTCAGGGGTCTTCAAACCTGGCCCTTTTATGACTTGTGGACTTCAACTCCCAGAATTCCTCAGCCAGCATGCCTGGCTGAGGAATTCTGGGAGTTGAAGTCCACAAGTCATAAAAGGGCCAGGTTTGAAGACCCCTGTTTTAGCTGGTGGGGTCTAGGCTCCTGCCCCTTGGAACATTTTGTCCCCAGAGGTGAGTTCTCCAGCATTTTAACACCCAGAGTTATCCTGTAGTAAGATGGGCGGCCATTAAAATTTATAAATAAATAATTAAAAAAAAACCTTCCAGAAGGGCATTAAAACATGTCTCTGCCTGTTGGCTTGTGGTCTTGGTGGGGGTATTCTGTGCTGGAAGGTGGCTCATGGACAAATGGAGAAAAGTTCGCACCATACCCGTTCTTGGTTTTCTATTTTGTTACCCAAACCTGTTCATTTTAATGTCTTTATATTTATGATTTTATTGTAAGCTGCCTCAGAGTAGCTTTGGAAATAGGTAGAGAAGGTGAGATGGTGAAATTTAATAAAACAAATGAACAATTTCAGTCTCTATGCTTCAGAGTATATGGCCCCACACATATTCTCAACCTAGAGAATCTTCAAAAAAAAACAACCCAACAACCTACAGTTAGGCTTAAATCATTCTTTTCAGCGAAGGTGTGATTTCTGCAGAGGTCTTAATACTTTTTGAACCAACGCTCCTGCGAAATGCGAAATACTTCCAGAGTGAAAGAAAGACTTGGGAAGTAGGATTAAGGATGAAGCATCTATTTAGGAGAGGGTTAGAAGTCCTTCAGGGGGACGCGGTGGCTCAGTGGGTTAGGACGCTGAGCTTGTTGATCAGAAGATCGGCAGTTTGGTGGGTCGAATCCCAAGTGCCGTGTAGCAGAGTGAGCGCCTGTTACTCGTCCCAGCTTCTGCCAACCTAGCAGTTCGAAAGCACGTAAAAATGCAAGTAGGAAAATAGGGACCACTACGGTGGGAAGGTAACAGTGTTCCGTGCGCCTTTGGCGTCTAGTCATGCCGGCCACATGACCACGGAGACGTCCTCGGACAAGCGCTGGCTCTTCGGCTTTGAAACGGAGATGAGCACCGGCCCCTAGAGTCGGAAACGACTGGCACGCAGGGGCGGGGGAATCTTTACCTTTTTTTTTAGAAGTCCTTCAGATGTTGCTGTTATTTCTTGCTGTGAGAGACTTCCCACTTTCTCAGCTCTACAGATTGGAATCCCATCCGAAGTCCCTGATCTTTGCTACCTATTTCTGCATCTGAAAGGAACAGTTTGCAGCTGATGATACATCAGTGGGTCAAATTATGTTTAATTAACAGCAGTGCAATTGTGTTTTTTTCCCCTCTCCCTTTTTTGCAGAGTTAATGCATGCTTAACCCTGTTTGGGATAGAGGAGCCAGACCGTATATTTCATACAATTGATTTTCAACTAGCAAAAAATATAAACGAATCAGGAATATTTCCCTTCATTAAAAAAACATATATCAAGCTCTAATTCTTCCTAACTGGAACTTTTCATTATCTGGCCTACATCCCTTACATTTATAGACTTCGGACGTGTATTTTACTTGTATAAAGCAAGATACAGAAAAGCCGAGGAAGTCTGGAATATATTTTAAACACTATCCTCTCTGTTTACTTCCCACTTGCTGCTGTGAACTAGGAGTAAATGAAACACACGATTCAGCACGCCGACTTCCTCTCCAGTCCCAAAGCCTGTGGTTGGTAGAAAAGCTCTTTTCCAGGAGATTAAACAACGAGTGGACCCCAACTGATGTTGTTTTTATTACCTCATGCAACGCAAAGGGCTAATATCCCAACATATTGGAGCCCTTGGGTTCTGGGACTACATAACCTTGTGTGCTGGATGGGCTTTGCCTGCCCCAAATGGACCCTGTGTGCAGTCTGGAAGTCCTGCTTGAGGAGTGGGTGGCAGATACAGCTGAGGGGAGGTGGAAACTTGCCCAATTTTGCATTGTGTGCTAGCTGTGCCCATTCCTGGATCAAGGCACCTTCCTCATGATCACTCATACGCGGGTCACTTCCCAAAGAGCCAACCCCCCCCAAAAAAAAACAACCCCTCCCCCAAAATCTGTCTGTTCATCTGGAACAGACATCTGAAATTGGGAACAAAACTCAAATATCCCAGTCCCTTTAAAGATCAACATCAGCATGTTGAATTGGACCTGGAAACAAACTGTTAACCAAGGCAGGAGCACAGGTGTGATAGCTCATGCCGCTATACAGGTAGTCCTCGACTTACAACGGTTCATTTTGACCATTCAAAGTTGCAACGGCACTGGAAAAAAAGTGACTTACGGCCATTTTCCATACGGCCGTTGCAGCCTCCCCATGGTCATGGGATCCCTTGGCAAGTGACTCGTATTTATGACGGTTGCAGTGTCCCGGGATCACGTGATCCCCTTTTGCGACCTTCTGACTAGCCAAGTCAATGGGGAAACCAGAACCACTTAACAACCGTGTTCCCAACTTAACAACTGCCAGGGATCCACTTAACCACTGTGGCAAAAATGTCGTAAAATGGGGCAACGCTCATGTAAAGTAGCGGGTTCTTTGGCGCAGGAATGAAGACAAGGTAACTGAGTACAGGGAAACTCATAGTTTATTTTGTGCAGAATCTGAACTGAACTAATGGCTGCAACTAGCCGCAATATATAGTCTAGCCCCTAGGCGGCAGCCAATAGCTTTGAAGCAACCATTCCCGCCTGGAGACAGCCAATTGCAGCACAGGAGACTTGCAGTCTGGGTTGCTGGAGAGCCGTTAGCTGCTCCAGCAACCCACGTGGTATTACTAATGAACCCAGTACATAACAGCTCGCTTCCCAAATGTCTCCCTTAGCCACAGAAATTTGGGACTCAATATTGGTCGTAAGTTGAGGACTACCTGTACTGCAATGCACTCTACGTGGAGCTATCCCCAAAGTATATCCAGAAACTTCAACTAGTGCAAAATACAGGAAGTTCTTGACCTGTGACCCAACCCAAAACTTACGTTGCTAAACGAGACATTTGTTCGGTGAATTTTGCCCCGTTTGATGGTTTTTTTCCTTGCCACCGCCGTTAAGCGAATCACTGAAAGTCGTTAAATTAATAACACGGTTGTTAAGTGAATCTGGCTTCCCCATTCACTTGGCTTATCGGAAGGGGATTGTGTGACACCCCCCCAGGACACGGCAACCGTCACAACGAGGAGCCGGTTGCCAAGCATCTGAATTTTGATCATGTGAACCTGGGGATGCTACCACGGTTTTAAGTGTGAGAAATGGCCATAAGTCACTTTTTTCAGTGCCGTTGCAACTTTGAATGGTCACTATTGTAAGTCGAGGACTACCCGTATAGACGCATGAGGCATTAGGCATGGCAAAACACATGTCACACCTGTGCTTCTGCCTTGGTTACCGCTATGTTTCTGGGTCCGATTCAACGTGCTGATATTGACCTTTAAAGGGATCAGGATATTTGAGTGTTGTTCCCAATTTCCTCTGTCTGTTTCACCATATCCAATGGATTTTTTTCTGGTTTTGTTTTTTGTTTTTTTGGGGTTTGGCTCTTTGGGAGGTGACCCGTGTATGAGTGATCATGAGGAAAGCACCTTGATCCAGGAATGGGCACAACTAGCACCACAATACTAAGTTGGGCAAGAGTTTCCACCTTGCCCCCCAGCCGTATCTGCCCCCCACCCCTCAAGCAGGAGCCAGGAATCCACCCGGACCTCCAGACTGCACACAGGGTCCATTCGGGGCAGGCGAAGCCCATCCTGCACGCAAGGTTATGTAGTCCTAGAACCCAAGGGCTCCAAAATGTTGGGATATTAGCCCTTTGCGTTGTATGAGGTAATAAAAACAACATCAGTCCAATTCAACGTGATGATGATGACCTTTAAAGGGACCAGGATATTTGAGATTTGTTCCCAGTTTCAGCTCTTTGTTCCACCAGATCCAGTAGAATTTTTTTGGGTGTTGGATTGTTGTTTGTCACCCGGAGTCACCTCCTGAGGGGTGGGCTCTATAAATTTGATCATAAACGAACAAATACACAGATGGATTTAGAACTCTTATTTGTACCTGCAGGTGTGAGCAGATTGGAAGGGTGCACAGCTGAATGTGTGTCCCAGTTTAGTCAGTGTGAAGCATTCCTGGTCCAGCATGGATCTTCATGTGCAGATGGCTGCTTCAGAGTGCCAGTTCTTTCATTGCCTTTTATTTTTCAGCTGCTCTTGCTACGTTCTGCCTGCGTGTAGATCAAACAGCCATTTTCTTCACTACGGCAAAGGAAGAGACGGTGCTTCTCTCTTCATTTTACCTGAAGAGGCTTTCAAGATTATCCACTGTGCCATTACATTTCCCGTGGCTGTGTAGTTTCGGGAGCTCAAGTCAAGCGATGTGATGTGATTGCTACCGTGTTTCTCTGAAAATAAGACTTGGTGTTATATATATATGTATATTTGGCCACCGGGTCTTATTTTCAGGCGATGTCTTACCTGTTTTACCTTAGGATCACTGCAGCCAGGTCCCCCAGGCCCCGACATCAGTCATGATCAGCTTTTGCGACCGTCCGACCAGCAAAGTCAATGGGGAATCCAGATTCACTTAACAACCGTGTTGCTAACGTAACAACTGCAGTGATTCACTTAACAATTGTGGCGAGAAAGGTTGTAAAATGGGGGAAAATTCACTTAACAAATGTTTCATTTAGCAACAGAAATTTTGGGCTCAGTTGCAACACCTGTATTGCAGTTTATCATATGGACAAATATGCTCCACCAATAGGTGAAATTTGGGTGGAAGCTGTGGCCAGGTTCTGTCCTCATGGAAGTAAATGATCAATCAAAGTCTCCTGTCAAGTTTCGAAGCACGGTTTGGCTGGTGTGAGAAATATTGCTTCTCAGCTTGCCAACGAACTTGTGGGGAGGAGAGAGACTCAAGGACGTTATGCCAGGTGTTTGGCCAAACCTAGAGATGCTTTCTCATAACGATAGTTTTCTATTTGATTGGGCAACCCAGAGGGAGGGAGGAGAACTCAATGCTTTTACTTTATGGGTTTGGGAGGTGCCTTGCCAGAGCTGGTTTTCTTTTCATTAGTGCCGAAGTGATGTACTCAATAACATTTTACATTAAGAGATCGGAATGTCTCAGAGATGTTTGCTTGGTTGGGTTCATCACTTGGAACCTTGACACCTCTATCTACAGTACGGCAACGCAAACCATTCGAGAGCCACAAAACTCCTAAAGCCCCATTTTAGAATCATTCTGCCAAATGTGCAAGAGCATTTTACTAGGCAGATGTTGGAATCGTTATCAATATTTAAAAGAGGAGCCTGTTTGTAGCAACAAAGGGAGACAAATATTTTGTTTTACTTTCCATTCAGACTCAAGAGCGTGAGTTCAGGGCCAATCATTACAGCTACTAAACAGTCAAGCGTGAAATTCTAATGATGGCCGCGGGCTATTTCTACTGCATTGAAGGTTTTTTTCCCCCCCTTGCTTTCATGAATGTGTTGCTGGTGTCTTTTAAAAGAAGAATCTCTCTCAGGAGAAAATAGGCCACTTTTGATTTGTGTCACAAGTTCCAACTGAAAGCCTCTTTCCTGGGGTGTTGCTATCAGTTGTGGCGAAGCCTGCAGAGCATAAATCAACCCGAAGATTAAAGAAGAAAATAAACGCTGTGATGTGACAAATTCAGTGTCTGCAAGGCATACAATTCTCCTCAGACTTCCTGTAAGATTGTTAATAATCAAAATATGATTATTAACTATAATAACCAGTATCAGCAAAGACTGTGCTCAAACGTCTGGCTGTTCCTCTGTTCTTAGAAATATCTGTGAGCAAATGTATGTCAACAGTTCAAGATTACAGAACATGAACCGTAAGGAACCAAAGACCAGAATGTGGACTTGAAGACGTTTTGGAAAAACACACAACATTCCTAGTTGGGAAGGCAAAAAAAATAAGGGAAGAAACTTGATTCTCCCTTTAAACTTAGCTCAGCTCTAAGAGCCATAGGATCACCCTTAAAATACAGCAATTAGGTTTTAAATATGTTCACTGAGGAAATATATCTGCTGCTTGTTCCTTTAATTATTAGGTAAAGGTAAAGGTTCCCCTGCACATGCGTGCTAGTCATTTCCAACTCTAGGGGCCGGTGCTCATCTCCGTTTCAAAGCCAAAGAGCCAGTGCTTGTCCGAGGACATCTCCGTGGTCATGTGGCCGGCATGACTAGATGCCAAAGGTGCACGGAATGCTGTTACCTTCCCACCATAGTCGTCCCTATTTTTCTACTTGCATTTTTATGTGCTTTCGAACTGCTAGGTTGGCAGAAGCTGGGACGAGTAACAGGCGCTTACTCTGTTATGCGGCACTCGGGATTCGACCCGCCAAACTGCTGACCTTCTGATCGACAAGCTCAGCGTCCTAACCCACTGAGCCACCACGTCCCTCCCTTTAATTATTACAGCAGGCCAAAATGAAACCTAAATTATTGCTGCCAATTTTATGAAAATATGTGTCCTCTTGTTTTTTCTTCTATCTTATTATTCATTCATTCATTCATTCATTTCCAGCTTTTATTATTTTTATAAATAAGTCAAGGCAGCAAACATAGCCAGTTCCTATTTTCCTCACTACAACAGCTCTGTGAGGTAAGCTGGGTGGAGAGAGAATGTGTCCTATATGTATTTTTATTAGAGATATTACAGTATGCTATATTACAGTCCTTATAAATGTTTATCAGCGGTCTATCTTCCATTACCTGTTTGCCAGCTTTACCATCAGCTATAAATTAGCCCTGATAGGTGTGTTGTATCTCAAACGTGAAGCTCAGTTATTCAACTCATCTGTCTGATAAATTACAGGAAGTATTGGTTCTGGGTTGCAAAAACCCTATATTAAATCTGTTGCTTTTTGTTTTTAAGGGGTATGTGTGCAACAAAAACATTTTAGATCCATTGAGTCAAACTGTGTATCTCCCATGATTCCTGGAGACTCTGTCTCCAGGCTGATACGATGCCATTGCTGTGTTCTGCCATGACCTTTAAGAGCCAGGAAAAGCAGGAGAGATTTGAAACATTTGAAACATGGTTAGCTGTGCCTTTTAGGGACGCGGTGGCTCAGTGGGTTAGGACGCCGAGCTTGTCGATCAGAAGGTCGGCAGTTTGGCGGGTCAAATCCCGAGTACCGCGTAGCAGAGTGAGCACCTGTTACTCGTCCCAGCTTCTGCCAACCTAGCAGTTCGAAAGCACGTAAAAAAAAAATGCAAGTAGAAAAATAGGGACCACTACGGTGGGAAGGTAACAGCGCTCCGTGTGCCTTTGGCGTCTAGTCATGCCAGCCACATGACCACAGAGACGTCCTCGGATAAGCGCTGGCTCTTCGGCTTTGAAACGGAGATGAGCACCGGCCCCTAGAGTCGGAAATGACTAGCACGCATGTGCGGGGGAACCTTTACCTTTACCTTTACCTAGCTGTGCCTTTACTAGCCCCGTATGTAGCTTGCTGAAAAACAAGATGTAACCATGGCTCGAGCTTTCTTTAAACGATCCGTGTATTTCAGGACCTCCTGCCATGAACGGTAATTGTTTCGTTTTTAATATCTGACAATGTTTGAACTAGAAAAAGTAGAAAAATAAAAAGCGGGGGGGGGGGGAATATATGTAATGAAACAAGGACCATTTCATCAGCAGTGATTTAAAGAATCTCATGGCATCCTTTATAATAGAAGATTCCTGCATTAGAATAAACTCTGTAATCTGTGATTCAGATTTATTGATTGTTCCCCCGTGCCACTTTTTGACCCTTGGTGACGGCATGGGCAAGGCAGTTTTCTTGGCAAGATTTTTGGAACTGGTGTGCCATGGCTTGAGAGGAAGTGACTGAGCCAAGGTCACCAAGCTGGTTTCCCGCCTAAGGCAGGACTAGAATTCACAGGCGCCCAGTTTGTAGCCTTAACCACTATACAAAATTGGTTCTCTTGCAACTCAGATTGAAGTACCTGCAATATTTTTTCCAACCCTTTTGGTTGTACAGTACAATTCCATGGATAGTCCTCGCTTAATGATGATAATTGGGATCAGTAACTCCAGCAATTCCAACAGTCCCCAGTTACCGTTAAAATGAATCGCCATGGGTTGTTAAGCGAGGACATCATGTGGCCACAATTTTTGACTTCCTGTAATTCCCTCCCCCCCCAATGACTTTGTTTGTGGGAAGCTGGCTGTCATTTGACTGCAACATGCTGGAACACTTGGGTGAAGCCAAAATTTTGAGGATCAGTCAAATACCTGTTCAGTGCCATCATACATTTGCTAAATGGGCGGTCATCCAGCAAAGATCATCTGTACATTGATGAATGTTCCCTGAACTTATTTATTCATTTGTACAGTATCCCACCTATGTTATTTTTACAAGTAATTCAAGACAGCAAACACACCTTCTTCCTTATTTTCCTCCCCGACAACAAATTCATACACAAAGAGAGTCTTGAGCACCTTACAGCTGCACAGGCTTTTGTTATGATATAAATATTATGACTCCAAGGGATTGGGAATTAACCAAACTAGCTCATTCCAAGTCTCCCTTACAACCCCGTTCAGCTAAATGTGGTTACACTTCAAACCAAAAGAAGGCAACATTTTGGGGCTGATACCCAAATGTTGCTCTTTTCAAGCAAATCAGGGGCACTCTCGCACAATGCATTTTGCAAGAAGGCAATTGTGTTGCCGGAATGCTTTTCTGCAGATCATCTAGACCAGGGGTCTTCAAACTTGACAGCTTTAAGACTTGTGGACTTCAACTCCCAGAATTCCTCAGCCAGCCATGCTGGCCACAAGTCCACAAGTCTTAAAGCTGCCCAGTTTGAAGATCCCTGATCTAGACTTCCATAGTGTGCTTATCTTTATCTATTCGGGGTTTTTTTTCCCTACCACCAAATGATGAATAAATGGGCTCTAGGCATTTTTCTGGGCAAATGCTGGGCACAGCTCCAAAGGAGGCATTGAGCAAATCTATACTTTTTGTCCCCTATTGATAAGCATCTAGATTCTAGATTAATCCCAGAAGAGATTTTGGAAAAAAGAATAATCCTGGAAATTGGAACTTTGTTTAATGGTATGCCGATTTTTCTCCTTCCCATCTTGCTTAAAACAAATTAAAGTTGGACGGGAGGGATGCCAAAGGATGTCATGTCGGGGTCATAGATGCTGCCTTTCCCCCTTCAAATATTGCCCCTGATCGGGGGGGAGGGGGGAGAGCGTGGTGAAAAATAAAATAGTGGAGGTGCAAACATATAACACACACATCAACAGGCTGTGAATTGGGTAAAGGACAACTCAACTTTGGTTTATTTGTCCTTCTGCATGTGTGCGAAAAACCTGGAGACGTGTGATAGCAATAGCAATAGCACTAAGACTTATATACTGCTTCATAGTGCTTTACAGCCCTCTTTAAGCAGTTTACAGAGTCAGCCTATTGCCCCCAACAATCTGGCTCCTCATTTTACCAACCTCAGAAGGTTGGAAGGCTGAGTCAGCCTTGAGCCAGTGAGGATTGAACTCCTGGCAGTGGGCAGAGTTAGCCTGAAGTACTGCATTCTAACCAATGCACCACCATGTTTCATATAAGGTAGCTAATCCTGTTCTAACTCGTGACTTAGCCTTAAATGCAAATCTCTGCCTTGCAAGTTAGCTAGAGAACGTATGATGCTTTTTCACGACGTTAGTTAAATATCAGCCATATTTTTGATTGAGCGCATACTAGCACTAACATCTAAAAATACATCAGATACAAACCAGACTGCAAGATCTAAAATACACATCCTTTCCTGTTCCTTCTATAACCTTATGTCATGTAATATAGACAAAAGTCCTCGACTTCTTTCACGAAGCTTAAAAAAAATATCTAAACCATATTAGTGGAAAAATTAACTCCCCAAAAGATCCCTAAAAAAATTGAATAAAACAAGCTGATGCATTGCGTCACAAACCTGAATGAAATACCATGTTTTACAGTGCAGGTGTCATTTTTCTATAAATATTTAAATTTAGATCCTTGTGTGTTGAATCTTTTTGTGTTAAGACATTGTTTCAAGTGGATTTCTCCTATGAAAGACCACTCTTTTTTTAATCCATAGAAAATTAATAGCAAGAGGGACTTCATAAATCTCTTAACACTGAACGGGGATGGCGTCTTTAAAGATGGGATATTTTTATTTTAATTCCATTTATATCCCGCCTTTCTCTGAAGACTCAGGGTGGCTTACAAGCTTAGCAGTAGCCTTCATTCTATGTATATGCCTGCTTATTAGGGCTTTCACACACACCCCAAGCGGCATTATTACAAAGTCAGCTTATTGCCCCCAACAATCTGGGTCCTCATTTTACCTACCTCGGAAGGATGGAAGGCTGAGTCAACCTTGAGCCTGGTGGGACTCGAACCTGCACTAATGGCAGGCAGCTGGTGTTACTTAAGGAGGCATTAGCCCACTGCTCCACCAAGGCTCTTTTAATGTTTGTTAATGATCTTTAAATTTAAACTTCTGTGTGCAAAACAAAGCAGAAAGTATGCAAATGTACATGAATCTGTCCCATTCTGTTCTCCTCCGTTGGATCTCGCATCTAACTTGTCTTAACAAAAAGTGGAAGAGGCCAAAATTACTGCCATGCTGAAAAACCTGGACATCTGTCTCTTGCACATTTTCTGTCAGGCTATAGCTTGGTTTGGCTCCTGTAGCAAAAACTGCTACTCTCATGGAACAAATATGGTAACTTGTTTCCTTCTACCTCAGGTGACTGAAAAAAACCAAGGAAGCAGAGCATGGTAAGAGGGAAGGAAGGAAGGAAGCAAGCAATAGCAATAACAATAACAATAGACTTATATACCGCTTCATAGTGCTTTACAGCCAGTGGTGGCATTCAGCTGGTTCGCACCACTTCAGCAGAACCGGTAGCAAATTTATTGTCGCCCAGGCCCAGAATGGAGTTCCGGAAGAGGCATCCACACAAAGAACCGGTTGTTCATGTATTTGAATCCCACCACTGTTTACAGCCCTCTCTAAGCGGTTGACAGAGTCAGACTCTTGCCCCCAACAATCTGGGGCCTCATTTTACCGACCTCGGAAGGATGGAAGGATGAGTCGACCTTGAGCCTGGTGGGATGCGAACCTGCACTAATTGCAGGCAGCTGGTGTTACTTAAGGAGGCATTAGCCCACTGCTCCACCAAGGCTCTATTATTATTATTATTATTATTATTATTATTATTATTATTATTATTATTAATATTATTATTATTAATATTATTATTATTATTATTATTATTATTAATATTATTATTATTATTATTATTATTATTATTATTATATGGTACAACTATTTTTTTTTATTGAAAAGTTTTAAAAAATACAATTTTCCTTTAAGAAACCCCCCTTCCCCCTCCCTCCTCCCCTCCCTACCTCCCCCCTATCTCCCCCCCTCCCCCTCTCCCTCCTCCCTCCCCTGCCTCCCCCCCTCTACTTCCCCTCCTCCCCCCCTCCCCCCCTCCGACTTCCCAGAGCAAAATACAAGGTATATATCTAAAAAGCAATCATAAACAATCATATACTAACAATTATAAACTCTAAAATCCATCACTCTCTAGCTTATATAGAGTAAACCAATCCTTAACAATACTAAATATATATAAAGAACTAAAATAAAAGAAAACTAGCATCATTCCCATCTATGTTCTTCCACATTTCCCTATTACCTAAACATATTCTCATTTACACATCACAAACACCTATCCCTATTAACCTCTCTAGCCAAAATAGACTATAATAGATAGTTCTTACACAAATTAACCCGCATTAACCCAGAAAACTTTCTTCCTCTTCCTCTGTAATAAATTGTCCATTAATTCCAAATTAAAGATTCTGTTACCATACATATCATCCCAAAACTTTTAAAAACGCAACTACCACTTGTCTATAAGTATATTGTGGAAGTTCCATAGATTTCTGCTGGTCTTATTTTTTTGTCTTTTTTGAGCGTTTTAAGGCACCACGCGTCACCCTCTGTCCTCTAATATCATCCAAAAGAGTTGCAGCTTGAACTCCTCCTGTACCCTTCTCGCCTATCTGTCCATCTTCATCCTCTTGATGTTCTCCTTCTCCAGATCCCTCTGCAGCTTCCAGAAGTGTTGATGGGGTTACATTTAAAACATTGTTGTAAAAGTCATGCGCTTGCTTCACATTACCCAAACAGTACCTTTTGCCATCATACATGAAGCTCAACCCAGCTGGGATCTCCCATCTGAACCTTATATCTCTTTGCTTGAGCTCGTGCACAAGAAAAATAAAATCCTTCCTTCTCTTTAAAATCTTTGGAGGAATTTCTTTTAGAACCAAAACTTCTTGACCAGCAATCACAACTTTGGTATCATAGGCAGCTTGTATAACTTCATCTCTAATTTCCCTTTTTACAAAATAAACCACCACATCTCTAGGCAACTTTCTCTGTTTAGCAATCCACGAATTCACACGAAACACTTTGTCCATGCCTTGTTTTATTTCAGATGCTGGATGATTCAATACCCCCTCAAAAGCCTCAGAAACCAGCTGCTTTAAATCTTCCTTAATATTCTCTTTTAGGCCTCTAATTCTCACAGCAAACTGCATCTGGTAAAATTGGGCCAGACTCTGTTCACTATCCATTTTGTCTTTTAAATCTTCAATTTCCAAAACTTTTGCTTCTAATATAGCATTCTTTTGAGTCAAGTCTTGCACTTGGTCATCCAGCACCTCCACACATTTAGCAACTTTATGCACTGAGGACAAAATGTCTGCCTTCATCTCTCTAAGTTTCTGTTCCATCCTTTCTTCCATTCTCTGCTCCAATTTCTCCAATTTCTCCTCCATCTGTGCAAATTTAGCACCCATTGACTCCAGAATTAACTGGGTATGTTTTTCAAGATCCTTCAATGTCAATACATCGGGAGAATGCAACGCCTGCAGTAATGATTGTTGTTGCACCGGAGAATTTCCAGCACTCCGAAAAGTTCTAGGGGGAGGTTTAGCCGCCATCTTTTACTTACAATTGTGACGCACTTTCACTTTAAGTTTTAAGCAAAGTCCATCAAGCTTGAGAGTAAAATAAAATAATCTTCTTCATCTCTTCATCTTTCCCTCTTGTACTGCTCTGCCTGCTCTTTTCCTTTCATAGTCTCTCCTTCAAGCAGGGATGGTCGCAGACGCCTGGCTCTGCTCCATAAAGTCCGGAGCAGAGACGCTAGTCAGCTGGGAGCAGCCCAGGCTACGGGGGAGTTCAATCCTTCAGCCGCCCAAGCTCCAAGCTCAGGCGGCCCCGGAGAACTCAACCCCCACCTGGGGGCTCACCCCCTCCTCTTCTCCCGAGGAGGGGGCTTCAAATTCGCCCGAACAGCTGATCGGCGCTGTTTCGGGCGAAAAATCACACAGCTGAGCTGCGGGCAGCCCGGGAAGGCTGTCTCCGGCGCCGCGGAGCCACCGGAAGCCTATATGGTACAACTATTGTGGTTCTACAATACCATTGGTAACAGTAGCTGCTGCAGAGACTGGACAGAGGCAGGCAAGTGACCACAGACCAGCAGCAAGAGGCTATTTAGAAGGAAAAAAATGTTCAGCAGTCCAATCAGGCAGTGAACCTCAAATTGGCATAAGCCAGAAGATATTGTACTTTCACCCTGTAGCAGGAAATCATGGGTGGGGGTCATAGTCATATGGTTTGTGGGAAAAGAGAAGATAACATCGCCCATGCCTGTCCCTCAGACGTTGTTAAGGGCCTGAACTCAGGCCAGTACGATCTGGCAGTGCAGATTTGCCCTCAGTCTGCAAGGTCCATTTTCAATAGGAGCCTAAATTGCAACTTCATGGCCATATTGGTCCAGCTGTGCAATTCTGGAATCCCACCATCACCTTTTCCTCATCTTTTTTGTACCACTGTTGTTGTTGTTGTTAGCTGCGAAGTCGTCTCCGACCCATCATGACCCCATGGGCAACATTTCTCCAGGCCTTCCTGTCCTCTACCATCTTCTGGAGTCCCTTTAAGCTCACGCCTACTGCTTCAGTGACTCCATCCAGCCACCTCATCCTCTGTCGTCCCCTTCTTCTATTGCCCTCAACCTTTCCCAGCATGAGGCTCTTCTCCAGTGAGTCCTTCCTTCTCATTAGGTGGCCAAAGTATTTGAGTTTTAGCTTCAGGATCTGGCCTTCGAAAGAGCAGTCAGGGTGAATCTCCTCTAGGACTGACCGGTTTGATCGCCTTGCAGTCCAGGGGACTCGCAGGAGTCTTCTCCAGCACCAGAGTTCAAAGGCCTCGATTCTTTGGCTCTTGGGCTTTCTTATGGTCCAGCTTTCACTGCCATACATTGCAACTGGGAAGACCATAGCCTTGACTATACACACTTTTGTTGATAGGATGATGTCTCTGGTTTTTAGTGTGCTGTCTAGATTTGCCATTGCTTTCCTTCCCAGGAGCAAGCATCTTTTAATTTCTTGGGTACAGTCCCCATCTGCAGTGATCTTGGAACCCAGGAAAATAAAATCTGTCACTACCTCCATTTCTTCCCCATCTATTTGCCAGGAATTGAGGGGGCCGGATGCCATGATCTTGGTTTTTTTTAATGTTAAATTTCAAGCCAAGTTTTGCACTCTCCTTCTTCACCCGCAACAAGAGGCTCTTCACTTTCTGTTTGTACCACTAGCCCTAATAAAAATTCAAAATTGCACCCTTTTGCAGCATTGGTTTTGTATGGCTCAATTTGGATTTTTATGTTCTTTTTCGTGTAGCGAGAACTCCTGCCCACCTAGCCGTTTGAAAGTAGGCAAATGCAAGGAGATAAATAGGTACCACTTCTGTAGGCAGGCAACAGCACTCCATATGCTGCCACCGGTCAGAGAATGTCATCTGGTGGCCCCCAGGGGGAGGTCCTTCTCTGTGGGTGCGCCGGATTTGTGGAACCGTTTACCGGTTGAGCTCCGGATGGCGCCCAACCTTCGCTCCTTCTGACGTGATCTAAAGACCTACTTGTTTGAACAAGCCGGCCTGGCCTGATGGGTTTGGGTTTTATTACTGCTTTTAATGTAATTTATTGTTGTATGGCATTGGGCATTATGCTTAATCTTTTCTTAACTTTTGTAACTTTGTATTTTAGTATTTATTGCCCTGTTCACCGCCCTGAGTCCTTTGGGAGAAGGGCAGTATACAAATAAAATTATTATTATTATTATTATTATTATTATTATTATTATTATTATTATTATTATTATTGTTGTTGTTGTTGTTGTTGTTGTTGTTATTGTTGTTGTTGTTGTTGTTGTTATTGTTATTGTTGTTGTTGTTGTTATTATTATTATTATTATTATTATTATTATTATTATTATTATTATTATTATTATATTCCTTTAGTGACTTTTCTTACAACAAATGTGAGGAGATATACAAGAACAAAACAATATGCAATAAAACACAAAAACAAAAATTGAAAAACAAATGCGTTGTTCACGAAAGCACCTTTATACTATTGTAAAAGTTGTAGAAGGCAGAAATCTTTGTTCTTAGATTTTAGGGCCCATCAATAGAAATGCACTAGAGGAGCAAAGGGAATATTTTTGAACGTGCATCAAAAGTACAGTACTTGACCCTTGGAATTAAATATATATATATAAAATAACCAGAGTTTAAGCAAGCAAGCTCTTCTTGTTTCACCCACGCTTCGCATCTCTTTAATTGGCTTTTCTCCCTAACACGGTTTGAATGTGTATTCGTTTATTTGCTTTTCAACTTGTAAATTTGGTGGTTTAGGAATTTTAAGACCATTGCCCTTTCAAGAAAGGGGAAAGATAAAGTAAAATATGAGTTTAATATAAATAATGCTAAGTCCGATAATTTAATCTGTAGATTAAAAAAAAGACAATACGAATCCAGCAACTTCAAAATAATATGATATAATCAATTTCAATAGCATTTCCCCTCTCCTCTTCCGAAGCAGATGCTAGCTATATACAATTGATATAGATTTATGTTCTTCATTATTCTGTTTTTTTACTTCCTCCTCTGAGCAGTGATCTCCAAAAATTATATTTCCAGTGCAATTTACACATGTTCCAATCAAGCAACAGAGGTTTCTTCACCTGTCTGTCCAATGAACTGGATACACAGCTGCAAGAAAGAATCGGATAGAATTAGCGACTGTTAGCAAATAAAATAAATATTTACATTCCCTCTACCTCCAGTTTCTTTTGCAGTTGGCCAGGATGATGGAAATTTCTTCTGAAAGTAGACAATTTGCCAGCAGGATGAACTGGTTGAGGAAAAAGCACATCTAAATATGCCGGACACCACTTCAGCATATCCGTTCTCACCGTCTGGGCTCACAAATGGTTGAGAGGACACCTATCTTCTCCATGTTGTGAATCAGCTAATTTTACAGGCCCTGAAACTGTGACATCTGCCTGTGAAACCAAAGGGAGGAATCTTGGCTGGAGAGAAGATATTCAGTTCTCTTAGGATTAAAATAGAACAATAGAGTTGGGAGGGACCTTCGAGGTCTTCTAGCTCAACCCCCTGCTCAACAAGGAGACCCTATATCATTTCAGACAACTGGTTGCCCGGTCTCTTCTTGAATGCCTTCAGGGATGGAGAACCCACAAATTCTGAAGGCAAGCTATTCCATTGCTTGATTGCTCTCTAATTGTTAGTAAATTTCTGCTTAGTTCTAGGTTGCTTCTCTCCTTGGTTAGTTTCTAAGCATTGTTTCTTGTCTTGCCTTTTGGTATTTTGGAAAATAGTTTGATCGCCTTGTGTTTATAGGAGCCCCTCAAATATTGGAACAGTGCTACCATGTTCCCCCCCCCCCAGTCCTTCTTTTTATCAGACTAGACATACCCAATTCTTGTAACTGTTCTTCATATATTTTAGCCTCCATCTGCCTAATCATTTTTGTTGCAACTTCTTCTCTGCAACTCTCTAGAATCTCAGCATCATTTTTGTATTGTGGTGTCCAGAACTGGATGCAGTATTCTAAGTGTGGTCTTACCAAGGCATTATAAAGTGATATTAACACTTATGTGATCTTGATTCCATCCCTCTGTTAATGGAGCCTAGGATTGCATTGGCTTTTTTGGCGGCTGCTGGACACTGCAGGCTAGTATTTAAGTGATTGTCCACTAGGACTCCAAGATCCCTCTCACAGTTGCTGGCATTAAGCCAGATTTCACCTAACCTGTACCTATACTGTTGGTTTTTCTTACCTAAGTGTTGTTAGGTAGACGACTATGGCCTAACTGGTTGGGTTGGCAATATATATAAACTAAGATTGTGGTGTTGTAATAGAAACTGTATTGTATCACTTTAAAATGTGTGATGATTGGCCAACGCTGTTTTTCCAATGGCCATAAGAGGGAGCTAGAGACATAGCTTCTTTCTCTCTGTGATTCTCTCTGTAACGTTTGTTGTTACTTGCTGATTATTGTGGTTTGTGGGTTTGCTACTGTTTGCTGAACCTGAAGAACTGTGTTTTGACTTACGGACTGGTAAGAAGACTGTGTATTGGATACTCCTTGGACTATTGTTATTTGCTATCATCTCTTTACTCGTGTATGACCTGGACTGTTTTTATATTGGACTGTGCTATTGTATTATTCCACAAGTAAAGTTTTTAACACACCTGATGTATCTGTGTGGTTGCTGCGTAAACCTGACTACTCTCAGTATCCCCTTTTTCTGTGCACGCTCTTGTTAGCTCAAGAGGTACTCTGCACATCCTTATCATTGGTTATGGGCCCAGTGACATACTGAGAGCTAGTGTACGCAGTACCCTATTAAGACAGCAGAGTTTGTATTATCTGTTCAACTGAAAAATGGCACAAGAACAGTCAACAAGTATCTCCTGGATAACCCGGTTAGATGGAACAAACTACGCTTCCTGGTCCACGAAATGTTGCTTGCTCCTGCGCAAGGAAGGACTATGGGCTGTAGTTAATGATCCACCGAATGTGACTGCTTGGGATCCAGCAGATGAGGAAGATGCAAAGAAGATAGCTAAATTTAACCAAGATAACGAAAGAGCTCTTTGGATAATTGGACTAACACTGAATGATCAGCAGCTTGTCCATATTCGTGGTGAGGAGTCTGCTGCTAGGTGTTGGGACACTTTACAACGAATTTATGTTCGTGATAGTGTGGGTGCACATATACACCTTACACATAAACTGTTTAGGGCTCGTCTTCTGAAAGATGGAGATATATTAGCTCACTTGGCATTTATGAAGAAAACGCTGCAAGAGCTACATGAAAAGGAGCTGATTTTCTCAGAGCTGCATCAGGTGTACATTATTCTTTCTTCTTTGGATGAAAGCTATGATGCTTATGTTTCTTCTTTGGAAGTCCTGACCAGAGATGAACTAACATTGACAGATATAACTGGGAGATTGCTGGAAGAGTTCAGAAGAAGGCAAGACAGAGACCAACTGAGAGAGACACAACCACAAGAGGAAAAACAGTCTACTACTGCTTATACTGTTAAAAAATGTTATTCTTGTGGGGCTAAAGGGCATATTGCTAAATTCTGTAAAAAGGGTAAGAAACAGAATTCAGATAGCAATAGGAGAGTAAGAAAAGATGTCGGTTTAGCTGTTTCTGGTTCACCAACATCCGTAAACCATGATTTGTGGGTGGCTGATAGTGGGGTGTCTCAGTGTATAACCAAGACTAAAGAGAGGTTTGTCCATATGACTAAGAGCAAACAGCATGTGTCGTTAGCCAATGGATGGAGAATGAAAGCCTCTGGAGAAGGTATTGCATACTGTTCGTGTATTAATGAGCATTTACCCATGTTATATGTGCCTAAACAATCGTTTTTTTGTTGGCTATGAGTCGAACCATAGGTCTTTTAGGTTTTGGGAACAAGGTACCACTAACGTGTACTGTAGTGCTAGTGCTAACTTTCTAGAACACATTGGTTGGAGTAAACTAGAGCAGGAAAGTGTTGGTGTTGATCCACTCATTTTTAGTGACACCCCTGATATTGAAAACAGACGTGATGATGAACCTTCTGTAAATGTTAAAGAGGAGGACTCGATAGAGGAGGTATTGTATTATTCCACAAGTAAAGTTTTTAACACACCTCAGTGTATCTGTGTGGTTGCTGCGTAAACCTGACTACTCTCAATATCCCCTTTTTCTGTGCACGCTCTTGTTAGCTCAAGAGGTACTCTGCACATCCTTATCAAGTGTAAAACCTTACTTTTATCTATGTTGAATTTCATTTTGTTAGATAACGCCCAGTGTTCAAGCCTCCTATCTTTCTATCTATCCTATCTATGTATCTCCTCTCTATATATCTATCCTCTGTGTGTGTGTGTGTCATCTATGTCTGCCTGCCTGCCTGCCTGCCTATCATCTATCTATCTATCTATCTATCTATCTATCTATCTATCTATCTATCTATCTATCATGTATCTATCTCCTATCATCTACCATCTATCATCTATCCATCTATCCATTATCTATCTATCTATCTATCTATCTATCTATCTATCTATCTATCTATCTATCTATCTACCTACCTACCTACCTACCATTATCTATCTATCTATCTATCTATCTATCTATCTATCTATCTATCTATCTATCTACCTACCTACCATTATCTATCTATCTATCTATCTATCTATCTATCTATCTATCTATCTATCTATCTATCTATCTACCTACCTACCTACCATTATCTATCTATCTATCTATCTATCTATCTATCTACCTATCTATCTATCTATCTATCTATCCATCTATGATCTATCTATCTATCTATCTATCTATCTATCTATCTATCTATCTATCTATCTCCTATCTTGTTTCCTATCTTTCTGATTGCATGTCAAACTGTAAAAGCTGACTGCAGGATGTCATAGATTAATACAGTGGTTACTTTAATAGCATGTAGAAGGAACAGCATTTATTTACTTATTCACATCTTTTTAAAAAAGATTCAAGACAGTGAACATATGCAACCTATCTTCCTATTCCAATGTTATTCTTAGGTCCACTTTGTAGCATTTTGTAAGCTTAACTGCTACACTAAAGTGGCTCATCATATGTTTTTACTGTCTTAAAATAATAATATACCGATGAAATCCTACATAAGCCCATAATGAATTCTGTTAATAAAATTCTGTTGACATCTAGCAGCCTGAACCACATTTGGCCTTGCAAATGAAGATGTGATCATTGTGCCCACCTGCAGAGCAATCCCGATTTTCATAAAGGTTTCCGTAGGATATTAGTTTAAATAATTAGATTTGACATTTTACTTGATCAACAAAACTGAGGTTTACTTTTTTTTCCCTAAAGAAAACTACACGCATCAACCTATCTTTATACTGCAGGGCATATTGACAGCAAAACGATCTAATTTGGGTATTCTGTTTCCATATATTTGCAATATTGTTTGGCTATGAAGTTTCTTTTTTCTTTTTCTTTTTGCTTTTAGCAAAAGCAACCTCAGAATTTGCTTCACCTTTAACCTTTCTTAATGCAAATAATATCAACCTGCTTTTATAGAAAAAATATTGTGTTTTAATATCAGAAATATAGTACCTAAAATACCTTGTCTTGTCTTGTATATATATTTTTAGTCCATGGCTTAAATCGGGGGTCTTCAAACTTGGCCCTTTTATGACTTGTGGACTTCAACTCCCAGAATTCCGGCTGAGGAATTCTGGGAGTTGAAGTCCACAAGTCATAAAAGGGCCAAGTTTGAAGACCCCTGGCTTAAATTAAAGCCTAAGAGGCAAAGATTTTTCCTTCTATTTTTCTTCTAATTTGTAGTATTAGCCTGAAACATTTGAAGACTGGGGTGAAGACTGATGATTTGTAGCAGACCACCATTTTTTGGTCCCCCAGTGGCAATTCATTTTCATCTATATCTGTATATCTGTATCTATGTCTATGTCTCTGTCTCTTTCTATATTGTTTTTATTAGTTTGTGAAGTCGTGTCCGACCCATCGCGACCCCATGGACAACATTCCTCCAGGCCTTCCTGTCCTCTACCATCTTCTGGAGTCCATCTAAGCTCACGCCTACTGCTTCAGTGACTCCATCCAGCCACCTCATTCTCTGTCGTCCCCTTCTTCTCTTGCCCTCAACCTTTCCCAGCATTAGGCTCTTCTCCAGTGAGTCCTTCCTTCTCATTAGGTGGCCAAAGTATTTGAGTTTTAGCTTCAGGATCTGGCCTTCTAAAGAGCAGTCAGGGTTGATCTCCTCTAGGACTGACCGGTTTGATCGCCTTGCAGTCCAAGGGACTCGCAGGAGTCTTCTCCAGCACCAGAGTTCAAAGGCCTCAATTCTTTGGCGATCAGGCTTTCTTATGGTCCAGCTTTCACAGCCATACATTGCAACTGGGAAAACCATAGCCTTGACGTTTATGACTATATATTTAACTATTTAAAAGAAAATAAGATCCAGTGAGTAGAAGCTTTTCTATCTGTCTATCTATCTATCTATCTATCTATCTATCTATCTATCTATCTATCATCTATCATCTCTCTCTCTCTCTCCCTACTGCTACCTACCTACCTACCTATCTATCTGACCCAAGATTTCTTTGCCTCAAGTTTACTTTCTCTTTGTTTCACATTTTTAATAGGGAGAAGGAAGGGCTGTATCGCATGCCTCCATGCTAAACAGTTAGAGGTTTGCATTATTGAAATTATTATGGTTGGTCACACAATCATTCCGGGTTCAGATTGGATTTGGCATTTGTATCCCCCTATGAAGGAAAAGAAAGAATGAAAGAAAGAAAAATATATATAACACAAATGCATCATTAGATCATTATCCCATGCTGGTCTATGAAAAATAAAGCAATTCTTCAACATATTAAATCTGGACCACAGAGCAATAATATAGTGTTTGCATTTTAGAATACTTATAAAATGGATTGTTAGTTTCACTTTGAACATACTGTCTCTTAAAACTCCTAATATTCCAGGTATCTCGGAAGTTCCTAAGACATCCGGCCTAAATTGTTTTGTCAAGATAGATTTTAATTGTGTATATTGCCAAGGGCTTATTTCATAAGCATAGTTTTCTGGACAATAGTAAATAAGTGTCTGGTTTTGTACTTTTAATTTCCAAATCTAACCTAACAGTTAATCAGAACCCAGTCCCAACCTATCTAGGGCTTGTAATAACACAAGACTGTTTAGCATCTAAACCAGGTCGAATCAGTCAAGAACTGTCACTTTTTAAGGCCACATTTAGTGTATCTTAAACAACAAAATCCTGCCACCACAATTGCCCAAACTCCACAATCCTGAAGAAAATATCAGCTCTGTCTTGTCGGAATAAACAAAGGAAACAGAGACTGTATTTTATCACTCAACAAAATAGGTGGTCTCTAAAATGGAATTTATGACTGGATTAATGTAATATAATAAATCATGCTAAGTCTTCATTTACAAACCAGAAACTAAGTCATGTATATATATATTTCACGAGTATAGGTATGTAGGTCTTGGCATATTCGGGTCTTTTCCTGTGTAGGATTGAGGGTGTCTTGGCAACGTTTCGACGAGGTCCCACTCATCATCTTCAGGCTAGTGTCTTCGGTTTCGTGCTTGTGCGAGCTCTGATCACGCTTCACTCGCACAAGCACGAAACCGAAGATACCAGCCTGAAGATGATGAGTGGGACCTCATCGAAATGTCACTAAGACACCCTCAATCCTACACGGGAAAAGACCCGAATACGCCAAGACCTACACACACACACACACACACACACACACACACACACACACACACACACACATATATATATATATAGTACTTAAATACTACGCAAAGTTATCATGAATCTTGAGATTCTGTTTTATTTTGTTTTTGCAGCTAATATGTACTGCAAATTCAGCCTACTGGATTAGTTTTCAGTTCTATAGATTTCTCAGAACCCAGAAAAAAGTTTAATTCATTAACTAGATTAAGCATATTGGATGAATGTGTGGATGCAGCACATTTAATCAATGCTTCTATTTCATGTTGCAAGAGAAACTGCTGAAAATGGAATTAGACATTTTTAAAGCCTTTTGTACTGTATAAGTATGCTGAAGGTACCTTTTCCCCTTTATCAGTAGTTTAGTGTTCTATTTCAATCTTATCTATGCAAAGTTCTACAATAGCCTATTATTAGCAATAATACTAGTATTAGTATCGTCATTATCCTTTTCTTAAATTTATTAATAATATACCAGTGCCAAGCAGCTATTAACAAACCAGTCATTAAAACAAAACCAGCGTGCGTACTGTTTCTGCCTCATTAAATCTCAGATGAAAATCTTAAACAGATTTGATGGATCTTTGATAGTTTGACATGTTTATATTTTCCATAGTTTGCATACATATTCTGAGAGTAGAGATCTCTACTCTCTCTATAGCTGGGAGACAGCACAATCAGCAGTTAAGAAAAGCTGTTCTTCCCAGATGCAAAAACTTGTAAATTACCCTTTTCAAAGCCTCATAATCTTATTTACAAGCTCTAATTAGACGACCTTGTTTGTCAAAAGCACCAAAGCCATATTTGGGGAGGGCGTCTGGTTCATCAGCTTCAGAGGGATTAAACGTACTGTTTTATTTATATTAGCTATCAAACCAAATTCAAAAGGACTTTATTAAGTTTGTTTAAATGTCAAAACGAGCATGAAGTCAAAGTGAAACTGTCTCTGTCTCTTTTGGTAAAAAAAATTATCACGACAGATTAAACATAGTTAAAAGCACATGTACACACCCAACAGACAAGTGAATAGGCAGGCACAAAAAAGTCCTGTTTATTTCAATGGTTGGGAAATTTAAAAACAGACTGCCAACTATTGTTAGTGTTTGCTTCATAAGTTATTCCCCACGACAGGGAAGTTGGTAGGGTAAGCCAAGCACATTACAAAACAAAACAAAACAGGGACATGGTGGCTCAGTGGGTTAGGACGCTGAGCTTGTCGATCAGAAGGTCGGCAGTTTGGCGGGTCAAATCCCGAGTGCCGTGTAACAGAGTGAGCGCCTGTTACTCGTCCCAGCTTCTGCCAACCTAGCAGTTCGAAAGCACGTAAAAATGCATGTAGAAAAATAGGGACCACTACAGTGGGAAGGTAACAGCGTTCCGTGCGCCTTTGGCGTCTAGTCATGCCGGCCACATGACCACGGAGACGTCCTCAGACAAGCGCTGGCTCTTCGGCTTTGAAATGGAGATGAGCACCGGCCCCTAGAGTCGGAAACAACTAGCACGCATGTGCGGGGGAACCTTTACCTTTACCTTTATTTCTCCTGAACAGAAATAGGCTGGTCATTATTAGCTGTTATTGTGTGAAACCCTAGAAGTGAACATTGAATGAAAATGATCTGACACTAGTGTCCACTGAACTACATTATACAAGTGGCATAGTTTTTAAGATGTTAAGAGCTTTCACTTCTAGCTAGCTTCCTTTCTTTGCTAGCTGAGAGTCATATGTATAGCACATATATTATCTATGTTGTATAGTAAGCGCAGGGTACTTCATTGTTTCACCCACAATTTGAAATAGTATTTTTTTTAAAAAAATGCCTTCAATTAACTAGTGAAATCTAAACCTGGCTTTTTGAGTTAGCTGGCCTGGACTGAGGGGTTTTAAGGTTTTTAAATTCTAATTTTAAATTTTGGGGCTATTGATTTAATTTTATTTTAATTTTTATATTGTATTGTTTTAATTTTGCCCTGTAAACCGCCCTGAGTCCTTCGGGAAAAGGGCGGTATATAAATTGAATTAATTAAATAAATAAATAATGAACTGTATTTGTTAATAGCTTTTAAGTTCAACAAATCATACTCTTAGTTTTTATTGAAGTGTTTTTTTTTTAAATTAAGTTATGCTCTACTATGTCTCTAAATCTAAGGAGATATATTTTTTAAGTTTTAGTCACCCCAGAATCTTGGTTTATAAAATCTTCCCAGTCTGATATAATACAGGTAGTCCTTGACTTACAACAGTTCATTTAAGTGAGGTAAGAAAAGGAAAGAATGTCTATCTATCTATCTATCTATCTATCTATCTATCTATCTATCTATCTATCTATCTATCTATCTATCTATCTATCTATCTCTATCCTTTTACGAACCCTTTATTCCCTTAATTGGGGTGGAGTCAGGGCAACTGAATGGAGCTGAGCATTTACTGACCGGATGCCCTTCCTGATGCCTATGCAGAGTTCACAGCAGATATTTTCTCTTTGCACCCTGATGGAAAAACATTTGCTGCTGCCTAGGATTGAACTCTCAACTTATACAACTCAAGGCAACAAACATACCTAATACTTCTTCTTTTTCTCAATTTCCCTTCTTATCTTAAGTTGGTCTGAGAGAGTGACTGGCCCAAATTTGCACTGTTTTCCATGCATGATGTGGGATTAGCACTCACAGTCTCCTTGATTTTAGGTAATCACCTTAACCAGAACCCCAAACTGATTCCTGAATTTTTAACCAGTGCTATCTGGCATTGTTGATTATCAGTCAATTGTGCTATTATAGCATTAAACATAAAGAGAAGACCTAGAGTTCATTAGAGTTTTTTAAGAGTTAATTAACACAGAGGGAACTGTTTTCGTTGTGGTTCAACCCGGGCTCTATACTGAATGTTCTGATCATCCCGGAACATTGAGATTTCACCGCATGAAATGGATGAGGACATGTGAATGGGTCTTGTGAGAAAAAAGAGTTAGAGTGCTATAATAGTGACTATTTTCTCCTCCTGTTTCATCTTCACCCTTTAATACAGGGGTGTCAAACTGCTGGCCCGCAGGCCGGATGTGTCACGCTAAAAGCGCGCCCACCCGAATGTTCAGAAGCGAAAATTTTTTGGCAACAGATTAAAAATTGGTTGGAAGAAATATTACGACAAAAAAATGATTTAAAACCAGAATTTTTTTATTAGGGATTATTAATGATAATCTCAGTAAAGCATCTCTCTACGTATTAGTACATATCTTAACCGCAGCAAGACTGGCATATGCCCAAAAATGGAAAAGAAAGGAAACACCCACTGAAGAAGAAATAGTAGATAAAATTTTATCCTGCGCTGAAAGGGACAGGTTAACCCTAGAGATCAAAAATAAGAACGAAACGGAGTATTATGAAATTGGGCAAAATTTGTACAATTGGTTAGAGTTAAGGAGGATCGCTGAGATGAACATTGTTTGATTGGTTGATAATGTAAGGATTTTTTATTAGCATCTATATAATGGACATAACTGAAAGATACGTAAATATAACGCTGAGGACTGAATGACAGTTTACTAAAAAAAAACGACAGATCTTATATGTACATTTTTTGATACTCTGTCCTCTTATAGATTGTATTTTAGGTTTTTGTTATTTCTTTCTGTAACATAAGATAATACTAATAGTAGTGTTGTAGCTAGGGAAGTTGAATCATGTCCACTTTTGTTTTTAAATGTATATTTAATAAAATTTTCAAAAATAAAAATAAAAAAATAAAAGCGTGCCCACCCCATTGCCAGCAATTTTTTAAAATTTTTTTTATTTTAATCCCATTTACATCCCGCCCTTCTCCAAAGACTCAGGGCGGCTTACAATCTAAGCACAAATCAATGTGCTTAGCAATAGCCTTCATTGTATGTATATGCCTGCTTATTAGGGCTTTCGGGACCCCCCCAAGCGGCATTATTACAAAGTCAGCTTATTGCCCCCAACAATCTGGGTCCTCATTTTACCTACCTCGGAAGGATGGAAGGCTGAGTCAACCTTGAGCCTGGTGGGACTCGAACCTGCACTAATTGCAGGCAGCTGGTGTTACTTAAGGAGGCATTAGCCCACTGCTCCACCAAGGCAATGGGGAAAAAGTCACAATATGTGGCGACATGTCATGTGACGTCCCGGGTTTGACCCCCGTGCTTCAATATGTGACATAGCATTGCTAAATTTACATCTGATGGATTTTGTTCTTACTAAGTATCTTTATATTGATTAACTCTCATTAAAGCTGTAATTATTAGCATCAAACCATCAGATGCCTTAGCTAGCATCATTAGGTTGATATCAGATATCTTTTATGTCCTTGCTAGCCTAACTTGGTTCTCAGTATTTGTATTTTCACAAAATAACCATTAACACATCATGTAACTTTTTGCTACTGTTGGCCTCTCTCAGTCACACAATGAGAACATGAATGATTGCTTTTCATGGATTATATTCTCTCTGGAAATTCATTATCCCACCAGTGTCTCATTAATTAATATAATTATTCAGTTCTGGACTGACTCACTTCCCTGTGCAGTTGAGCTCTTTTTTTTTAAATTCTTCCTGTGTCTTGGAACAACAGAGAATGCAGTCCCAAGGAAATGCTACAAATACTCTGGCTGATCTTCTGCCTGTTCCACTGATGGAAGGAAACATAAAGGAGAAAGCAAGCACCATCTTTGTTCACTGGCAAGTTCAAGGATGTTGAAAAGAATACGTTAGTGGGGAGTTTTAACTCAGGGCTGTGCTTTGGAACATGCTAGATAGCATGCTAGATAGCATGGTTAGTAATTTACCATCAAATTGCTAACTAATAAGAATTGATTGTCCAAGATCACCACAGATTGGGACTGCAGCCAAGAAATTAAAAGTTGCTCCTGGGGAGGAAATCCATGGCAAATCTAGACAGCATGCTAAAAAGCAGAGACGTCACCCTGTCAACAAAAGTGCGTATAGTCAAGGCTATGGTCTTCCCAGTTGCAATGTATGGCTGTGAAAGTTGGACCATAAGAAAGGCCGAGCACCAAAGAATTGAGGCCTTTGAACTATGGTGCTGGAGAAGACTCCTGCGAGTCCCTTGGACTGCAAGGCGATCAAACCGGTCAGTCCTAGAGGAGATCAATCCTGACTGCTCTTTAGAAGGCCAGATCCTGAAGCTAAAACTCAAATCCTTTGGCCACCTAATGAGAAGGAAGGACTCACTGGAGAAGAGCCTCATGCTGGGAAAGGTTGAGGGCAAGAGAAGAAGGAGATGACAGAGAATGAGGTGGCTGGATGGTGTCACTGCAGCACTAGGTGTGAGCTTAAAGGGACTCCAGAAGATGGTAGAGGACAGGAAGGCCTGGAGGAACATTGTCCATGGGGCCGCAATGGGTCGGACATGACTTCGCAACTAACAACAACAAAAGAAGTGATTGATTATATGCCATCAAGCCGGTGTCAGTTCTTGATTATCACATATTCCCCATAATCACCTGTCTCTAATTTGGTCCTTCAAGTTTTCCAATGGGGCATCCATCACCGCTGAAATTGACTCCACTCAATATGCTGCTCTTTTTTTCCTCCTTTCCTATAGCATTAGGGATTTCTCCAAAGAGTTAGGTCTTCACATAACAGAATAACAGAAAAACAGAATTGGAAGGGACCTTGGAGGTCTTCTAGTCCAACCCCCTCCTCAAGAGGAGACCCTCTATCCTTCCTGACAAGTGGCTGTCAAATCTCTTCTTAAGAACCTCCAGTGATGGAGCACCCACAACTTCTGAAGGCAAGTTAATTGGTTAATTGTTCTAACTGTCAGGAAATTTCTCCTTAATTATAGCATGCTTCTCTCCTTGATTAATTTCCATCCATTTCTTATTGTCCTGCCTTCTGGTGTTTTGGAAAATAGGTTCTTTGTAGCAGCCCCTCTTATCTTATCTAGTCCTTCCTTTCACTAGACTAGACATTCCTAATTCCTGCAACTGTACTTCATATGTTTTAGCCCCCAGCCTTCTAACAATCTTTGTTGCTCTTTTCTGCACTCTTTCCAGAGTCCCTACATCTTTTTTTATAATATGGTGACCAAAAATGGCTGCAGTATCCTAAGTGTGGTCTTACTAAGGCTTTATAAAGTGGTACTAATACTTCAACTGATCTTGATTCTATCTCTCTGTTAATGAAGCCTAGGATTGCATTGGCTTTTTTGGCTGCCGCCGCATACTGCTCACCCATATTTCTGTGACTGTCCACTAGGACTCCAAGATCTCCACTCACAATTACGGCTACTGAGCCAGGTTTCACCTAATCTGTACCAGTACATTTGGCTTATCCTACCTAATATAATGTGTCTGAATAATTTCTTGCATAACATGTGGTTGAAGCAGGATTACTTGAGTCTGGCCATTTATGCCTCCAGCGTGAACTCTGGGGTGCACGAAATATGAAATAGAGAGAGCAAACAGAAAAAGCTATGGGAGGCATATATTTGATGCACTCAGCAGTTTAATTAATCTCCTGATGCAAATAACAGAGTCTTTTCTTGGAAACAACACAGAAATGTTTTGCCATTGTCTTTTTCTAGATCCTTTGTTGACTTCCCTCTCTGAACAGTTAGGGTGGCTGGTAGTGTCCCATCCAAGATTTTACAACATCTGACGCTGCTTAGTTTTTTTTAGTTGAACAGCCAAGGTTAGCCAGGTGCTATTGAATCATTAATTCACCATTCAGTTTAGTATTGTTGGGCACTGGCTAGAGATTCCTAAAGTGAGTGGCTGGCTGTTGGGTTTTGTTTTTTTACCTTAAGGGTAATGTTTGGATAGCAGTAGCAATAGCACTTATAGGGACGCGGTGGCTCAGTGGCCTAGGACGCTGAGCTTGTTGATCAGAAGGTCGGCAGTTTGGCGGGTCAAATCCCGAGTGCCGCGTAACAGAGTGAGTGCCTGTTACTCGTCCCAGCTTCTGCCAACCTAGCAGTTCGAAAGCATGTAAAAATGCAAGTAGAAAAATAGGGACCACTACGGTGGGAAGGTAACAGCGTTCTGTGCGCCTTTGGCGTTTAGTCATGCCGGCCACATGACCACGGAGAGGTCCTCGGACAAGCACTGGCTCTTCGGCTTTCAAACGGAGATGAGCACCGGCCCCTAGAGTCAGAAACGACTAGCACGCATGTGCGGGGGAACCTTTACCTTTACCTTTAGCAATAGCACTTAGACTTATATAGCATTTCACAGTATTTTACAGTCCTCTCTAAGCGGTTTACAGAGTCAGCATATTACTACTAGTAGTAATGACCATTGGTTCAACCACGTTTTGAAATTACAGCAGCACTGAAAAAGGAGACTTAAGGCTGTTCCTTGACATTCTGGCCATCACAGGCACCTCTGTGGTCACATGATTGTGACTGAGCCCTCGGAAACCTACTTGCAGCAATAGCAATAGCACTTAGACTTATATAGCGCTTCACAGTGTTTTACAGCCCTCTCTAAGCGGTTTACAGAGTCAGCCTATTGTCCCCAAGAATCTGGGTCCTCATTTTAATGACTTCGGAAGGGTGGAAGGCTGAATCAACCCTTGAGCTGGTCAAGATCAAACTCCTGGCAGTGAGCAGAGTTGGCCTGCAATACTGCATTCTAACCACTGCGCCACCACAGCTCTGGATGAATGAAGAGTGTTATCACTTGCCAGGATGATTATTCACCAATTCCAAATCCTCTCCAGTGCCAAGGCAACAAATAAGGCTTTTTTCTGAGTTGTAATTCAAGAACGGCTGAGGTGTGCTGTAGCTGAGAAATCATGACGTTAGGTTGATCTGTGAACCCTTGTCATCTCCGGACTCTTTTTGAGTTGACTCTATGAGCACATAGGGGCTTCATACCGAAGGGGAGAAGAAGGCAGCAAAGCCAAACTCCTTGGCAACAAAACATTTGGCCACCACAGTAACATAAACAGGCTTATTTGCTCAGGGAACAAGAAGGAAGCTTGGACTGGAGTTCAGACTTGCAATGATGTCATCCCTTCAAACTCAAGGTTAAGCGTGAGGTTTGAGTGCTTTCCTGGAATGCAATTAGGCTGAAGTGCCTTGAAACTGGCTCTTAGCCTCTGTGTGATTTGCCTGATCTCTTGATCTCCTTGAGGGACTTGGAAAGGACCATCCTTTTCCTCCTGCTAGTTCTAGGGTTTCTGAGGTTCAGGAAAAGCCAGCCAATTTTGCAATTCTCTGTTGCAACTGCTTCCTGAAGGAGAGCTCACAGCTTATCCTTTTCATCTGTTCTGCTGTTTTCCTTTTTTGGTATCATCATTATTGTGATCATTATTACTTTGTGGTTTTGCATGTACGCTGAGAACTTATACACCGGAGACAAATTACTTGTGTGTCTATCACACTTGGCCAAAAAAGCCTATTCTATTCTACGTATTCTATTCTATTCTATTCTATTCTATTCTGTTCTGTTCTGTTCTGTTCTGTTCTGTTCCATTCCGTTCTGTTCTATTAACCATCCCATTCCGTTCCGTTCCGTTCTGTTCCGTTCCGTTCTATTCTATTATCCATTCCATTCCATTCCATTCCATTCCATTCTATTCTATTCTATTCTATTCTATTCTATTCTTCATTCCATTATTCTATTCTATTCTATTCTATTCTATTCTATTCTATTCTATTCTATTCTATTCTATTCTATTCTATTCTATTCTATTCTATTCTATTCTATTCTTCATTCCATTATTCTATTCTATTCTATTCCATTCTATTCCATTCCATTCCATTCCATTCCATTCTTATTCCATTATTCTATTCTATTCTATTCTATTCTATTCTATTCTATTCTATTCTATTCTATTCTATTCTATTCTATTCTATTCTATTCTATTCTACTCTACTCTACCCAACCCAACCCAACCCAACCCTATCCTATCCTATCCTATCCTATCCTATCCTATCCTATCCTATCCTATCCTACCCTACCCCACCCTATCCTTTATATTTATTGCCTTGGGACCAGCAGAGAACCCCTTGGATGATTGTCAAGGTGTCCACTCAAGAGTTAGACAATGGAAGGCAAGCACCTAAGCAGAAAGGGTGGCTCTGAGTGGGCTCTGTGGTGATTGGAAATGTCATTTGAACAGCAGATCAAACTGAATAATAAATAGTAGCTTAACCTTACAATTTTTTTCTTACATAGAGAAGATTGAAAAAGCGAATTTGAGGACTTGGAAATGGTGGGAGTACAACTTCTGTGCCTGCTGATAGAACTACAAAAGTGTTCCACGCTGGCACGGAGATCTCTCTCTCTCTCTCTCTCTCTCTCTCTCTCTCTCTCTCTCTCTCTCTCTCTCTCTCTCTCTCTCTCTCTCTCTCTCTCTCTCTCTCTCTCTCATTCTCGATTCATATGACGCATTCTTCAACCTGTCGTTCTGGCACTATATCTCTGGAGATAACATGTGTTTCTTTGCCTGCTTTTTTATGATGATTCTCTGAAGCATTTTCATCTTCCATTCGCTGCTGGAGAAGGTTTTTCCAGTCTGTGGAATTTTAACTGTCTGGTAAGAACTGTTTCTGTAATGAACACAACTGGAGGGTCAGAATCTCCTTGACAAAGTTGCCTCCGTTCTGAGTGCCACAGAGGAGCTGAGCGCTAAGAAGGGACTAACAAAATGAAGATATGTGTCTAATATAATTGGAGGACAAGAAGGGAAGAAGAGAGTAATGGGGGGGGGGGGGGAAAGCACTTAAAATATGAAGAAGCTGAATTCAAATATATTCAAGCACGTAGATTATTTACCTTAAATGTTTTAATTGCACAGAAACTACTGGATTGAAAGCAAATACAGCTGCCAAATACAATACAGCATATCGTAATACAAATACAAGACAAGAATACAAACACAGCAGCCAAAACAAATACAGGAGAGGGGGAAAAATGCAATCGCTTTGCAAAAGATCTAAATTCCTGCAATTTTTCTAGCGTTTTTTGCTTCTTCCACAGTTAGGATACTTCCATGGTGTCTGCCTAGAGCTCATTTATTCAATACCAAAGATGCAGCAGCTTCTTCTGTCTCATGTAGGAAGTTGCTGCCAAATACCAGTAGCAGTTCTCTTTCTGGAACTCAGAACATACACGGATGTTCAAGTACTCAACCTAAGTAGAAAATTTATTTATTTGTTTAGCGTATGGTCCATATATAGGGCATTGCACATCAGAACGACTAGACATTAGGACAATTTTTCCCCCCATGCCGTCACTCTGGTGAGCAACTAATTCTTACAACTCTTGTCAAAATACTAGTAAAGCTATATTACTATGATACTCCTCATCTTTCCCATTCCCTATCCTCATCTTCTTATGACTATTACTTGCTGCTTGTATCTTACAATTTATATTGGGGTTCGTTTTTTTATGCTAGTATGATTTATGTTGTCTGCTTAGCTAGTACTCTATGACTATCACTAAGTGTTGCATCTTACGATTTATGATGAAGTGTTGCATTTCACAATTTATGATGAATGTATTTTCATGTTGTATACTGTATGATCATGATTACCACTATTACTTGTATGTACACTGAGAGCTTCTGCACCGGAGACAAATTCCTTGCATGTCCAACCACACTTGGCCAATAAAGAATTCTCTTCTCTCTCTTCTCTTCTCTTCTCTTCTCTTCTCTTCTCTTCTTCTATTCTATTCTATTCTATTCTATCCTATTCTATTATTCTATTCTATTCTATTCTATTCTATTCTATTCTATTCTATTCTATTCTATTCTATTCTATTCTATTCTATTCTATTCTGTTCTATTCTGTTCTATTCTATTATTCTATTCTATTCTATTCCTATTCTATTCTATTCTATTATTCTATTCTATTCTATTCTATTCTATTCTATTCTATTCTATTCTATTCTATTCTATTCTATTATTCTATTCTATTCTATTCCTATTCTATTCTATTATTCTATTCTATTCTATTCTATTCTATTATTCTATTCTATTCTATTCTATTCTATTCTATTCTATTCTATTCTATTCTATTCTAATTCTATTCTATTATTCTATTCTATTCTATTTTATTCTATTCTATTCTATTCTATTCTATTCTATTCTATTCTATTCTTCTATTCTATTCTATTCTATTCTATTCTATTCTATTCTATTCTATTCTATTCTATCATACATGGACTAGCAATATATATTAACTTTTCATTAAGTAGAAAAGATGGAGTATTGTACATACAAGCAAGCTTGGTAATATGAACAGCATTTTATGAATCTGATTCTTTATAGGTGTAATATCCCAAGATTTAAATCCTAAGATTCCTTTTCCTGTCCTTTCCTGGCCTGATTGTAATCCAGTTCTCCTGCTGCCTTTCTGTTGGCATCTGGTTTGTATCTATATGCTGTCCTGCTTGACCGAATGGGACAACTCACCACAGCCCACTCATCATGGATAATTCAACAATTCAATTATTTTAAATAATTAAAAACTTGTTTTACTTTTTGTCATTCACATTTCATGTTCTCCCTTCTCTTTCATTCTTTCCTTAATGATTCTATTCCACCTTTCTTTGATATTAGTATAACTCTTGTCCTGTGGTAAGTTGTCCTGTGGTAAGATGGCTCTGGCGAGTTGTCCCGTGGTAAGTTGGCCATGGCAAGTTGGCAACAAGTTGGCAATGACCTGTTGGCAACAACAAGTTGGCCATGGTGAGTTGTCCTAGATATCTTGCATGATGCATGATCAGTTTCCACCTTGCCAGCTCCTGCGTCCCCAGAACGGAAGATCTGTTCTCTTATGTTATTGGGCCTTAAAAGAAAAAACAAAAGCTGCAACCAGACATAAATGATGCAGTTCTAAGGAACAAGCATGCAGTTCCAGGTGTTTTGATATAGTATAAAATGTGAGTCTTGCAAATTTTCGGATTGACCAAAAGCAGTGGTATTGCCCCCAAACACCCAATACTGTAGATGCATATAAGAAACCTCATTGAAGATTTACTCTTTCCTGGGAAAAAAAATCTAGGAAAATGACTCTCTGGGAACTAACATGATACGAACAAAGGGTCTGATTCAGTACAAGCAGTTTCTCATGTTCATGTTGTAGGGGGGGGGGAAGCCTGTTCTGCAAATAAGTCACATGAAGTTTCTATATGGAAGAATAAGGAGTGGTATTATCTAAAAATGGCCAGTAGCACGCATAAAGGAAATGTGGTTTGTGGATGTGTTTGTATCTGTTGTATTGGCACACACTATGATCTCAACCTTATTGCGGATTTCCCTGGAAACGTTCTTGGTGGTCCCAATGCAATGGTGGGATTCAGCCGGTTCGCACCACTTTGGCAGAACCGGTAGCTACTTGTTTGTGGCCCAGAACGGACTTTCCAGAAGCGGCATCCACACAGAGAACCGGTTGTTCACCTATTTGAATCCCACCACTGTCCCAATGTGGGACAGAGTTTACAGTGGGGAAAAGAAGAATTAACTTCTTCCTCCAAATGTAATTCATTCTTCCTTCTCTCTAACTCCTTCCTGAGACATTAAAAAGGTATTATTTATAACAAGAGCAGGACATTTTGAGAAGAAAAGGAGTTCTGTTCCCCCCCCCCACCTCCCCACCTCTGCTATAATGCTGTGAAAAGGTAGAAGCCACAGAATAACAGGACTGGAGGGGAGCTTGGAGGTCTTCTAGTCCAACCCATTGCTCAAACAGGAGGCCTTGTTCCATTTCAGACAAAAGGTTGTCCAACCTCTTCTTAAAAACCTCCAGGGTTGGAGCACCCACAACCTCTGGAGGCAAGTTGTTCCACTATTAATTTCCCCTTAGTTCTAGGTTGGTTCCGTTCCTTGATTAGTTTCCATCCATTGCTTCTTGTCCTGCCTTCTTTGTGCTTTGGAGAATAGGTTGACCCCCTCTTCTTTAGAATAGAATAGAGCTGGAAGGAATCTTGGAAGTCTTCTAGTCCAGCCCCCTGCTCATGCAGGAGAACCTATACCATTTCAGATAAGTGACTCTCTTCTTAAAAATCTCCAGTGATGAAGCTGTTGTGATTCAGGGTCAGCCTGTGGGTTCGGCAGTTGGGTCGGACGACTCAGAGGAGGACGGGGGTGTTGAAGAGCTTGCTGAGGGGGTTGGAGAGCTTGCTGATGAGAGCCCTTAGCCAGGCCCCTCCCACCTGGTCACGACGCAGACCCAGCTGTGTGAGCCTGACAGCGTGGATGAAGATGACCCACAGCTGGCCCTGTTCAAGGACACCCGACGCAGGAGACAGTCAATCAGGAGTAAACAGAGGAAGGCAATGGGGCACCTCGGAAGGAGGCAGAGAGAAGCCACGCCCTGAACTGTATAAAAGGGGAATGTGTGGGAGGGCTGGTTTGCTGAAGGCAACCGCTTGAATAGCTCCTGTTTCATGGTTCGTGTCTTGTTTGCTTTTGTATCCATAAATTTGGCAGGCTTAGTTCCAGCCTCTTGCCTTCTTTTAAAAGGGGTTGTCCCTGCCTTTTCTGCAGGGCCGGTAGCAGGCTGGTACAGAACAGAAGCACCCACGACTTCTGAGGCAAGCTGTTCCACTGATTAATTGTCCTAACTGTTAGGATGTTTCTCCTTAATTCCAGGTTGCTTCTCTCCTTGATGAGTTTCCATCCATTGCTTCTTGTCCTGCTCTCAGGTGCTTTGGAGAATAGCTTGACCCCCCTTCTTTGTGCCAGCTCCTTAGATACTGGGACACTGCTAGCATGTCACCCCTAGTCCTTCTTTTCATTAAACTAGAGATACCCGATTCCTCTAACCATTCTTCATATGTTTTAGCCTTTAACCTCCTAATCATCTTTGTTGCTCTTCTCTGCACTCTTCCTAGAGCCTCAGCGTCTCATGGTGGCCAAATCTGGATGCAGTATTCCGAGTGTGGCCCTACCAAGGCATCATAAAGTAGTATTAACACTTCATGTGGTCTTGATTCTATCCATCTATTCATGCAGCCTAGGACTGGGTTGGCTTTTTTGGCAGCTGCAGCAAATTGCTGCCTTATATATATATATAAGTGATTGTCCACTAGGAGTCCAGAGCCCGGGCAGATAATCCCTATTAGCTGAATCCAGCTGCCAGCTCTATTATTGCCCCTTCCTGTAATGTAGGTTCAAAATTGTTGAGTTTAAGTTGCTGCCATGTTTTCTTTTTAAATTTTTAAAGAACTATTCTACCTGCAAACGTGAATCATGTTCCCTGCCTGTTTGAAGTAGGCTGCATGAAAGAAATCCATTCCTTCCTGCTTACCAGTCAGTGAACAAAAGAAGCCTCTTTGTTCTAGTATCCCCTTGGTCCTTTACCTGTCCTATAATCCATTATTACCACATTCCAGTGTTGTTTGCCAATATTAGTAGTCCTTGACTTATGACTATAAATGAGGCTGGAATTGCAGTTGTCAAACCAGTTGTTAAGTGGGTCATCACGTAACTCTGTCCAATTTTGTGACCTTTTCTGCAGCAACTGTTAAATGAACACCGTGGGCAACTGGTTTTTTTGCTGGAAACAAAAGGTTTCGGCCAAAAATACGCATTGTAAACCACAGTTATGTGAATGTGGGACGCTGCAAACAGCTTAAACGGGGACCTGTTGCTGAGGGCTCTAAATGTGGGTTTGGGTTTGGGGGCAGCTGTTGGGACTTTAAATCTGGATTGTAAGGTAGTCCCGGGGAGGTCCATCATAACTTAAAACAGTTGCTAAGCAACTGGTTATAAGTTGAGGGCTAGCCGAATAAACTCACTAGCACGATTGTACCAGATTTTGCACGCCCTCTCCCACGGCAGACTCCCATATGTAAATTCTGCAGCACACAAAAGCTGTGAATGTGTAAATGTCTCAAGTCAGAAGAAAAAAAACCGGGAAAAATACCCATGTTTTTTTTTTTTTAAAAAAAAGAGGTTAGCTAGCTTGCATGCGGTCCTGCATGGCTGAGGCAACTGTCATTCTGACTTGATGTAATCCACACAATCATGGCTCAGAACCATGTAGCTAGGCTTAAGGGAGCAATGGTGATGCAGGAAAAGAGTCGTTTTAGACACGGAATGATTCCAAGCTTGGCTCTACATGAAATTATGAACGATTATAGAATCGTAATTCATACTGAAAACAAGCATTATGGATCGCTGAGATTCATATTCCTGTCTGGAATGAGAACTTTATTGACATCCCTAGCCAAGATTAATAAAAAAGAAAAATCCAAAACGAATATTAACACCCCATTGAAGGTACATCCTGAAAATACAATTGAACAGTAAATAAATTATGACTGCAATCCTTTATTTATTTACCTGGAATTAGGTTTAGTTAAATGTATTTGTTGTCTATTTTCAACTAGATTTACTCCTGAGAGGACTATGCAGGATTGTGCTGAATGTTTTGTAACTGAAAAATAATAATAATTGTGAAGTAGATAGTGATAATTTTTTTGTCTTTTTTTTAAAAAAAGAAAAAAAATCCACCTTTTGGCTAGGAAAAAAATTGATTCCCCCTAGACAGCTTCTTATTTTTCACGATGCTGGCCAAGAAATAAACCAGAATAAGGCACATCTGTTAATGACAGGTTAACCTCCATTTTTTCCACATACTGTAAAAACCTAAACATATCTATGTATTCAAATATCTGGGAAACAAAATAATCAAAGATGGGAGATCCAGAAGAGTCTAGATGAGAAACAGCTACTGACTCGAGGGGGGAAAAATTGAGCAATGAAAAATAAATCCATGCTAATGTATTTGCAACGGATATACTTGTTTAGCATGAATAGGCAGGGTAAAAAGGTGCAGATGCAAATGTCACAGCTAGGGAAAACATGCATGAGTTCCTGGACATAAAAGAAAGCCAATAATGAAAGTCAAGGCTGAAGAGAGAAGAGAACATATAAAGCACTTTCCACTTCCCTGTGGACTAATTCAAGCCATGATGCACAGTGATAATGGATAACTACATAGAGTATTCTTCATTGGCCGAGCTTGATTGGACACAGAAGGAATTTGTCTCCAATGAATAAGGCCTCAATGTACATGCAAACAACAAAGTAATATAATCATAAAATACCAAGAGGAGAAGTTAGAAGGAAAGAGGAGAAGGGTAATAGTGATACTGCCCTACTACATGGGTAAATATCCTTCGACATGCTGTGGGAATTAGGTGTTCGGCAGAGTGATGGCATGAAGGAAAAACTTGTCTTTGTGTTTAATTGTTCTGGTGTGCAATGCCCTATAGCAGGGGTCTTCAAACTTGGCCCTTTTATGACTTGTGGACTTCAACCCCCAGAATTCCTCAGCCAAGTACTCTGGCTGAGGAATTCTGGGAGTTGTAGTCCACAAGTCATAAAAGGGCCAAGTTTGAAGACCCCTGCCCTATAGCATCGTCTTGAGGGAAGAAGTTGAAACAATTTATGTCCAGGACGTGAGGGGATTGTAGATATTTTTCACAGCCCTCTTTCTGGCTGGTACAGTACGCATGTCCTCAGTGGAAGGCAGGCTAGTTGCAATGTTTTTTTTTCTGCAGTCTTAACCAGTGGTGGGATTCAGCTGGTTTGCACCGGTTCGGCAGAACCGGTAGCTAATTTTTTGTTGCCCAGGCCCAGAACGGACATCCGGAAGCGGCATCCACACAGAGAACCGGTTGTTCACCTATTTGAACCCCACCACTGGTCTTAACTATCCATTTGTCTCTGTACCTGTCCTTCACGTCTATCTATTCCTCCTACAGGAGGATAGTGCACGTTTTAAGTAGAGTCATGTATTTATGTTAATGTATTCAAATCATAGAAAAAGCATAAAGTGTTACCATTGGAAAATTCAGATTCTGGACCTACAAAAACTTGGATCATTTCCCTTCATGTGAATTCTTCTTCAGTTCTGACCTTACAGTACTGTATGTGTGATTTCATTTTGTTATGGGTGCAAGGATAGATAATTGAAGTTCTGCTGTTCACAGACTCTTTTACTTAACAATATTAAAAATATTGTTGAATTGAGGCCTTTGAACTCTGGTGCTGGAGAAGACTCCTGCGAGTCCCTTGGACTGCAAGGCAATCAAACCGGTCAGTCCTAGAGGAGATCAACCCTGACTGCTCTTTAGAAGGCCAGATCCTGAAGCTAAAACTCAAATCCTTTGGCCACCTAATGAGAAGGAAGGACTCACTGGAGAAGAGCCTCATGCTGGGAAAGATTGAGGGCAATAGAAGAAGGGGACGACAGAGAATGAGGTGGCTGGATGGAGTCACTGAAGCAGTAGGTGTGAGATTAAATGGACTCCAGAAGATGGTAGAGGACAGGAAGGCCTGGTGCACAGGTCTGCAACCTGCGGCTCCAGAGCCGCATGCGGCTCTTTCAGCTGTCTCCTGCGGCTCCCAGTCCTCTGCCATGTGCAGTCCCCCCCAAAAAAAAGTGGGACTAAAAAAGTTCAACCAATCAATTCAAATATGTAGGGTACATGCATATCTCGCCTTGGCTCCACTCTTCAGTCAAACCTTGTTCTGCGCATGTGCGCATGTACGCACATGCGCGCACATTTTTTGCGGCTCCCAGTTTTTCCTTTTGTGAGGGAACCGGTTCCGAGTGGCTCTTTCACTGTTTCAGGTTGCTGACCCCTGGGTGGAACGTTGTCCATGGGGTCGTGATGGGTCGGACATGACTTCGCAACTAACAACAACAACAAACTAGATAACATCATCAGTGCCAGTCACTGGCAAACTACTTCTGTAAAAAAACATGCCAAGAAAACTTCAGGGACCATATCCCGGAGTCAACAGTCACTTGGTTTAAAAAAAAAATGACACCCCCCCCCCCAAAAAAAGATAACAGATGAGAAAAAGGTCCTCTCTCCTGCGGTGAGCAAATGTGGATATTTAACTGCCACAGAGCCCTAGTGCAATAAAAGGTAATCAACAAATGAAGTCCAACTAATGCTAATACACATCCAGTTGTGTAGCTTTCCAAAACCACAGCAGATTGTGTAGTAGACATAGCACAGAGTGATAATGTTTTACCTTAACTAAATAGTTAAAATATTATCTTTATTTATTTTAAAAGATGTGATGGGATTGTGACTTTTCAACATAAAACAACATGGCCAACCCCTTTTCATTGCACTGCTGAATAAGTTAAGCTCCATGTCATCCCCATCACTTAAAGTTACAACAGTCTGTCTGCATTAATTGGTAATTGGCTAGCCACATAATTCCATAAACAATGATAGACAAGAAAAAACATATTATGCTAAGTTGAGTGTTACATCAGCATTAATTCTTCTGCCAATATTTGGCCCAATGTCTCCTCTGAAAGATAAACAAATCATTATCCTGCTTTATACCTTAGCTTTATGTAGTATATAAAACTGTCACATTTGTTCCTTTTTTTTTTAGCTCAGATGTCCCAGGTATTCAGATGAGAGTACAGGTGATGGAGTACGTATTAGAGAGAGAGGATCATAAAAAAGGTCTATATTCATTCCCAATGTCTGAAGCAGTCAAAACTCCCAAAATGACAGAAGTGAGCTGGTCTCTGAGAAAGTTAGACTCTATGCCATAATGGGCTTTACAGATGACAACCAGTTGCTTGAATTGTATCTGGAAGTTCACCAATAAAACTTACATTGCAGGAATGTTTCGTGATCCTTACTGAGGTATGCCTGAAACTGCTTCTGCCAAAGCTCCTGGAGTACCTGTAGCTTCTGATGGCAGCTCCATACAAAGACACATTGCAAGCATCCACCTATGAGGTGAGAATAGAGAACAGAATAGATCTGGAAGGGACCTTGGAGGTCTTCTAGCCCAGCCCCCTGCTCAAGCAGGAGAACCTATACCGTCACAGACAAGTGACTGTCCAGTCTCTTCTTGAAAGCCTCCAGTGATGGAGCACCCATGATTTCTGGGGGCAAGCTGTTCCCCTGGTTAACTGTCCTCACTGTTAGGAAGTCTCTCCTTAATTCCAGGTTGCTTCTCTCTTTGATCAGTTTCCAATCATTGTTTCTTGTTTTGCCCTCCTGTGCTTTGAAGGATAGTTTGACCCCCCCTCTTCTCTGTGGCAGCCCCTCAAATACTGGAATGCTGCTATCATGTCACCCTTATTTCTTCTTTTCTTTAGACTAGCCAAACCAAACTCCTGCAGCCATTCTTCATATGTTTTAGTCTCCAGGCCTTTGATCATCTTAGTTGCTCTTCTCTGATTTTCTTTTTCCAAACTCTCAACATCTTTTTTGTGATACGGTGACCAGAATTGGCTGCAGTATTCCAGGTGTGGTCTTACTAGGGTTTTATAAAGTGGTACTAATACTTTGCGTGATCTTGATTCTATGCCTCGGTTTATATAACCCAGGATTGTATTAGCTTTTTTTGGCTGCTGCCCCACACTGCTGGCTCATGGTCAAGTGATTGTCCACTAGGACTCCAAGGTCCATCTCACAGTTGCTGTTTTTGAACCAGGTCTCGCCTAATCTCTACTTAAACCTTTGGTTTTTCCTGCCTAAATGTAAAACTTTGCTATTCTCCACATTAAAACTCATTTTGTTGCATAGGGCCCATTGTTCAAGTTTGTCGAGATCTTTTTGGATCCTGAGCTTGTCTTCTGGGGTGTTGGCGATTGGTTGAGAGAACTAAATATGTCTAGCCTATTGAAGAGAAGGATTGGGGAGGGACAGGATGACTATCTTCCAGCTCTTGAGGGGCTGTCAGAAAGAAGAGGGGATTGACTTATTCTCTTAAGGCCCCTAGAGGGAGAAGAAGAAGTAATGGGTGGAAGTTATTAACGAGAGAGTCAGAAGTAAGGAGAAATTTTCTAACAGTGAGAACAGTTAATCAACGGAATAGCTTGCCTCCTGGAGTTGTGGTGCTCCATCACTGGAGGTTTTCAAAAATAGACTGGATAGCCATTTGACTGGGATGGTATAGTGTTGGACTAGAAGACCTCAAAGTCCCTCCCTGCCCTACGATTCTATGTTCTAAGTTTAAATGACAGCAGAATAAAAATAGCAACCTGATTACTGATAGTTGGGAGCACGTCTGCAAGAAGATAATTCCATTTTTCGAGGTCCAAGCCCTCGAGTCCCCCTAATATCAATAATATGGCCCTAATCTGATTGTAAAAGGGGCGGTGAAGGATACAATGGATAACAGCAATATCAATAGCACTTAGACTTATAGACCATTTCACAGTGCTTAACCACACTAAGACAGTGGTGGCGAACCTATGGCACGCGTGCCAGAGGGGGGCACTTGGTGCCCTCTCTGTGGGCACGCGCACCTTGCTCTTTGGCTAAGTTTTTGCAGGAAAAAGCCATTACTCAAGCCCCTTCCTAGCCAAAACAAGCCTCCGGAGCAAGCCCGCTGTTTTCAGCTTTGAATTATATCAAGTCTGGCACCAGAAACAGACTAACAGATGACCTGGAGTGCTGCATGTGTTGCTCTCAAACTTACAAAGTATGAGCCAAGGTTAGACAAATGATCAGCATGCATACAACAGCCAAAACCACATTAATTGTTCAAAAGCATGCCAAATGCAAACTTTTACCTTTCAGTACAAAGTTGTTTGCATCTTTGAAAGCTTTGTTGTTGCGTTTTTTTTCTTTTAAGACAAAAGATGTTAATGTATGAGTTGTGTTTTTTTTTTCTAAACTAAAACCTCAGTATTCAGGTTCAATTGCCGTGTTGGCTCTTTGCGATAAATAAGTGAATTTTGGTTTGCAGTTTGGGCACCCGGTCTCTAAAAGGTTCGCCATCACTGCTCTAAGAGATTTACAGAGTCGGCCTCTTGCCCCCAACAATCTGGGTCCTCATTTTACCAACCTTGGAAGGACGGAAGGCTGAGTCAACCTCGAGCTCATCAGGATGAAACTCGAGACTGTTGGCAGAGTTAGCCTGCAATATTATATTCTAATCAGGGCGCCACCATAAGGTCGTCCACTTAACCGACATCCCAAGGACAGAGATGTTGTTCATCAGGGTGCTTGCAGACCTTGCCATCAAGATACGCTGAATGCATGATTTGCTGGCTTAGGGATATAAAAGTCCTTCTCACTACGGCCCTGATAAAATTAAGCAGATACTTCTGGGAGAGGCTTTTATGTTTGTTTGTTTTTTAAAGCTAATGATGTGGGAACTAGTGGTGCTCAGGCTAGGCAGAACTGTTGTGTAAACAAGGAGTAGGTGCATTCCAACCTCAGGCTGGGAAAAGAACAGCCAAGAATTAATTGGCTTGAAAGGGCAGAAGCAAAGGTGCTAGCATTTAAACCAGGTTTGCCTAACCTTGGCAACAATTCATCAGTGGAACGAATTGCCTCCAGAAGTTATGAATGCTCCAACACTGGACATTTTTAAGTAGAGATTGGACAATCATTTGTCTGAAATGGTAGAGGGTTTCCTGCCTAACAAGGGGGTTGGACTAGAAGACCTCTAAGGTCCCTTCCAACTCTGTTATTCTATTCTATTCTATTCTATTCTATTCTATTCTATTCTATTCTATTCTATTCTATTCTATTCTATTCTATTCTATTCTATTCTATTCTATTCTATTCTAGTGAACTTTAACTTCCAGAATTAAAGGAGTTCTGGGAGGAATTCTGGGAGTTGAAGTCCATAAGTCTTAAACTTGCCAAGGCACTCATACATACATCTTAATTCCTTTGTGCTATGGGAGACAGAAGTTCAGCATTTACACAGCTTATTTCTTGTCTGCAGTAAAGAACTTATTTTGTAGTTATCAGGTACTTAATGTTTCAGGAGGTGGTTTGACTTTCTAGAAAACTAAAGATTTAAAATCTGAAGTCTGGCCTGTAACGGGCCAATAGAAGATATCCTTAATTTTGCCACAAAAGGCAGCAAAACCCAGAGAAACATTAAAACATCAAACAAGTTAAATAAAGCCATGTATTTTTCCAGGTGATATAATGGATTGCAGACTGCAGCTTCCAAATCTTGACACTTTTTAATTATATGCAACGTCACATGGAGAATGGATAAATGCAAGCTAGTAACCTGGTTTGGGTTTGTCGTGTATATGAAGGAGGCCAGGGAAATGAATGCCCAGTATTAAAATTAGGAACGGGAACATATTTCTTTTTCTTGTAAAATGAGCTCCTCATTTACAGGAGACAATGGATGCTTTCAAGTGAAGTGCCCTGAGCGTATCAATAAAATGGTATTGGAGGATTGTTTCTCTTATTTGCATTTGTGTGTGTGCATAGGTGCGTAGAATGACAAAAGCCAAAAGAAACTATCAAAATGAATTGGAAACAGAAGTTAACGACCCCTGCCTAAAATTTTGCCCTCTGTAAAATTTTGTGAAAAGCATCACCAGGAGAATCACAAAAATTAAAGCGTCATCTAAAAGCCCTTCCTGAATCTCCACTGGCAGAAAAATTCCATTGGGAAAGTCTGAGATAATGTGATCGTTAAAACATATCCACGTTTTACAAAGCAAAATCTCAACTTACAGGGGGAAAATGCTTTTGAAGATACAGCTGCATTACTCTGCTCCCTGCTTTGAATCCACCTTTTACAGCTGTGAAGAAAACCACAGAACCTTGGAATCTGCTGGAGGATATAAAAAAATACAATAATTCATTTCCCACAATTCAAGAGGGCATCCTCTTTTTTCACCTGGGTCATCCATCCCACTAAACAAAAGGCAAGAATCATATGGAAGATAGGATAAGATAAGCTTTATTGACACTTTTTTATTTTACTATGAGCACACTGGCCCACATTAAAAATGAAATTCTCTCAAAAGAAAATATATATCTACCCATACACATACATAACACACATATACATATCCTATATACATACCGTACATATATGTATATATACCTACACCCAGTGGTGGGATTCAGCCGGTTCGAACCAGTTCGGCAGAACCGGTAGCTAATTTTTTGTTGCCCAGGCCCAGAATGGACTTCCGGAAGCGGCATCCATGCGGAGAACCGGTTGTTCACCTATTTGAATCCCACCACTGCTTACACCCATATATATATATTAACAATCCCAAACTATCAAGCTATCTTTCCTTTATTTTATTCAGAAGTGTGTTAATTCAACAAACGTCTTTGCAGAGGAAGTCCTCAACTTATAACAGTTTGTTTAAGGACCGTTCAAAGTTACAACAGCACTGAAAAAAGTGACTTATGAACAGTGGTGGGGTTCAAATATGGGAACAACTGGTTCTTAGTGTGGATGCCGCTTCTGGGAGTCCGTTCTGGGCCTGGGCAGCAAAAAAATTAGCTACTGGTTCTGCCGAACTGGTGCAAACTGGCTGAATCCCACCAGTGCTCATGACTGTTTTTCACACTTACAACCTTTGTAGCATCCCCAACGGTCTTGTGATCAGAATTCAGATGCTTGGCAACTGGTTCATGCTTATGACCGTTGCAGTGTCCCAAGGTCATGTGATCACCCTTTGCAAACTTCTGACCCGCAAAGTCCATCGGGACTTAACAGCTGGGTTACTAACTTATCAACTGCAGCGATTCATTTAACAACTGCAGCAAGAGAGGATGTAAAATGGGGCAAAATTCACTTCACAAATGTCTCACTTAGCGACAGAAAAGCTGGGCTCCATTGTATTTAACACAAGGGTCTTCAAAAACTTGGCCCTTTTATGACTTGTGCAGTTGAAGTCCACAAGTCATAAAAGGGCCAAATTTGAAGACCCCCCTGGCCTAGATTCATAATTCTTTTGGTGGCTGCATGATTCTTTATTTGTCTGCCTTTTCTCTAATAATTTACCTCTGCTGCCAATCCTAGCAGTCTAGGCAGGGGTAGTAGGCAACCTTGCCTGTTTTTTGACTCGTGGACTTCAATTCCCAGAATTCCTGGGGCTAGCATGGCTCAGCTTGGAAGCCTCTCCCTTTCCCCTCACAATGGCTGGCTCAGGAATTCTGGGAGTTGAAGTCCACAAGTCATAAAAGGGCCAAATTTGAAGACCCCTGACTTAACAGTTCCACGTGAGGCAAAAAAAAAAAAATACCAAGCAAGAAATACAATGAGAGGTGTTATCATTACAAAATTAGAACATTTTTTTTCAGCAGTTAAAGAAACGTTGTGCTTTCGCTAGAAAAGGACAAGATAGCCTCTGTTTAAATCAGTCAGAGTTAATTAATTTCTAACTCATTTGGGTGGTCTAATAACCATGCCCCTCCCCCCCCCCAGGAAGTACAGACACACTGCTTTTAAGACAGCATTTCAAGTGTATTTAAATCATAGGAGGGGGAAAAAATAATATGGAAAAGAAAGTGAGAACATTGCCTCTCTCTCTTCTTTGTACTCTCACGAAGCACTAGGGCAAAGATTTCGTTTTGGGGAAAACAAGGAAGATCACAAGTGGTGGCTTTTGCCACACTTATTTACATAATCGGAATTTTCAGGGGGTTGCTGAATGGGTAAGCTTTCTCCATTGTTTTAAGTTGTAGTAGCTTGTTTTTAAAAGGGTAGCATTAAGACTCCCACATGTTCCACTTGATTACTGATAACTTTGTGATCACCACTTATGTTGCAGTTGGTGACTGTCATGGGGTTTGTTTGTTTTTTAAAACCATATCCAGTTAGACTCAGGGGAGCCACAAAATCACAGGACCCTGGCCAAGTAGTTTTTTGTTTTTTTAAAAAAATATCTCTGTGTAAGGTATGGGGGTAGGGGGAGGATTTATTTGGGGGGAAAAACAAGATACAGATGTGAAATGTGAAACCTCTATTGTAATAATAATAATAATAATAATAATAATAAGAATAAGAATAAGAAGAAGAAGAAGAAGAAGAAGAAGAAGAAGAAGAAGAAGAAGAAGAAGAAGAAGAAGAAGAAGAAGAAGAAGAAGAAGAAGAAGAAAAAGTTGGAAGGGACCTTGGAGGTCATCCAGTCCAACCCCCTGCTAAGGCAGGAAACCCAATACCATTTCAGATAAATGGCTGTCCAGTCTCTTCTTGAAAACCTCCAGTGTTGGAGCATTCAGAGCTTCTGGAGGCAGGTTGTTCCACTGGCTAATTGTTCTAACTGTCAGGAAATTTCTCCTTAGTTCTAGGTTGCTTCTCTCCTTGATTAGTTTCCATCCGTTGCTTCTTGTCCTGCCTTCAGGTGCTTTGGAGAATAGCTTGACTCCCTCTTCTTTGGGGCAGCCCCTGAGATATTGGAACACTGCTATCATGTTCCCCCCTCGCCCTTCTCTTCATTAAACTACACATACCCAATTCCAGCAACCGTTCCTCATATGTTTTAGCCTCCAGTCCCCCGATCATCTTTGTTGCTCTTCTCTGCACTCTTTCTAGAGTCTCAACATCTTTTTTTACATCGTTGTGGTCTAGTTTGTGAAATACCTTACTGACGTCTAAGTATACTATGTGCACAGTATTTCACTGGTCTATTAATTTAGTCACTTTATCGAAGAATGAAATAAGATTGGTTTGGCATGATCTGTTTTTAACAAACCCGTGCTGGCTACTAGTTATAACTTTGTTTGCTTCTAGTTGTTCGCAGATCTGTTTTTTTTATTATCTTTTCCAGGATCTTCCCAGGTATTGATATTAGACTTATTGGTCTGTAGTTTCCTGCGTCTTTCCCCCCCCTTTCTTGAAGATGGGAACCACATCAGCCCTTTTCCAATCTTCAGGTACTTCCCCAGTGCTCCAGGATTTTTGAAAGATGTGGTGTAATGGTTCTGAGATAATATCTGCCAGCTCCTTCAGAACTCTGGGATGTAATCTGTTGGGTCCCAGTGGTTTATATTCATCAAGATCGGATAGGAGTTCTCTTACCATTTTTTTTGCTTATTTTAATTTTTGTTTCTAGTTTGTCTTTTGCAATGTTTTTCTTTTTGGTATGTTGAGGTACAGTTTCTTTTTGTGTGAAGACTGATGCAAAGTATGACTTAAGCACCTCTGCTTTCTCCGTTGCCTGCTATTTCCTTGCCATCTTCTCTCTTTTGTGGACCTACAGTTTCCTTGACTTTTTTCTTGTTGTTAATATGTTGGAAGAAACTTTTTTTAAAAATTATCCTTGATTTCTGTTGCAAGTCTTTGTTCGTTCTGAACCTTTGCTTTCCTGACTTCATCTTTGATATTCTGGCTGTCTGCTGCTAATCGGCCTTAGTTATGTGCCCCTCTTTCCATTTTTTTGTATTTGTCCTTTTTGTCTTGCAGTTTGTCAGAGAGATCTTTGTGCAGCCATGCTGGTTTCTTCCTGAATTTCTTGTTTTTCTTTTTTCAGTGGTATTGTGCTGGTCTGGGCTTTTATGATCGCATTTTTCAGAGTTTCCCACGCTTCTTGGGTTGTTTTCCCCTGTAGGATTTTCATCCATGGGATCTTTCCTAGGTTGTGTCTGAGTTTGTTAAAGTCAGCTCTTTTGAAGTTTAAAACACTGGTTGGATTGTTTTCTATTGCTAGTGTTTGCATTATATTAAATTCCAGTATGACGTGGTCACTTTCCCCCAAGGTTCTGGCAATTTCACAGGGTTGGTGGTTGAATTCCCAAGACTCATGGTCTTGGGCGACTTTAATCTACCGTCCCTGGGAGGATCGTCAGAACTGGCTCGGGAGTTCATGGCTTCCATGGCGGCCATGGACCTGTCGCAAATAATTTCTGGACCGACTCATGAGAGAGGCCACACCCCAGACTTGGTGTTCTTGTCTGGACGGTGGCGTGATGATATCGGTGGGGGCACCACAACTGTTACGCCCCTGTCATGGACCGATCACCACCTCCTGCGGCTAGACTTCCCCCTTGCCACCCCCCACCGTGGGTGCACGGTGCCAGTCAGATGGTACCGCCCTAGGCGCCTAATGGACCCTGATAAGTTCCAGGCAGCGCTTAGGGACACGCATGCACTCCCTGCTCACAGCTCGGCGGATGCCTTAGTGGAAGCCTGGGAAAAGGCAGCCACGGAGGCTCTGGACCGAGTTGTACCCTTGCGGCCTCTGACCCGGCGCAGATCCCAGCGAGCCCCATGGTTCACCGAGGAGCTCCGGGAGATGAAGCGTCGGAGACGGGGCCTAGAGAGCCGTTGGAGATCCAGCCGATCCGAATCCGACCGATTGCGACTAAGAATCCTCACCAGGTCTTATCTCGCTGCGATAAGGGTGGCAAAATCCAACTATTTTTCCACCCTCATCGCGTCCGCAGATAATCGCCCGGCTGCCTTGTTCAGGGTGACTCGCTCCCTATTAAACCAAGAGGTGAGGGAGGAACCCTTGCAGGGTCGAGCCGAGGAATTCAGTCAATATCTGCTGGATAAAATTGCTCGGATTCGAACTGGCCTGGACTCCAACTGGGCTGAGATGGAAGAACAAGACATGGACAGTCTTGTCGACGTCATCTGGGATGAATTTGATCCTGTAACTCCTAAGGAAGTGGACAGGATTATGAGAAGGTTGAGCTCCTCCACATGCTTACTGGACCCGTGCCCTTCCTGGCTGGCCTATGCAGCTCGAGAGGGGACACGTGGATGGTTCCTAGCGGTCATCTCTGCTTCTCTGAGTGAGGGTCACTTCCCCACCGCCTTGAAGGAGGCGGTGGTGAGACCTCTCCTCAAGAAGCCCACCTTGGACCCATCCTCTTTAAATAACTTTCGTCCAGTCTCCAATCTTCGCTTCCTTGCGAAGGTTGTTGAGAGCGTGGTGGCGCACCAACTTCCTCAGATCCTGGATGAAGCGGTTTATCTAGACCCGTACCAATCGGGTTTCAGGCCGGGCTACAGCACGGAGACGGCATTGGTCGCTCTGATGAATGATCTCTGGAGAGCCCGGGACAGGGGCTATTCCTCTGTCCTAGTCTTATTAGACCTCTCGGCGGCTTTCGATACCATCGACCATGGTATCTTGCTGCGACGCCTCAGGGGACTGGGAGTGGGAGGCACGGTTCTGCGTTGGTTCTCCTCCTTTCTCCAGGGTCGCTCGCAGTCGGTGCTGACAGGGGGACAGAGGTCGACCCCGAGGCCTCTCGCTTGCGGAGTCCCTCAGGGGTCGGTCCTCTCGCCTCTCCTGTTCAACATCTACATGAAACCGCTGGGTGAGATCATTCGCAGTTTTGGAGTAGGGTTCCATCAGTATGCTGATGACACCCAGCTTTTTATCTCAACTCCAAACAATATCAGTGATGCCCTAGACGTGATGTCCCGCTGCCTGAAAGCGGTCCGGGAATGGATGGGGAGGAACAGGCTTCAACTGAACCCGGACAAGACTGAATGGCTGTACGTTCCGGCAAACCAGGATATTCAGAATGTCCCATTGCTTAACATCGGGGACATGTTACTACCCCCTGTTGATAGGGCCCGCAACCTGGGTGTCCTCCTAGACTCGCAGCTCTCCCTAGAAGACCACATAGGAGTTGTGACCATGGGGGCCTTCTCCCGGGTTCGACTAGTTCGCCAACTACGGCCTTATCTAGACCTGGATTCCTTACGTACAGTCACCCATGCCCTTGTGACCTCTCGCCTAGACTATTGTAACGCTCTCTACATGGGGCTGCCCTTGAGATCCACTCGGAAGCTTCAGCTGGTGCAAAGTGCGGCGGCACGGACACTCTTGGGAGCCTCCCGATACTCCCATATCACACCTCTCCTCCGTGCGCTGCACTGGCTTCCGGTTGCCTTCCGAGTGAAGTTCAAGGTGCTAACAATGACATACAAAGCCCTACATGGCATGGGTCCGGACTACCTACGGGAGCACCTTCTGCCGATGTCAGCACCCCACCGTCCTGTGCGCTCCCACAGAGAGGGCCTCCTCAGGGTGCCACCGCTCAAGGAATGTCGGCTGGTGGCCCCCAGGGGGAGGGCATTCTCAGTGGGTGCGCCGGCCCTCTGGAACAGTTTACCAACCGAAATCCGGATGGCCCCCGACCTCCGTACCTTCCGTCGCGACTTAAAAACTTTCCTGTTCCAGCAGTCCGGCCTGGCATGATAGCGTTAATTGGGGTCCCAGTTTGTTTTCACTATTGTTTTTATTACTTTTTACTGTTCATCTGTATACCTTCCTCTGTACACCGCCCCGAGTCCCTCGGGAGAAGGGCGGTTTATAAAAACTAATAAATAAATAAATAAATAAATTTCAATTCCCTCTATCACTTCTTCTTTATTAATAAGCATTAAGTCCAGTATAGCTTGATGTCTAGTTCTTCTTCTGTGTCTAGCTCAGTGTTTCCTATCTTTGGCAACTTTGAGATGTATGAACTTCAGCCCCCAGAATTCTCCAGCCAACATATAGGTCTAACTATAGCTCTCGTTTCCTGATGCTCTCCCCTCCAAGTTTGATCCTGCTTAGCTTCCAAGTCTGGGGGTGAGCCAGGTGCTAACATTTATAGAGACATGCACACCTACATAAAAACAACATCTATTTCCCCAAAGTGTCCCAAGGGTTGGAGCGTGGATTTTGGGCTTGGTTTTCCATTTATACGTTCTTTGGTGTTATGTCTCTTGGTCACAAGATATCAATGTGGTGCCTACCCTTCATATTCTAAACTGACTAATGAATTTTTTCTCTTATCCTGAGCGTTTTTGCATCAGTTTCCTTCCTTCGTTCCTTCTGCAATAATCGATGTGTCCAAATTCTGCACCGAAGCCATAAAACGTAAAGATCGTGAAAGGATCATTGGACAGCAAGTGTTTCACTTTCATCCTCCCAGGATTTCTGGCAAAGCATTATATCACAAGAACAAGCGGAGAAGAAATGCTTTTTCTTCTTCATTTCCTCCTCCAATTGCTTCAGTGAAGCAAAATCTACAAGAAACAACTGTAGATCCGGCTCAGCAAAAATAATCTGTAAACAGATTCCTTCCAAAAAAAAAGAGAACTGCATTTCCATGGTCCAGTTTGTGATAACAGTGCAGAATTTCCAGAGCTTTTTCAACTAGGTAGGGCAGGGGTGTCAAACTCAATTTCACTGAGGGCCGCAGCAGCATTGCGGTTGCCCTCAAGGGGCTGGGTGGGTATGGCCAGGGTGGGCATGGCCTACTGGGTTGGCGTGGCTAGAGTGCGTATGGCCTACTGGGTGGGCGTGGCCAGCTCTACATCGTTCACATCAAGGGTGCCTATGGGGGCCTGGGCAGGAGTGGGACAGATCTGAGGGTCTCTGGCAGAAGGAGGGTCTCTGGGCCAGGGCCAAGGCAATGAGGGCCGTTCCCTCACTGTTTCCAGGATGGCTTCGCGGACCGCATGAAACCACTTCCTGGGCCAGATCCGGCCCCCGGGCCTTGTTTTTGACATGTCTGAGGTAGGGCATCTTCACCTGGCAAAGTCCTGGGTTACCAGCTTTTAGGCTCAAGTTGTGAAGAAACAACAGCAAGGAGGATGAGTCATACCTAGGTTTTGGTGCGGGGGACCGTTTAGATGCAATGAAAAGGAAGATAACTCAATCAAGACAAAAGACTAACGCTTGAAGTCTTCGGAATGAGAGGGGTGGGTCTTTTGACTTTCCTGGATAATAGGGCTGATTTTTTTTTCTCCACGTTTCAGTAACTGACAAGCCTAGCTTGGCACACATTTCCACAAGCCACGGTATAGTGTTTACACTGCATTTAGAATCCTCTAGTGCAGACATGTCAAACACAAGGCCCGGGGGCCGGATCTGGCCCGGGAAGTGGTTTCATGCGGTCCGCGAAGCCATCCTGGCAACAGTGAGGGAACGGCCCCCACTGCCTTGGCCCTGGCCCAGAGACCCTCCTCCTGCCAGAGACCCTCAGATCTGTCCCACTCCTGCCCAGGCCCCCATAGGCACCCTTGATGCGAAGGATGCAGAGCTGGCCACGCCCACCCAGTAGGCCATACGCACTCTAGCCACGCCCATCCAGCAGGCCACACCCACCCTGGCCATACCCACCCGGTCTCCTGAGGGCAACCGCAATGCTGATGCGGCCCTCAGTGAAATTGAGTTTGACACCCCTGCTCTAGTGAAATGAAAAGCAAACAGGCACTTCTGTAAAGCTGTTCTCTGGCTGCTGGATAAAGACACAAATAATCATTTAAGAGGGGCGCAACATATACGTTTTCTGTGGCTCTGGATATTATATTGAATAAAATAACAGCCTTCATAGTACATGTTCAGACAGATTAAGCTGCAGCTAAACCCAGTGTCTTCTACAGCCATAACCCTTGTTTGCAGTAGACTCCATGTTGCTTGTTTTCCTTTTTTAGGTTTATTTTTTAAACCCTGGCACTAAAAACTAGTATAGGATCATAGAATCTTAGGTTTAAAAGTGACCTGGGAGGTCTTCTAGTCCCAGGGCTTTTCAACCTTTTCACCCATTGTACCACTTTTAGGATATGGCAACATCCGAGTACCACCCGTCGCCTAGCAAGGTGTCAAAAACTTGATGACCAAAAAAAAAGGAAAAAAAAGTGATGAAGTACAGGTAGTCCTTGACTTACAACAGTTTGCTTAGTGACTGTTCGAAGTTACAATGGCACTGAAAAAAGTGCCCCCCAAGCCACAGCCGAGCAAGTCACCTGCCTGCCCGCCCGGTGGCGCTCTTCCTCCTGTCCAAGGTTTTCATTGTTGTGAGCATTTCTGTTGAGGATTGGCAGCGGGGGTGGGGTGGGGGGTGTTCAGTTTTTATTTCCCCCCTCCCTCTGCTGGGTGGTTGCAGCAGGTTTTGGTCACTTCACATGACCCTGGGACACTGTGACCGTCATAAATATGAATCAGTTGCCAAGCATCTGAATGTAAATCACAAGACCCTGGAGATGCTGCAACATTCCAGCTGATCGGCGCTTCTTCTGGGGTCAGCAGAAGCGCTGGGATCAGCGCCGAGCTCCAGCTGGAGTCTGGTGCTGATCCTGGCGCTTCCGCTGAGCCCTCACAGCCCTGCAGCTCCAGCCATCTCTTGCTCAGGCTTGTGCGGTGCTGCCACCGGTTCAGCTCATTCCCCTCCCCCTCTACTACCTTTCTAGGATGGTCGCGTACCACCTGCCAGGTGCCAATGTACCACAGGTAGTACCCGTACCACTGGTTGAAAAGCCCTGATCTAGTCCAACCCCCTGCCCAAGGCAGGAGAACGTATTCCATCCTAGACAAATCACTGTCCAATCTTTTCTTGAAAACCTCCACAAATATTCCCAAAGCTGGGGTTTTTAATCCTTTGGATCCAAGCTTGTTCCTATTCCACCCTTAGCCCTTTGGTTTACTCCGGGAGTAGAGAGGGAGGGCAGAATTTCTTGTGCCTCCCAATAATGGAAGCTGAGAGGGGTAAGGCCATGTACCAACAGACTTTCCTTCTAATTCTGACTTTGATTTGGGGAGGGAAACTTAACGGATTTCCAGGGAATGTGGAACAATTGTGATTTTACTAGTTCAGCTTGAATGTATTATATATCAAAGAGGTGTGCTCTGAATGTTGACCTGAAATCTTTTTCATGCACACGCTTTGAACTCTGCCATGACGGGTTCTCGGATAGTGAGATTTCACAGGGTGTAATATTTGGAAAGTAGTCAAATTGGCTGTTCATGGTGTATACCACAGCGAGATGGACAGCAAGCAAATTTAATAAATAATAATAATAATAATATTGTCTTCATGTGTAAAAAAAGTAGCGTTTGGACGTTTAGATAGTATAGATTAATAGTGAGAATTTTCTTCCTTATGATGCATACACAAACACATCCCAAAGGGTGGTGAGGCCAGAGACTAAATCCTTTGCTCTTCACAAATATCTAAATTTTCATTTAATTTTCATTTAAATAGTCAGCACATAAAAAAAAAAACGTTTGAACTTGTCCAAGTCAATTTGAAGCAACCTGTAAAATTCCATATCATATAAATCTGTATCAGTAGCACTAGTGACCAACTCGTGTGAATTTTGGTAGCTCCAAAGGCTGAAACAGTCTGGCCAATTCAACTATTGCCATTGGCTGTGGCAGCCATTTTCCATCCTTGAATAATTGAATTTGAGCTCATGCTGAGCCTTGATCAAAGTGGCCGGTTGCTTGAAAACCATCAGTTGGGAATGCCTTGGTCTTGTCAGTGATGGTAATTAAGCCATAGGAATAAGCAGGAATTCTTATATCAAATAGGATGCCACAGGCATTCACTGCCTGCAAAAATCACGTCAAAAGGTTTTGCACTCTGATGAATTCAGCGTGTTCAAATTTAACACTACTTGATAAGATAGAAAAATGTGGGTTCGATAGCATTACCACCAGATGGATTCGTAGCTGGCTGACTGGCCGTACTCAGTGTGGTTCTCAATGGAACCGCATCTACATGGAAGGAAGTGTGTAGTGGGTGCCCCAGGGCTCTGTTCTGGGCCCAGTGCTCTTCAATATCTTCATTAATGATTTGGATGAGGGGATAGATGGGGAACTCATCAAATTTGCAGACAACACCAAGCTGGCAGGAATAGCCAATACTCCAGAAGATAGGCTTAAGATACAGAAGGATCTGGACAGACTCGAACACTGGGCACTATCTAACAAAATGAAATTCAATGGTGAAAAAAGTAAGGTTCTACATTTAGGCAGGAAAAATCAAATGCACAGGTATAGTATAGGTGGTACCTTGCTCAATAGTAGTAACTGTGAGAGGGATCTCGGAGTCTTAGTAGACAATCACTTCAATATGAGCCAGCAGTGTGCTGCAGCTGCCAAAAAAGCCAACACAGTGCTAGGCTGCATTAACAGAGGGATAGAATCAAGATCACGTGAAGTACTAATACCACTTTACAATGCTTTGGTAAGGCCACACCTGAAATACTGCATCCAGTTTTGGTCACCACGATGTAAAAAAGATGTCGAGACTCTAGAAAGGGTACAGAGAAGAGCAACAAAGATGATTAGGGGGCTGGAGGCTAAAACATATAGGGAACGGTTGCTGGAATTGGGTATGTGTAGTTTAACGAAGAGAAGGGTGAGGGGTGACATGATAGCAGTGTTCCAGTATCTCAGGGGCTACCACAAAGAAGAGGGAGTCAAGCTATTCTCCAAAGCACCTGAAAGCAGGACAAGAAGCAACGGATGGAAACTAGTCAAGGAGAAAAGCAACCTAGAACTAAGGAGAAACTTCCTGACAGTTAGAACAATTAACCAGTGGAACAACCTGCCTCCAGAGGTGGTGAATGCTCCAACACTGGAGGTTTTTAAGAAGAGACTGGACAGCCACTTGTCTGAAATGGTATAAGGTTTCCTACCTGAGCAGGGGGTTGGACTAGATGACCTCCAAGGTCCCTTCCAACTTGATGATGATGATGATGATGATGATTATCATGTTGACTGGCAAAGTCCTTCTACGTGAGTGCATCAAATACAATGATGGAGAGCAAGGGAGAGAAGCAGTTTAATCTTGACTCACGCTAGTATACGTTGTAGGGAAATCTTTGAGCATTTTATCTTTAACACAAACAACACTTCACGATCCCCTCATGCCCCTGCTACAGGAGGCATACTGTATTTTTTTTTAGCAGGCATACCTTCGTGCTACTCAAAGTCAATGAACAAAGTGAGGAGTTGTTTCCAGCACCTGATTAGTTCCTTGAGCAATTGTCATAGTACAATTGTATGTGTAGTTACATAGTACATAGTATGCGTAGTTTAATGAAGAGAAGGGCGAGGGGTGACATGATAGCAGTGTTCCAATATCTCAGGGGCTGCCCCAAAGAAGAGGGAGTCAAGCTATTCTCCAAAGCACCCAAAGGCAAGACAAGAAGCAACGGATGGAAACTAGTCAAGAAGAGAAGCAACCTAGAACTAAGGAGAAATTTCCTGGCTGTTAGAATAATTAATCAGTGGAACAACCTGCCTCCAGAAGTTATGAATGCTCCAACACTGAATGTTTTTAAGAAGAGACTGGACAGCCATTTGTCTGAAATGGTATAGGGTTTCCTCCCCAGTGGCGTAGCGTGGGTTGTCAGCACCCGGGGCGAGGCAAGTGACGTCACGGCACTGCCGAAAAGACGCGCCCAGCAGTGGCGTAAACTTTCCAAGAAGAGTTGCGCACATGCGGGATGCTTCCGGGTCCCTCTCGAGGGCGGCTGGGCGGGGCTCCGACCTGCAAGAGCCGCTGCATTCAAGCTCGCACGTGAGCACCGCTAAATAAAGCCACGCATGCGCACGAAGCTAGGCCGGCCGGCCAGCGGGTCCATCTTCGCTCGGCCAAGCCTGCCGGGGCGCCTGTGGGGCGCTTGCGGTTGGCCTGAGCCTGGGCGGAGAGTTGGGCACTTCTATTTATTTTATTCAGTTTATGTGGCCGCCCATCTCACCTGCCGGACTCATTTCGCTTTGCAAGAAAGAGCAGCTCGAGAGCGGAGCCAAGCCGACTCTGTGTAGCCCTTGGGGCTCCCTGAGCAGCTCAGTGCGAGCGCGCCCCCTCCAGATGTTGTGCCCGGTGCTGGCCCCCCCTGCACCTCCCACACTACGCCACTGTTCCTCCCTGAGCAGGGGGTTGGACTAGATGACCTCCAAGGTCCCTTCCAACTTATTATTATTATTATTATTATTATTATTATTATTATTATTATTATTATTATTATTATTATTATTATTTATTTGGTCATAGCATCCAGCTGTTGTCTTAGATGGGTTACTTTCTTAAATATCTCGTTCGGGCTTAATAACAGCTTAATCGTACTATAAATTTTGCATTTCTGATTTATCTCCTTCCTTGAAAATCAGCACTATTGTTGCCTTTTTGCACGAATTTCGTATTTCTTTAAACTTTCAAATCATTTGGAGGAGTGAGTTGAGCTGATAACTTAGTGAATCATTAACAGCCTTTAGGACGTCTGCTATGATTTCCTATGTTCCAGCAGCTTTTTATTTGTTAGTGGCAGTCTTATTTGAGAGTTTCTGGGTTCATGTTCTCATTCTCCAGTGGTTCCCTTTGGGCTATTGTAAGTTGTTGGTTCTACCGGAGTCTCTTTCAGGATTGTAACAGAGTTGGAAGTACTTGCACCAATGATCCAGTTGTTCAAGTGCCATCTACCAGTAACATAAGTCTCTGTTTCTTTTCACGACTAGTTCATTTAAAAATGAAAAATTTCAAAAGTTTTCAAAATGTTCAAAGATGTAAATGACCGTTCCCCCAAATTTAAAAATAAATAAATAAGTTAATTAAAATTTCAAAATTTTAAAATCATTTCAAAATTTTTAAAAACTTAATTTTTAAAAAGAATTTAAAAATAAACATTTTCAAACATTTTCCAAAAGTTCCCCAAAATTTAGAATTTTTTTAAAAAAAATTTAAACTAAACATTTCTATTCTTAAATGTCAAACCTCTTAGAATGATTTTCACCCATGGGATCTTTTTTTAGGTTCTTCTTAAGTTTGTTAAAGTCAGCTCTTTTGAAGTTTAAGACACTGGTTGGATTGTTTTCTATTGCTAGTGTTTGCATGATATTAAATTCCAGTACGACGTGGTCACTTTCCCCCAAGGTTCTGGCAATTTCAATTCCCTCTATCACTTCTTCTCTATTAGTAAGGATGAAGTCCATTTAAAAATAAACGTTTTCAAACCTTTTCAAAAATTCCCCAATATGTAGAAGAATTTTTTTTAAAAAAAAAATTAAACTAAACATTTCTATTCTTAAATGTTAACCTCTTAGAGAATGACAGATTGATAGAGTTGGAAGGGTCCTTGGGGGTCTTCTAGTCCAATCCCCTGCTCAAACAGGAGACTAGATCATTGGGGACAAACGTCTGTCCAAACTCTTCTTTAAAAACCTGCAGTGATGAAGCAGTGATTGGGTAACGAGGAAGCTTTGGTGTTCCTTATTACCCCTGCTCTGCACGGGTCTAATGTTTGTCAGAATAATGGCTGGGTAACATTTCAAAGTGGTAGGGGACAAGATTCCATTGCCTAAGATTCCAGGCAGCATCTTGGATCTCGGAAAGATGACGTTAGTAATCATGGTTGCTGCTTCTTGCTTGGACTATCTCAAAGGCTGACAGTACCACTTTGATGCCATCTAGTAAGCTGTTCAGAGCTTTTCAGCCTAGATCTGAAATCCTAGTCTTAGGGGCTGGCATGGTGCTTCAGCCCAGTACCTACCAGAGGGCCCATTGAATGGTAAAGCCCCCATAGAATCCTGTCAGAATCCTAGTCAAGACAACAACATTCATTTGGCCTCCCCGAACTTCTTTTCATTGAAAACATCATGTTCTTCCAGTTCTACCAACGGCTCTTGAGATGCACAATGCATCACGGGCTGAGAGTAAACGAGACGTTTCTGTATTGTTTAATATGTTCCTGTAATTAATAACTGCCAGCCTTTATCTTGTATTGCAGTTGAGAAAAACACTTTGATTACTAGCAACAGAAAACTGAAAAATTGGTTGTTTTGCAACAGGAGAGTTTGCATCTTAAAATACTCATAACGAATGGGTATTTTGGCCTGCCATATATGGCGCATATATATATATATATATATATATATATATATATATATATATATATATATATATATATATATATATATATGGCATATATATATATATATATGGCATATATATATATATGGCATATATATATATATATATATGGCATATATATATACACATATACACATATACACATATACACATATACACATATACACATATACATATATACATATATACATATATATATATATATATATATATATATATATATATATATATATATATATATATATGTATATATGTATATGTGTATATGTGTATATATATATGTATATATGTACATATACACATATACAACCACAAAATCAAAAATAAAAGCCACCCCCATCAGTGAAGAGATCCAGAAAACAATCATTCCCAGAGAAAAATCATCCAGATGTCCTAAGCTCTATGGTCTGCCCAAGATACACAAAGAAGGAACCCCACTCAGACCCATAGTCAGCTCCATAGGCTCACCTCTACAAAATCTAGCCAAATTTCTTGCCAAACAACTACAGCCTTATGCAAATTCCATCACCTCGCACGTACAAAACTCATTCCAATTCATAGAGATCATAAGTAAACTAAACTTACAGCCCTGTGACCTACTTGTGAGCTTCGATGTTGTATCCCTCTTCACCCAAGTGCCAATCAAAGAAGCCTTGACAGCTATCCAAAATAAATACAACCCCCCAAAACACATCCTAGATCTGACCAACCACTGCCTATCTAACACATACTTCATCTACAATGGACAAAGATACAAACAAATGGAAGGAGCACCCATGGGATCACCCCTCTCACCTGTCATCGCAAACCTCTACATGGAACACTTTGAAACCCTCGCTCTAGAAAAATCCAACCACAAACCCAAACTCTGGCTCAGATACGTAGATGACACCTTCGTAATCTGGCCACACGGCAAAGAAAAACTGGATGACTTCCTCATACACCTCAATAGCCTACACCCCAAAATACAATTCACCATGGAAACAGAAGCTAACAATCAACTTCCCTTCCTTGATGTCTTAGTCTACAAGAAATCCAACGGCTCCCTAGGACACACTATCTACCATAAAAAAAACCACACACAAACCGCTATCTGAACGCACTCTCACACCACCACCCAGCACAGATCAACTCCGTAGCCAAGACACTCATCTCCAGAACAAAACACCTAGCTGACGAACAACACCTAAAAACCGAACTACACACTCTCACTAATGTACTAACAGCCAATGGATTCCAAAGAAACACGATTACCAACTTAATCCGAAGAGAGACACCCACAAAAACCCAAGACAGAGAACAAGAAAATGGCAAAGCCCTCCTCCCATACTTAAAAGGGACCACAGACAGAATCAGCAAGGTCCTCCAAAAGCACAACATCAAAACAGCATTCTACACAGACAGAAAAATATCCACCATCCTAAGAAACCCCAAGGACATAATTGGGTTAGAAAACCAAGGAGTATACGAAATCCCATGCACCACCTGCCCCACCACATACATCGGACAGACCAACAGAAGAATAAGTGCACGCATTGAAGAGCACAAAAACTCACTCAGAAAGGGAGAACAAACTTCATCCCTGGTCCAACACTTTGAAGCCACGGGACATGAAATTGATTTTAAAAAAACCAAAAGTATCGCCAAAATTGAACATTTTAACAACAGAATAATCAGAGAAGCCATTGAGATAGAAAAACGCCCCCACAGCATGAATACACGAGATGATACCTCTCGTCTACCAGCCATTTGGAAACCCGCCTTGATTGACAGACGAGGCCCAACCACCAAGAATGATACCAGACCCAAACTCATGATAACATCACATGACATCGCCACCACACAACCATTCAAAAAGCAAATCCGAACCCACAACGATAAAGACACACAAGCACAAAACAGAAACCTAACTACAGCTGCAACATCAGCCACTTTAAACCCCTCCAAACCACACAATAAGCAAACTGACACCCACTATAAAAACATGGCACCACCACAAACACGAAGCCGAACAAAAGCAGCACAACTCACCAGCTCAGTTCTGGAGCTGGCAGCTGAGACCAGCCCATCCACTCAGAACACCCCCCCACCCAATCAGAACACACCCACCATTCAAAACACACTCCCACCCAATCAGAACACACTTGGTCCCCTACCCAATCAGAGCACACCTCCACAGAACACACCCCCTCTGGCAGTTTAAAAAAGAGGAACTAACAGCCACATGCTTCTCCCAGAAGAAGGAAGCTAAAGCCTGATGATGACGGATGGGACTCCGTCGAAACGTTGCGCCCACACCTTTAGTTCTACGCGGGGAAAAACCCGAAAAACCAAGGATCCATATATATATATATATATATATATATATATATATATATATATATATATATATATATATATACACATACACATACACATACACATACACATACACACACACACACACACACACACACACACACACACACACATATATATATATATATATATATATATATATATATATATATATATATATATATATATATATATATATATATATATATATATATATATATGTTTCAAATGTTAACTATTTAGATTACCTTGCTAGGCCCCAAACATGGGGCAAATCTTTATTTCCTGTCTTCAGCCTATCTTGAAGGCTATCAAACAGGCAGTAGTCACACCGGACAATTCATATATTTGTGTAAATTACTAACAAAGAATTAAAGGGAAACTGAGATGCATTTCTGACTCCTTAGTCGTCCTCAGTCAGCTATACCCTTCTGAGATTCGAACCTGGGCTGATTGCACATTAGGCAGTTGTTTTAACCTCTAGGCCACAAGCTCTATCTCACTTTGTTAGCTGAGAAGCAAGGGAGATATGTGTTAAATGCTTGTTAACTATTTAGATTACCTTGCTAGGCCCCAAACATGGGACAAATCTTTATTTCCTGTTTCAGCCTAACCGAAGGCCATCCACAGGCAGTAGTCACAACAGTGACAGCTCATATTTGTGTAAATTTTTTATATATATTTTATATATATATAAATGGGATGTGGTGGCTCAGTGGGTTAGGACGCTGAGCTTGTCGATCAGAAGGTCGGCAGTTTGGCGGGTTGAATCCCGAGTGCCGTGTAACAGAGTGAGCGCCCGTTACTTGTCCCAGCTTCTGCCAACCTAGCAGTTTGAAAGCACGTAAAAATGCAAGTAGAAAAATAGGGACCACTACGGTGGGAAGGTAACAGCGTTCCATGTGCCTTTGGCATCTAGTCATGCTGGCCACATGACCACGGAAACGTCCTCGGAGAAACGCTGGCTCTTCTGCTTTGAAACAGAGATGAGCACCGGCCACTAGAGTCGGAAATGACTAGTGGAAAAATTATGTGTAGTTTAATGAAAACACTTTTTTTTAAAAAAAATGTAGAACATAAAATGTAGCTAATCAGCAGTTGCAAGTAGACAATGATCAGTATCATAGCCTGTAGGAAAGGGATTGTTAACCTCAGTGCAATTCCTCTTCCCCCCCCCCACCCCTCCACAGGCCTTTTGGGTAGGGGAAATCTCCAAGGACTGCATTATAATTACTAATGTTACACTGTTATACAGGTATAACAATATACAGGTAGTCCTCGACTTATGACTACAATTGAGCCCAAAATGTCTGTTCCAAAGTGAGACATTTGTTAAGTGAATTTTGCTCCGTTTTTACGACCTTTCTTGCCACAGTTGTTAAGTTAGTAACACGGTTGTTAATTGAATCTGGCTTCCCATGGACTTTGCTTGTCAGAAGGTCGCAAAAGGGCAACCACGTGACCCCGGGATACTGCAACCGTCATAAATATGAGTCAGTTGCCAAACGTCTCAATTTTGATCACGTGAGCATGAGGATGCCGCAACGGTCATAAGTGTGAAAAATGGTCATAGGTTCACTTCTTCCAGTGCCGTTGTAACTTTGAACGGTCAGTAAACGAGCTGTTGTAAGTCGAGGACTGCCTGTATTAAATTATTACTTATTTTTTTTAAAAAAAATAGAAGCTCTCCCTGCTGAAGTCAACCTAGAGATTCAGTTCTTCAATCGGAACGCATCAGAAGTTTGAAACCAATTTTATAGACCACGGAAGAGCATTGAGACATGCAAAATCCCATTTGCAAGGAAATACGGAAATTGTTTAGAATGTACCGTATGGGTTTTATTTTGTCAGTCCTGAGGCGAAATAGAGGATGGACAGTTTCTTTCCATAGGAAAGAAAATGAAGCAAGGCAGAATATAGAAGCAGTATAGCAGGGGTCCCTAATACCGGGCCATAGGCTATTTTCAATTGGGCCACACAAGTAGGGGGCCTGTGCACACATACACCTGTGCCCACCACTCGGGAGCCGGTTCTTTTGTCTCCCCTCCCCCCCCCCGGCCAGGCCACCAAGCCACAAAGGTTGGGGACCGCTGCAGTACAGTACATTAAAAAAAAATACAAGTTAAATAAATAAAATGTGTTTCCTTGCCTCAGCAGGTGGCAGCAGTGAAGCAATCTTGGTTGATCTTGCAAACTAAGAATGGTTAGTTACTTGGGTAACCATTGCTCTGGATTCAGCAGGAAGGAAGGAAGACAGACAGACAGACAGACAGACAGACAGACAGAGTCAATAACACTGCCAGCCCACCTATTTGAATATTCTCAAGCTTCCTCTGAAACAGACTTTATCGCTGTTATTCTTTTTTTTCCCGTCATCAAGTGGTGTGGAGATCGTTAAGCATAACAGGAAAAAAAAAAGCATGCAAATGAAGTGCTATTTGTTGTGGTGATTTCTCTGGAACTTTAGACAGCAAGAGTAGAATTTAGGGACAAAGAAGGAGTGGCTTTTGGTTCAACCCGGGAGCAAATTTTCCATCTGAGGAGCCTTCCTTTTTAAAAGGAAATTTTGATTTCTGGCGTACTTCTATTTATTTTATTTATCTAGCGTATGGCTTGACCTACAGAGGTCAAGAATTCATATGTAACTCTAATAAAACACATGATACACACAAACACACAAACATACTGTACATATATAAAAATATATATCTATATCTATCTATCTATCTATCTATCTATCTATCTATCTATCTATCTATCTATCTATCTCTTTGAACAAGCTGGCCTGGCCTGATGGGATGGGGTTGGGTTTTTATTACTTTTAAATGTGTTTTAACCTATTGTAAGAGTTGTGGGCATTTTGTTTAATCTTTTTTTAATTTTTGTATTTTGTCTTTTTAACATGTATTGCCCTGTTCACCGCCCTGAGTCCTTCGGGAGAAGGGCAGTATACAAATAAAATTATTATTATTATTATTATTATTATTATTATTATTATTATTATTATTAATAATAATAATAATAATAATAATAATAATAATAATAATAATATCTATCTATATACTAGATAGATATTTTATTTATTTTATTTTTTATTTTTATTACATTTATATCCCGCCCTTCTCCGAAGACTCAGGGCGGCTTACAAGCTTAGCAGGATAGATAGATGATAGATAGATAGATAGATAGATAGATAGATAGATAGATAGATAGATGATAGATAGATAGATAGATAGATAGATAGATAGATAGATAGATAGATAGATTCTTCGTTTTTGGAGATTAATTAATCCCAGAATAGGTAGTAAGAAAGACAATCTTTTTTATTTTCCCACCTGGAAGGTGAAGCATGGGTCATAATTTTACTGCATATGCTTCAAGAAGCTGAAACGTATCACAGAAATGCAACAGATGAACAGAGTCTATTTGTTCTGGCGCACAATGCCACAGGTGACATCTCAACAGAAACTATATGAGAAAGGAAAAGTTAAACAAAGACTACCCGTTATTGGCCTTTATTCAACTATTGACAGGATCTAACTCTATTTGCATAGCTGGTTTTGCAAACCGCCCGATACCTAACAGTATCCTGCTACCTTTAATCCTTACCTGACTTATGCAAATATTATCCAGCACAAACTGATCTCAAGACAACATTATCCACCGTGCTATTGTGATTTCTCTCCTGCCTCAAAAACCGGAGCTTCTTAAAGGAGGACAAACAATTGCAGGCAAGGGATGGCTGAAAACAAACGCGAGGAGGGTCACGATTTGGGGGTGGGGGGTGGGGGACACATGAAACTGGATGATCACAAAGTCATTAGGCCAACTTAAACCAGGTCGAGGGAAGCTGCGTTTTCACGCAGTTGCAGCTTTCTCTGCACAACCTGTTGGCTGAGAAAGTTAGCACACCTGTGTGATTTCCCTCCCCCCCCTGCCCCCAAAGTGGTTCAACACACAGGGGTTGTAAGGCTGAACAACTCTTCTATGGGAGAGAGGCCAGGGGACCAGTAGGAGTGGGAAGAGAAGGGTTAGTCTGTTGTGACATTGGCATAACAAACGAATATATGAATTAGACCTCCAAAGAGCTGCATAGGTGGTGTAGAAGTGAAAGAGCAAAGGGTTCTAAGAAGCAACTGAATTAACAGAACAGGACAGAAACACAGAGTTGGAAGGGATCTTGGAGGTCTTCTAGTCCAACCCCCTGCTCAGACAGACCTGTACCATTTCAGAGAAATTTGTTGTGCAATCTCTTCTTAAAAACCTCCAGTGTTGGAGCACTCACAACTTCTGGAGGCAAGTTGTTCCACCAATTAATTGTTCTCACTGTTAGGAAATTTAACCTTAGTTCTAGGTTGCTTCTCGCTTCGATTAGTTTCCATCCGTTATTTCTTTTTCTTGCCTTCAGGTGCTTTGGAGAATAGGTTGACACCCGCCCCCCCTTCTTGGTGGCAGCCTATATCAGGAAAACAGATCCTACAATACAAGGCAGCTGTGGAGCGGAGCATCCTTGTTGTTGTTGGTTGCAAAGTCATGTCCGACCCATCGCGACCCCATGGACAACATTCCTCCAGGCCTTCCTGTCCTCTGCCATCTTCTGGAGTCCATTTAAGCTCACGCCTACTGCTTCAGTGACTCCATCCAGCCACCTCATATTCTGTCGTCCCCTTCTTCTCTTGCCCTCAACCTTTCCCAGCATTAGGCTCTTCTCCAGTGAGTCCTTCCTTCTCATTAGGTGGCCAAAGTATTTGAGTTTCAACTTCAGGAACTGGCCTTCTAAAGAGCAGTCAGGGTTGATCTCCTCTAGGACTGACCAGTTTGATCGCCTTGCACTCCAAGGGACTCGCAAGAATCACCATAGGTTTTGGCTGAACTCTTTCTGGATATTGATGTTGATATAGAACAATCTATCCTCTGAGCTGAACTCCTCAAGCCTGCTCCATGTCCACCTAATATAGAAATAGTTTTTGCTGTTTTCTTCAAAAACATTTTATCCTAGCGTAGTCCTGGAACTTCTCAAAAGTGTCCAGTCAAACCATAGCCAGATCCAACTCTTCACCTTCACAGCCCAAAGTAAACAGGTCCTGCCATGTGCAGAGATAGCATCGGGGTGAGTCCTACTTCACTTCATCCCAGTTGTGAGGCAGAAGCAGAACTATACAATATGATGCAGATATGGCTCCTACTTCAGAAGTCCATTGTATCAGCCCTGAACAGCCAAAAACTGATATATATATATTTTAGAGAGCCATCACAACTTCACTTCAGGATTCGTGTTTGTTGCTATGAAGTATCTTGCCTCAAAGGAGATTAAATGCTATGTACTAGAAATCCTTGTACATAGAGCAAGGCGAGTGGTTAACCCTGTTTAGTGCTTTCTCGGCCATGCTGAATAGCGTGTTGTAATATAGACTGAGGATTATAGAAGCCAATTGGGAATATCTGCTCTAACATTACAGGGAAAGATTCATTTTAGCTACAAGCTTCCCTTGTTTTGCAGACTATATAAATACAACATTGCAGGCAGTCTGCAATTTGTATAGTTACAGTAGAAATAAGATGCAGTTACAGACCATGGAGAATACATTTGACAAGGAAGGGGGAAAAAAACAATGGGAAAAATATGCTTTTCTCATATGGGTTACATTTGAATTTGACTTCAACTGATTATGCCATGGAGATGTGGCTTGCAGACATCTGTTTCTTCGGAAGGTTGGATGATCTTTTGGTTCTTATGCAAATGGACATAATTCCTCAATAATCATAATTTGATATAAGCAGACCTGTAGGCATGTGTAAATTGGTCAGTACTTGAGATAATGTGTATTCAATATGGTTGAGATAATGTGTATTCAATACAGTATTAAAGCAGCTTGCCTAGAGGAGAAAAAATAATGACATTTCCTTCTATGTTGAGGCTGGCTTTAAACTGATGAGAGTTTCTCTATTAGCTTGTTTTTCCTTCTCTCTGCGTGGTTTGCTTTGTTTGAAAAAAAATATTTGGAGATTAAAACTACAGTATGGAATGAAAAACAGGTAATCATTCTTTGTTTTCCTACATATTACGAATTATCAAATCTTTCTTGACCTATCCAGGTTTAAGGCAGGCCATGCTAATAAACCTTATATTATGAAGGTTTGCTGAAAAATTAATTTAGTTAACACACAATAACTCTGGATAAAGCAGCTTAATTAATATGTGCAGAAAAAAAGGTAATAAGTCGAATAACGTAAAGGAACTGTCACAACCAGCAGTAGAACATTCTACTTGGTTTTTTTAGGATTTTTTTTTCTTTTTTTATAGCAACCTTTTTGCTGTCAGGACCATCATTTGGCACTATCTGAATTTTATATATATTTATACATTTACTGTATATAATATATACTGTATATAATAAAACACACACACACACATATATACAGTATATATACATATATACACACACATACACACACACACATACAGAGTAAATATATAGTGTATGTGTTTGTGTATGTGTGTGTGTGTGTGTGTGTGTGACCTATCTCCCAAAGTTTCAAAGGAAAAATTGAGGGTGGCAGCAGGTTTCTGATATTTAGCTGTATACAATTGCTAAGAGCCCCATGCAGGACCCTTCAATTGAAGTTTGCAATGCCTTGGTAAGGCCACACCTGGAATACTGCATCCAGTTTTGGCCACCACGATGTAAAAAAGATGTTGAGACTCTAGAAAGAGTACAATGAAGAGCAACAAAGATGATTTAGGGGACTGGAGGCTAAAACATATAAGGAACGGTTGCTGGAATTGGGTATGTGTAGTTTAACGAAGAGAAGGGCGAGGGGTGACATGATAGCAGTGTTCCAATATCTCAGGGGCTGCCCCAAAGAAGAGGGAGTCAAGCTATTCTCCAAAGCACCTGAAAGCAGGACAAGAAGCAACGGATGGAAACTAATCAAGGAGAGAAGCAACCTAGAACTAAGAAGAAATTTCCCGACAGGTAGAACAATTAATAAGTGGAATGGCTTGCCTCTAGAAGTGGTGGATGCTCCAACACTGGAAGTTTTTTTTTATTGAAAAGTTTTAACATACAGTTTATCTTTAACAATCCCCCCTCCCCCTCCCTTCTCCCTCCCCCCCTACCTCTCCCCCCTCCCCCCCTCCCCCCCCGACTTCCCAGAGCTAAATACAAGGTATATATATAAAAAAACAATCATAAACAACCATATACTAACAACCATAACCTCTAAAATCCATCACTCTCTAGCTTATATAGGATAGGACAAACCTTAGTAATATTAAATATATATAGAAAAACTAAAATAGAAAAAGAAAAAAAAGAAAGAAGACTTATTCAAATGCTACATGAAACTTCTTAACCCTATACTTATTCTGGATAAACTCAATCCATTTTCTCCATTCCATAATGTAACGTTCTTGCGAGTGATCTTTCAAATAAGCCGAAATCTTCGCCATTTCTGCCAGGTCGGAGACCTTTAAAGTCCACTCTTCTATGGTCGGCAGTTCCTCTTTCTTCCAATACTGACCTATCAAAAGTCTTGCTGCCGTAATTAAATTTAACATCAGCTTAGTGTCCGCAACCGTAGCATCCGTGATTATTCCCAACAAGAAGAGTTGCGGACAAAACTTTATCCTTTGCTTAAAAATCTTCTGCATATTCCACCAAATTTTTATCCAAAAAGCCCAACACTGGAAGTTTTTAAGAAGAGACTGGACAGCCATTTGTCTGAAATGGTATGGGGTTTCCTGCCTGAGCAGGGGGTTGGTCTAGATGACCTCCAAGGTCCCTTCCAACTACTTCTTCTTCTTCTTCTTCTTCTTCTTCTTCTTCTTCTTATTATTATTATTATTATTATTATTATTATTATTATTATTATTATTATTATTATTATTATTATTATTAAGTTTGAGAACTTTTCTGGATGACTATTTTATGAAGTCATCCTTTGAGTATTTCCCTACTGGTTTTTTCCTCATAAATCTACTCTTTCCCTGCCTCATTGAAACAAATGTTTCTGGATACCAAACAGGACATATGGAGAAGCTAGAGTGGGTGTACCAGGATGCTAAGAGACCTAGAAACCAGCCGTATGAAGAATAGTTAAAAGGATAGTAGCTAATAACAGTTAAAATAGTTTAAGCTACAAAAGAGAAGGTTGATCAAGTAGAGGTCTACAGATATCAAAAAGGCTGTCATGTGTAAGACTCATTGACTTGTTCTCTGTTCGAACCAAAGATAATGCATTGGGATGAAACAAAAGATGATTGAGGTTGAATATTAAGCATGCTTAGAACCATAGAATCATAGGGCTGGAAGGCAGGTCTTCTACTCCAACCCCCTGTACAAAGAAGGAGTCCTTATACCAACCCAGACAAATGGTTGTCCAATCTTTTCTTAAAAACTCCAGTGGTGGAGCACCCACAACTCCAGGAGGCAACCTTAAGTTTCACTGATTAATTGCTCTCACTGTTAGGAAATTTCTCCTTAGTTCCAGGTTGGATTTACCTTGACAAGCTTCCACCCATTGCTTCTTGTCCTGTCCGCTGGTGCTATGGAGAATAAAGCAACCTCCTCTTCTTCCAAGTCTTGGAAGACAGCTATCATGTTACCCCTAATCCTTCGCTTTGTTAGGTTAAACATACCTAAGTCCCTCAGCCATTCATCCTATGAGTTAGCTTCCAAACCAATTATCATCTTTGTTGCTCTTTTCAGCACTCTTTCTAGGATCTCAACATCTTTTTTACATTGTGGTGACCAGAACTGGATTCAGTATTCCAAGTGTGGCCTTACTAGTGCAGTATAGAGTGGCACCACCAACTTCCCATGATCATAATGCAGCCTAGGGCATCATTGGCTTCTTTTGGCAGCTGCAGCACACCGCTGACTCATACTGAAATGATGGTCCATAGGACACCAAGATCTCTCTAAGTCCTCTAAAGGTAAAGGTAAAGGTTCCCCTGCACATGCGTGCTAGTTGTTTCTGACTCTAGGGGCCGGTGCTCATCTCCATTTCAAAGCCAAAGAGCCAGCGCTTGTCTGAGGACGTCTCCATGGTCATGTGGCCGGCATGACTAGATGCCAAAGGCGCACAGAACGCTGTTACTTTCCCACCGTAGTGGTCCCTATTTTTCTACTCGTATTTTTACATGCTTTCGAACTGCTAGGTTGGCAGAAGCTGGGACGAGTAACAGGTGCTCACTCTGTTACGCGGCACTCGGGATTCGACCCGCCAAACTGCCGACCTTCTGATCGACAAGCTCAGCGTCCTAACCCACTGATCCACCGCGTCCTTGCCTTCTCCTCAACACAAATTTATCAATGGGGCCTGTTGTATATGAAGTAGTTCAGATAAGATTCCATGATTTCAAGTTGCTTACCTGGATAGTTTCCAAAGAGCTCGTTCTGAATTAACAAGACAAAGAGATGTCTCTGTGGATTGGTAGACTCCTCTTCCTCCTGCTGCTCCTGAAACAGCCTGCCATTCCTGTGGATACAAGAGAGCTTCATGAATTCAAAATAGCAAGAAGGGGCCTCTAAAAACTAATTGTTTTCCCTTCCAAACCTTGGAAATAGAATGAGCTGGATATGTGGAAATTTCCTGGATCTTAGGAAATGGGACCAGAAACTATAAGAACATCGGGATTCTAACTGAGATGGATGTCCTTCTCACTTCTCCATATATTTCTACCATTTTCAAGCAAAATATTTTCTATGTTATTCAAAGTGAACTGTATAGATTGAATAAAACATGTTCTAGGGTAAATGAAGCAAGCATGAGCAAGATTTATTCATAGGATCCACTGAGCATCCAAAGATAATGGAAGTCAGGTTATGCCTCCTTAGTTAATTAGTTTTTAGAACCAAATAGATTTTTGGAAAATGCAACTTAGTTGGATAATTAGAATACAAATGAGAATACAACATGGTTGGGTAATGAAACATCTGCAAGCAAACAACCAAGCTCAGAGAGCACCAAGGACTCTACAATACAACATTATGTTATGAATCATTATCTTTAACATGCTTTATGTGTGGTACATTTGTGCTATATTTCTTCCAGGGATAAGCAGGAAACCACCTTGGCGAATTGAGTCATGGAGATATGCACTGCAATTCCACAGCACATGGAGATATTGTAGCAAACAAAGCAATCTTGCATCAAGTTATATGACATCATGCCTGATAAAGAAAAAGACTATTAATGGCTAATAATGCCTCCATTTGGATTTTAGAGCAATTTCCTTTATATGACTTCCGGATATCTTATTAAAAACATCTGTCGACAACTAAAGCTTTAATTTTGAAGGCACTTATTATAATGTAGTTTAATAAGAGACCAGAAGATACTGTAGTTCCAGAACTGTTAGGTAATTGCAGAACCACCCATGGATTTCGGCTTCCTAAGTGTCAAACAAGAACAGCAACAAAAGTAGCTGTTAACAATGAACATTTGGGGAGCAATTAATGATGGATATTTTGTGAAGGAAATAAAGTGTTGTACTAGTTACACGTTCTGGAGTGAGTCATAAAGTGGCCTAGGCCTAGGCCAGGGGTAGGCAACCTTGGCTCTTTTATGACTCGTGGATTTCAACTCCCAGAATTCCTGAGCCAGCATGGCTCAGCTTGGAAACCTCTCCATTTCCCCTCAGCATGGCTGGCTCAGGAATTCTGGGAGTTGAAGTCCACCAGTCATAAAAGAGACAAGGTTGCCTACCCCCAGTCTAAGAATATCCTAAAATTCACTACAATCTCCAATATTCTTGTCTGGTTTTTTAAAGCTTGTTTGTGTTTGTTTGTCTGGGGCCAAACCTAATTCAGTGAAACGATCAACGCTGTTTTGAAGTGTACACAATCTGAAACAACTTTAATAGTTGCAGTGTCGCTTATAAATGACACTGGAACAAATGAATATTTCTGTACAATATTTGCCACAGCTATTATGAAACAGAACACTTTCGTATATAAGAAATGGGCAGAAATAATGAAAAAGGGCAGCCAAAATATTAAATTGAAAAGACTGAAGCATTATTCACCTAAATCTTTTTCGGGATCTTTTTTTTGGGATACTTGCTATGCACATTTCACTAGAACATTCTGATCTCCACACCATTTTCAAATAAGAAAAATGTGGTCCTTAAATTAATATCTATTCTGAAAACCCCCCCCGCATTTTTCTAATCTGTGTCAGTTGAAGAATTTGCTTAATATAATTTTCTTCTCTGGAACATTTTTTTCTCTCCACTGGTCTATGGGTAGATGGGCCAGACAGAAAGATATGAGGTCGTGGAGATATCACAAAGTAGGTCTCACCTAAAAGCCTGTCCATGGAAACTTGTGACCTCAAAGTCCCATCTATGGCAAGAAGAGTGATTGGTGCTTGCTTTTTTGACAGGTAACAAGTAGAAGAATTCACAAATCAAAGGCCTGTGGTAAGTGCCATCTGGACAGAACTCCTGGTCAGCACTGCTGCCAGAGTTGAAGAAGATATTTCAAAGAGGACAGCAATCTCTTAAGCCAGCTTCATTTCCAACCAATGTCAGTGCTACAGACCAGGAACTTAAGGCTGCTATTTGGAAAAGTCCAAATAGTCTAGTTTTTTTTTAAAATGCTAATAGGTTCAAAATGTCTTCCAAGAAAGTGTTTGCATTTATATTCTTATCTTAATCTCCCCCACTCTGCAACATATTAGAGAAAAATGTTGTTGTTGTTGTTAGTTGCGAAGTCGTGTCCGACCCATCGCAACCCTATGGACAATGTTCCTCCAGGCCTTCCTGTCCTCTACCATCTTCTGGAGTCCATCTAAGCTCACGCCTACTGCTTCAGTGACTCCATCCAGCCACCTCGTTCTCTGTCGTCCCCTTCTTCTCTTGCCTTCAACCTTTCCCAGCATTAGGCTCTTCTCCAGTGAGTCCTTCCTTCTCATTAGGTGGCCAAAGTATTTGAGTTTTAGCTTCAGGATCTGACCTTCTAAAGAGCAGTCAGGGTTGATCTCCTCTAGGACTGACCGGTTTGATTGCCTTGCAGTCCAAGGAACTCGCAGGAGTCTTCTCCAGCACCAGAGTTCAAAGGCCTCAATTCTTTGGCGCTCAGCCTTTCTTATGGTCCAGCTTTCACAGCCATACATTGCAACTGGGAAGACCATAGCCTTGACTATACGCACTTTTGTTGACAGGGTGATGTCTCTGCTTTTTAGTGTGCTGTCTAGAGAAAAATAGCACCTCCAATAATACTCAACAAATGCAATCTTTATAACAATCCTGCCAGTGTTATTTTTTCACCCTCCTATAGATGGAGAAATTGAGAATAAGAGACTGTATTTTATTTAACAGGCACCTAGTCAACTCGTGACCAAAGCAAGGTTCCTAATGGACTTGCTATTCAGAAGTGAGTTTATTTTCATTTATTATAATAAATAAAATTCTCAGCAGTTTCGCTGCACCCTGCTAGTTTTCCAGCCTTTAGCATTCTAACTGTAGACCTGTGTTTTCTGTCTCAAGTCGGAGAATATAGGATATGCTTCGTAAATATGAATGCAGATGGATCTTTCTACACAGATCTAAAGGCGTGAAAACTGCAGTTTGGGTTTGGCTTTAAGAAGATGAGTAATATGACCAAAATTTTCATAAAGTAATCTCATTTGTCCTCAGGCTGAGGGAGAAAGATGGCATTGACCCAAACAATACAATTAACATTATAGTTAACTAGGCCTCCAGTCCAACCCTTTAATTAATACAATTAATGTAGAAGATTCAGGTTTATCAAGAAATGCCAAACATGTCATCTGCAAATAAGACTACATTTTATATCAATCCATGAACCGGACTACTTTTTCTAATGCTGGGGCTAAAGATTCAAACACAAATGAAAAAGTCACTCCAACAGGATGTACAGCAAACCTCAGTGACAGCAAAATGATGGCACATATGCATTGACATCATGACCTAAATGCTGCAACTAGATCCCAATCATTCTGGCAATAAATATACTGTAGTTTCTGTAAAAAAAAAGAGGATTTGGATAAAGTCTTTTTCTTGTCTTTTAGGAGAAGAATAAAATTATAATCATTTAAAACATAAATAAAGAATAAATCATAGACCTGCCAATAGATTTCGTCAAAGGCCTTCTCTGTATCCAGTGAAATGATATTAGCATGATTTACCTTAATATTATTTAAGCTGCACGATGTATTAATAATCTCCCATTCTCACCTGCTTTCCTATGGTGAAAAAATCCTGCACGATCATTGTAATTAGTGATTTTTTTTTTACCATTTCTGGAATAGGTTAGCAAGAATCCCAGATGTTATTTTAACATTTGACATTCATTAGTGAAATAAGTATAATGAGCACAGCGTGTATAAACTTTTATCTGCTTTAGAAATGACCGCAAGAGAAGCTTAGAGAAGCTGGAAGAATACCAGACCCAAACACCTTCGGATAAAATCTGACAAATAACAATATACTTAAAATTCTTTTACCGTCATGTAGAACATCACCTGATCATATTATAATTCCTCATATTATACCTATCAACTAAGATGATTAGGGGCCTGAAGGCTAAAACATATGAAGAACGATTGCAGGAATTGGATTTCTCTAGTGGGGACTGTCCATGGGCTTTTTGTTATGTCATGGGCTCTGGTGAGCAGGAACAAAGACACATGGTTGAACAGAGAGTAACTCATACTTTATTAGTCATAATACTGAGCTTAACCCGGGCCGTGCCCAGCCACTATATATATATAGCCAAACCCTATAGCAGCAGCCAATAGAATGGAACCCGTGCTTCCCGCCAAGGCTGACCAATTGCAAGGCCGGAGACAGTCTGTCTAGGTTTCAGGAGAGCCGTTGGCTCACGTGGTGTTGTACCACAAGCTCAATACATAACAGTTTTCATGGCAAAGATACTGGAGTGGGTTGCCATTTCCTTCTCCAGTGTCACTGGAAAAGAGCCTAATGCTGGGAAAGATTGAGGACAAGAGAAGAAGGGGAAGACAGAGAATGAGGTGGCTGGATGGAGTCGCTGAAGCAGTAGGCATGAGCCTAAATGGACTCCAGAAGATGGTAGAGGACAGGAAGGCCTGGAGGAATGTTGTCCATAGGGTCCCGATGGGTCGGACACAACTTCGCAACTAACAACAACAAGGGGGGACTAGGGAGGACATGGTGGCAGTGCTCCAATATTTGAAGGGCTGCCACAAAGAAAAGGGGGTCAACGTATTGTCCAAAGCACCAGAATGTAAGACAAGAAACAATGGATGGAAACTAATAACACATTTAACTTTTTTCATCTCCAGCAAATATACACATAACAAATTTATTTTAGAAACAATGTGATGGGATTGAAAAAAAAACGTTAACAATAAACCCCAGTAAATTTGTTGATCTCAGTGAAATCACTCTACACCAGGGGTCCCCAACCCCCAGTCCGTGGACTGGTACCAGGCCGGAGCATGCCAGCAACTGGGCTGCACAAACAAGCAAAGCCCCATCCGCGGGATGCAGGCAGCACACAAAATTACACACCCTCCAGTTTGCAGAAAAACTTCTCTCCGCTGAACTGGTCCCTGGTGCCCAGAAGGTTGAGGACCTCTGATCCACACAACATTTGAATTACTTCTTATTTATTTGCTGAATTTTTATCCTGCCTCTCCTCAGACTGTCACAGATAGCCATCCTCCATTTTTTTCTCCCTACCAATTATGATGAGGTAAATGGGTTGAGAAATAATGGCTGGTCCAAAATCACCCAGTGAGCTTCCAAGGTGAAGAGATTCATTTGGGTCTAGAGTTTACCTAGTCCTAAATCAACACTTTAACAACTTTAGTTTCCACTGAAACTTTACGAAGTTCCATAAAAAAGGAAAGCCTTGGTCTGCTAAAAAATCTTCTTGACCTCAGAAGTAAGAAGATCTACCCTTACTTAGTATACAGTATGTGTAAGGATCTTTTCATTCCTTACATCATTCAAAGTAAATTAGGATCAAATAAACCTGCTTGTCCTTTCCAACAGGTTTCTTTTAAGAAACTGTATTTTTCCCCAGGTAAGTCAAAAAGAAAAAAAATAAGACCATTTATTTTCCCCGAAGCCTCTGGGTACTGAAACTGGATACAAGTTTCAAAACCAAAACAAAAGACACAGTTGGAAGAACAGGATGGTCCCTTTCTGTTTACCATAAGTATCAATTGTCAACAACACCTTGGGGTAGATGCTATCAAGGAAAAGTAGCTGACAGGTCTGAAGACATGACACCATTTTACCTTACCCTGAGGATCAAAGCCAAAATAATGTCCATCAGACTTTATTTAACATGCGTACTTTGACCTCTGTCTCTAAATTAGCACAGTGCAGCTGCCTTTAAAACAAATTCTATAAGAGTATTCTCTGGCTTTGGATAAAATGAACTCATCAAATTTGCAGACGACACCAAGCTGGCAGGAATAGCCAATACTCCAGAAGATAGGCTTAAGGTACAGGAGGATCTGGACAGACTCGAACACTGGGCACTATCTAACAAAATGAAATTCAATGGTGAAAAAAGTAAGGTTCTACATTTAGGCAGGAAAAATCAAATGCACAGGTATAGTATAGATGGTACCTTGCTCAATAGTAATAACTGTGAGAGAGATCTTGGAGTCCTAGTGGACAGTCACTTAAATATGAGCCAGCCATGTGCTGCAGGTGCCAAAAAAGCCAACACAGTGCTAGGCTGCATTAACAGAGGGATAGAATCAAGATCACGTGAAGTACTAATACCACTTTACAATGCCTTGGTAAGGCCACACCTGGAATACTGCATCCAGTTTTGGTCACCACGATGTAAAAAAGATGTCGGGACTCTAGAAAGAGTACAGAGAAGAGCAACAAAGATGATTGGGGGACTGGAGGCTAAAACATATCGGGAACGGTTGCTGGAATTGGGTATGTGTAGTTTAATGAAGAGAAGGACGAGGGGGGACATGATAGCAGTGTTCCAATATCTCAGGGGCTGCCCCAAAGAAGAGGGAGTCAAGCTATTCTCCAAAGCACCCAAAGGCAAGACAAGAAGCAACGGATGGAAACTAGTGAAGGAGAGAAGCAACCTAGAACTAAGGAGAAACTTCCTGACAGTTAGAACAACTAACCAGTGGAACAACCTGCCTCCAGAAGTGGTGAATGCTCCAACACTGGAAGTTTTTAAGAAGAGACTGGACAACCATTGGTCTGGAATGGTATAGGGTTTCCTCCCTGAGCAGGGGGTTGGACTAGATGACCTCCAAGGTCCCTTCCAACTTATTATTATTATTATTATTATTATTATTATTATTATTATTATTATTATTATTATTATTATTATTTGTCTTGCTCTGCTTCGAATTTATTCAAAATCCACAGCAGGTAGAAAATCTGATAGCAGAAAATGTCTCGGTGTCATTCAAAACATGCTTTCTGTGAAGTTGTTCTTCGGGTTCATTGCTGCATCTGCATCCCTGTAGCTGGACAGACAGACACAATAACCATTTTTGCAGATCTAATATTTGTTCATGGGTGGAAAACACAAAGAAATGTAGACTGGAAGAAGGAGGAGTAAAAGAAATGAAGTAGTATTTTACATCAAGCCAAAGTCTTGCTTTTTCTCTGATGAATGTATATCCTTACTTTTCCAGTTACTCAGACATGACTAAATAAATTCACTGGCCCACCCTTTACACAAATACGAAGGTGTCTGATATACCCTTTTGCAGGCTGCTTTTAAATTCCAAATTACTGCAAGAGAACATGGTGCATCTGAAATAGAGAAGTTGGGCATGTAATATCACCAAAGTCAGGAAATTAAAAAAGTGATGTTTTTCAATGTTGATCCATTCCCTCTGCCTAATAAGTAAGCACATCTAATATTTACAGGAACATAAAATATAAAAATGGACCTAGCAGTTGTTGAAAGAACCATACTGCTGAATTTCCTGAATTGTGTGTTTGTGTCTCACTCATCATTTTGCAGTAATCTGATTTTTTTCCAGAGCCCTATCTTAAAAGTCTGTGTTGTTTTCATGTGCTTGATCACACAGAGTGTTCTTTTACTTTAAAGGTATAAAATCTCCAGTGCTGTCTGGTTTGATTGGACACAGGAATTAGACACATCAGGATTTCTTAAAATGTTTTTAAACTGCTTCTTGGGATAATTAAAAAAAGTCATTCAGTGTGGATGTCACGCCACAAAAATACTTATCTCCTTTGAACCTTTTAAGTCTTAGCCATGAACTGCAAATTATTTCTGCTACTTAGCCAAACCAAGCAGTATGAAAATATGCAAGCCATATTAGCGATAAGCATTTTTATCACAAATATATTTTGGGGTTTTTTCCTTAGATGTTAATGAAATCTCCATTCAATAGGGTAAGCATTTTACGGTATATTTTGTTTTTTATGAGATCCCAGCAAATCATACAATTCAAATCATACCTTAAATTATTACAGTAGACTAGCAAGCGGCATAAACCAAATTTGTTGTACGATTCAGTAAAAAGTGAAGACCCAGTAGCATTAAATTGACTGAATTTGACCAAAAAAAGTTAATAAAACACATGATTGCCTAATGAATCAATGAGTTACAGATTCTGACCAATAGATTTTGCCATGTCTCATTCCTTAAAATAACTTTCATGGAATTGACAATAACTTTGACCCATATGATTCTTTTATATTTAATGTAGTTTTTAGTTATATTTGACTTCACGTAAATTTAGTTAATGAAATCATGTATGACTCATTTATGTGATGGCCCTATCATGTCAGCCTTATAAGAGACACATTTTCCATGCTGACTAACCTGGTAATATTATTTCTCTTATCCACATAGTTCTGAGATGGGACAAAATACTGAAGGAGCAGGGAAGAAGGCCCACAGAAGTGATTTTCATGCCATGAAAGAGGATGAAACAAAGCACCAATTTGCCTTAGCAAATTGCAAAGCCCATCTATCAAAAACTCTTTCTGAGTAACACCAAGAACAAGCACCCTTTGGACAAAAAACTTGTTGGGAGTCTTCTCTGTTCTGGCTAGTACAAACTTGAACCAAGTGTATGGATCACAAGGCATCCTACAAGTAACTGATCAACAGCATGCCACCAACCGGTCCGCACAAACAACCAAAGCCTCATCCACAGGATGCAGGCAGCACATGAAACCACGACCCCTCAAGTCTGTGGAAAAAACTCTCTCCATGGAACTGGTCCCTGGTGCCCAAAAGGTTGGGGGCCGCACTCTCTGAACGGTTTTTAAATCAATTGTTTTGTGATTGTTCCTTCTATTTGCTTTAATTGATATTACAACTGTGATGTTACTTCCTCGCAGTTTCAGTTACTAGGTTCCAGTGTGATTTAGCTAAGCAAGTAAGCGATCAAAAAAATTATTTTTCATTCTTTTTCTTTTTGCTTACGAGGAAGCCCCGATTACCGTGAGCAAAAGTTGCAAGTAAGTTACATGCATATGTGGTTCAGTTTATAAGAATCCTTTCTCCAGTTCTTATAAATTTACTTTTGTCTGCAAATTCCAAGAAGGCCATCATGCTGAATTGACACTTTACACGAAGCAAAAACAAGGGCAGAACAATGGATTTGAGAATATATTTTCCATTAGTGTAAAAAAAAAAACTTTGCTGAAACTCATTGCAGTTTTTCTGCTTGCAGGGGAGATATCTTACATTTTTCCTTTGAGGATAGGATAATCTGTTTTAAAGTTTGCTGAATATATGCCCAGGTTTTTGCCTGCTAGTGAGAGAGCTCAGTTAGGTAGCAGCATTTTGTCTACTTTGATTGTTCTCAAAAACCTAAACAGTTGAATACATGGAAGAGAGATCACCAGAAAAAACACACACAAAAACAGAATTCTAGAGTGTGCTGGGAAAAAACAAGTTCAGAAAAAAAAGGCAAACTTCTGTTTTCTCACCAAGAAAACTACATCAAAATGCCCAGGAAGTCACCAGAAGTCCAATCTGTTTGGAAATTTCCTGTTTAGAGAAGAACTAGTAATTAGCTTCATGCACTCATTTACATGTGAATGCTTTAAAACTGAATAGACAGTGATGCTAAACTTAACTCCAATCAAATATTTATTATGGTTATAAACCAGGATAAGGAGAATAGGATACAAACAATTAATAACTTTTAAAAAGCTAAAAGATATAAAAGCAAAAGTTCCACATGGTTTAAAAGCATAAAAATACATTTTATAATACACACACACACACACACACACACACACACAAAAGTTGGGAAATTGAACAGCGTGTTAAATGTGGTTGTCAGGCATTCGGCAAGCTAAGCATAATTTTCAAAAACAACCTCCCCTTGTGCCTAAAGAGAAAGGTTTTCAATCGGTGTGTGCCACCTGCTCTAGCATATGCTGGCGAAACACGGACACTAACCTCACAATCGATACAAAAGCTACGAGTGGCGCGAAGAGCCATGGAAAGATACCTGCTCGGCATCAACAAGACACGTTAGAAAGACCCGCACATGGATTAGAGAACAAATGAAAGCATACGATGCCATAAAGAGAGTAAAAGAATGGAAATGGAAATGGAAACGGTCACAGAGCAAGAAGAACCGAGGACAGGTGGACCAAGGTAGTCACAGAATGGATCCCATTTGATAAAAAGCATCCATGAAAGAGACCTAAAACAAGATGGATCCACAACATCAGCCAAGTATGGCAGTTCCAACTGGCAAAAGAAAGCTCAGGACCGTATTCGTTGGAAATATACGGAAGAGGCCTTCATCTTGCAGTATGTAGACCAAGGATAGGCAACCTTGGCTCTTTTATGACTCATGGACTTCAAATCCCAGAATTCCTGAGTCAGCGTGGCTCAGCTTGGAAACCTCTCCCTTTCCCCTCAGCATGGCTGGCTCAGGAATTCTGGGAGTTGAAGTCCATGAGTCATAAAAGAGCCAAGGTTGCCTTCCCCTGATGTAGACAATGGCTAAAATGATGGTAATATATAAATGGTGTGTGTGTGTGTGTGTGTGTGTGTCTTTTTTATTTTTATTTTTAATTTGGTCTTTTTTTTCACTTACTTTTTAAGATAGGAAACTAGACTTAAATATTTAAATGTAATTAACCTTGAGAAATTTTTAACCAGTAAGAATGTTTTGAACCTTGTAGGGAAAATAAATTTAAATAAGAATTGTAAACAGGATTCGTGACGAGGCAACCAAGATGACTGGATAGAAAAGAAGCATGATATTGATGTGATTATTGTTGGTAGAAATTTCAGGAAAAAAATTATATTTAAATTGTTACCTATCGAATTAAGAATTGTATTAATTCAAGGCTGGCAAAGAGATTATTATTGGAAGAAGAAGAAATCAAGCAAAACTATTATGTGGGCTTTGGAATATAAAAACTGTTAGTGACTACTTTGTAAATATAAGCCCAGACAACACACTGTTTACCAAATATTAAAGTGTTTAATGTTAAAAAATTAATAAAATATATTTTAAACAAATAAATGCAGGAGAACATAAAAGTTAATACATATGGCTAACTAAATCTATCGCTATATGAAACACTCTTTAACTAAAATTAAATACTCATTAAAGCTGGTTTGAGGTACAGTTTCTGGATTGTAGTAGCAGGATTAGCATTTGCAAGCAACATAAAGTCATAGAGTTATGATCCTTGGCACCCTGGGTCTTTATATATACTTCTTGGCCTTTTGGCTAAGGTCAAGTGCAGTACAGCATCTGTTCTAATCAGTTTATCATTTTCTTCTTGCTTCACAACTTTGGGTATCCCTATACTACTAAAAAAAAGGGACGCGCTGGCTCAGTGGGTTAGGACGCTGAGCTTGTCGATCGGAAGGTCGGCAGTTTGGCGGGTCGAATCCCGAGTGCCGCGTAGCAGTGTGAGCACCTGTTACTCGTCCCAGCTTCTGCCAACCTAGCAGCTCGAAAGCACGTAAAAATGCAAGTAGAAAAATAGGGACCACTGCGGTGGGAAGGTAACAGCGTTCCGTGCGCCTTTGGCGTCTAGTTATGCCGGCCACATGACCATGGAGACGTCCTAGGACAAGCGCTGGCTCTTCGGCTTTGAAACGGAGATGAGCACCGGCCCCTAGAGTCGGAAACGACTAGCATGCATGTGCGGGGGAACCTTTACCTTTATACTACTAAAACTCTTGAGTTGGATTCTTTGCTTGTAACCTTACATTCAGCTAACTTACAAAATCCCGTGGGAATGAAATGTGGGAATGTTTTGAGCGCTTCAATGCTGCCATATTGCTGCTACTTCAGCACCACCACAGTGCCATGGTCAGTTGCAGTGACATGACTGCAATTTCCTATGCTCCCTGCCAACTTCTCGGACATCAATGAGAAACCGGCAGGAACTGTAAACTTAATTGTTCAGCAAAGTTGTTGCTTGTGAGAAGATGGCAGAAAGTGTTGTGGGAAGAAAAATCAGGTCCAGTTCCAAGCCGGGAGTAAGACACTGGAAATAAAATGGAGGCTGCTCGGGGAAGAAGTTTTCTCTTTACTGATAAGCAGAACCAGCAAAGCAGGCAGTTCTGGGACAGCTGAGTGAGCGGAGGAATCTTTATCAGCTTCAGATTAAGATACTTCAGGGGGGTTGTGCAGTGTAGTGAGCTTTGTGGGGGGTTTTTGTTTTTTTTTAATCCCACTTATATCCCGCCCTTCTCCGAAGACTCAGGGCGGCTTACAATCTAAGAAGCACAAATCAATGTGCTTAGCAATAGCCTTCATTCTATGTATATGCCTGCTTATTAGGGCTTTCCCCCCCCCAAGCGGCATTATTAGAAAGTCAGCTTATTGCCCCCAACAATCTGGGTCCTCATTTAAACCTACCTCGGAAGGATGGAAGGCTGAGTCAACCTTGAGCCTGGTGGGATGCGAACCTGCACTAATTGCAGGCAGCTGGTGTTACTTAAGGAGGCATTAGCCCACTGCTCCACCAAGGCTCCACCAAGGTTTTGCTATTGTAATGGTGATGGGGAAATCCTATTATGTCCTAAAGGTCCTGTCCTGTCCTTAGAATTTGGGTGGGGGTGTAAATTCTTACTCCCATCAACTCCAGCCTTCTGTGGCTGTAGGCATTTTGTTTGTGAATAGATTGGCCAAGCCTTCCTGAATGGATTAGAAAAATCTGCATTCTTAACGGTCAGGCCTCTTCAGGTTTCTTACTTTGAAGCTGTTTTCCTGGGGCTGCTTTCTGCCTTTGTTAAGATTTTTTTCTCCATTTCTCCTTTGGGGAAATATAATATTCTGCCTCTTTTTTAATATTAAGAATAAATCTGGGGATGGTGGGGTGGGGGGCTTCCTACAGTGTCAATGGTGAGGAAGCCAGCAGAGAAGATGACAAATTGTTTGGGTAAATCCCCTCCACCCACATATCCTCCCCAGTCTCTCTGTGCTGGTGCCACACCAGCCACTTGAGCATCCCCACACACCCTCTTATGTCTGTGCAGCATCTCCTGGATCACCCCCACAGCTCCTCTTGGGCAACTCTGCATACTACTCTTGACCTGCATAGCACCTCCGTGCACCCTGCCTCACCCACCTGTGGCCTCTCATGCACCCCACTCCTCCTTCCAACCCACTCTTGCATCCCTCTTGCACCCTCCCCATCAGACGGGACATGCAGGAGTGCACCGGGGTACACAAGAGGTAAGGAGATGTGCAAGAAGAGCAGTGTGAGTTGGGGAGGGAGCATGGGGGTGCCACATAGGCTGGGAATGATAGGAAGAGTTGTTCAGGGGGTAAGCAGGGATGCAAGGAAGCCACAGCAAGCGTTAGGGAGGGTGTGCGATAGTGTGCAAATATTAGGTAAGGAAATATACGAAGACCCAGTGGATCACAGGTTATCTAATTATATCTGAAGTTACTATACAGGTGGTCCCCAACGTACAACCATGATTGGGCCTGGAATTTATGTTGCTAAGTGAGAAATTTGCTAAGTGAGTTTTGCCCCATTTTTTTCTTGCCCCATTTGTTAAATGAATCGCTTCAGTTGTTAAGGTAGTAACAGGGTTGTTAAGTGAATCTGGCTTCCCCATTGACTTTGGTCACAAAAAGGGGATCACATGACTCCGGGACACTGCAGCCCGTCATAAATATGAGTCAGTTGTCAAGCATCTGAGTGTCAGTGGGGACGCTGCAACGGTCCCAAGCGTGAAAAAAATGGTCAGACGTCCCTTTTTTTTAATGCCGTTGTAACTTCAAATGGTCACTAAACGAACAGTTGTAAGTCAAGGACCACCTGTACTCACCAGGCCTTGTATGTGGGAATGTCTGTCTGTCTTCTGATAAATAAAGCAGGAGAACAGACATTCTGAGCGCCTGGTGAAGTTTAAAGAAATTGGAAAGTGAAAGGGCAGCAGAGCATATAGCAGTGATGGCGAACCTTTTAGAGACCGAGTGCCCAAACTGCAACCCAAAACCCATTTATGTATCGTCAGGTGCCGGGTGGGTGTGGCCATTGGGTGGGTGTGACCCATTGGGTGGGCGTGGCTGCGGTGGTAACGGCAGACTGGGCGGGACTAAAAAGTTCAATCAATCGATTCCAACTTTGCGAGATCTTTTTTTTTTCCCCGCGAGAAGTTGAAATTGATTGATTGATTGAACCTTGATTAACCTTTTGGGGGGGGGGGTTTGCACACGCTGTTGGAGGCCTAAAGTGAAAATGTTTTATAAAACCCAGCTGAAGGCCTAGGACTGGGGGGAATAGCGTGCGTGCCCACCTGTGGCACCCGTGGCCATAGGCTTGCCACCACGGGCATATACACTCCATCCTTACCCGGATGTCAGCTTTTCATATGTTTAGAGATGAATCAATGAAGCAGGTTAATTAGGACTGCTCACAACTAGAAATTCCAGAAACAAAGTATGAACTGGGATTCTCCAAGTCCTAGCCTGGAGGAATTATGGATTTATTTGTTTACTAAAGTTATATGGCAGCTCACTCCAACAAGATGCCAAGTGGCTCTGCGATGAATATGATTAAGTTATTACAAGTCCGCTTCAGCCAATGAGAAGGTGCCTTGGCATATCCTGCTTCTTCCTAACCATTCCCAGCAGAGTTAGCTGTTGGCTATCAGTCTATATACTCTAGGAAATAAGGGGAAAAAATGTGCATGAAATTAAGAAGAAATATTGAGGAAAAGGAAATCAAATTTTAGAAAGTCAAGTCTTGTCTTTGGAGAAATCTAATGCCTGTGCTGTAACAAAACAAGATGGATGATCCTCAGTCTATCCAGCTCTTCATTTTTCTCTGGACAAAGGAAGTCCAGTTGCCTTTTGAAAAAGCACATTTGGGACAAAATAAATTGGGTTTGTGTGAGGCTTTTCCTTCCCCCAACTCTTCCAGCCGTATTTACTTAATTTGAGATTCTCTCTCTATACAATATATTGAAGAATGGGAAGAAAATTCTAAGGTGAGAGATCTTCCAGTCTAATGAATGAATGAATGAACGAACGAACGAACGAACGAATGAGCAATATTTGTGTAAGCCAGGGGTGTCAAACTCAATTTCATGGAGGGCCGTATCAGCATTGCGGTTGCCCTCAGGGGGCAGGGTGGGCATGGCCAGGTTGGGCGTGGCCTACTGGGTGGGTGTGGCTAGAGTGTGTATGGCCTACTGGGTGGGCATGGCCAGCTCTACATCGTTTGCATCAAGGGTGCCTATGGGGGCCTGGGCAGGAGTGGGACAGATCTGAGGGTCTCTGGCAGAAGGAGGGTCTCTGGGCCAGGGCCAAGGCAGTGGGGGCTATTCCCTCACTGTTTCCAGGATGGCTTCGCGGGCCACATGAAACCACTTCGCGGGCCAGATCCGGCCCCCGGGCCTTGTGTTTGACATGTCTGGTGTAAGCTTACAGTTTCTATTAAATGGCCTACTTGGAATTTAGATTGGTGTGATTTAGCTTGCTCTTCGTGGCCTTAAGCGACCCTACTCGCTTAACTAGTATTCACTACTTAACTCAATTACTTAATTCACTACTACTCTACTCAGAGCGTGACCTGTCAAGTTGAATGCACGGCATTACCAAATATAGTGTCAGGTGACAAGCCCACTCAATTCTTTTTTTTCCCCAGAAACACCCTGGCAGCAGTACATATTTTGCATTCCAGGTGTTTATCCATGCCCTACCGAGACCCCATAGAACGGCTGTTGCATTTTGACTGAGGGAGTCACAGCTGCCTTCCCAATGCTTCCAACTCTCCATGTTTGGAGTTAGCAAGGTTACTTTGGAATAATGTGGATTAACCGATATTACTCCGTCCTTCAGCCTTGAGTTCCGATTCCTAACATTACAAACGTGAACCCTCATTCCCTAAAAAAAACTAAAAAAAAACTGGAATGGCACCAAAATCTTGGCACATCTCACAGTTTGAGGGGGTGTGTGGAAAGAATATACGGCCCCCATGAGACATTCTCAAGTTGACTTCACGCGGGCCTCCTTGATACAGTTTTGAAAGCCCTTTCAGGAAGTCAAATCTCTCTGAAAAGAGGATGTTAGAAAGAGGAAAAGGCATATGTCAGACAGATAATAAATTTCTCATCAACTTTGTGGATCCGGTTTCAGGTTTGTCTGTTATGTGACCCGCCCCCTCCAAAAACAAAAAAGAGAAGATTATGCCTGAAGAGTTGCACTTATCCACACAACAAAGGTGGCCCATCGCTCATACGAGACGTGCTCTTCCACCTCTCTCTGTATTGGGCCATCTGCTTTCTCATTCCTTCTTCTTCCTTTCTTCCAGAGGGAGTGACAGATTGTTCTTGTTAGAAAAATGAACCATTCACACGCCGACGACAGCGTATAAAATTAGGCCCAGGGGCTTAGAATGCCCACCCTAGTCTGCAATCACGTGGTACATCAATTTGATGTGGTGGTGGGCCTCTTTTTACTGAAAGTGAAAATCAGCGTGAGTACCCTGGACTGCATGTTACCAGGAAGACCCACATTCATGTCGGATAACGTGTCATGTTCCCTCTAGGGTTCCTAGACCTACAGTGTGAAAACTACATTATAATTGATCATGGCTGCAACCCTCTAAGGCTTAAGTCAGCTGGACCGACTTCTTTCTGTATAGAGCAGTTAGGAAGGGGGGGAAAAACAACAACAACAACCAAGGATAAAATCATAGATAGAATCAAAGGGCTGGTCCCTGTAAAAGTGTGCTTCTTATATACCTAACAAATCTCTAATGTTTAAAACTCAGTTAACAATAAAAAGGTTTAACCTTATGTATCCAGGTGCAGGTCGCCTACATAGCAGTGGCCACCAGGGGGAGTTGGCCTGGACGGTTGGCGGGAAACCCAGCGTCCGGCGGGAAACCTAGGGCCAACCCCATTGGCTAGCCGCCTACCTGGCCAGGTATATAAGGAGGCCAGGTAGCCCGTGTTTGTCAGTACGGGGCCCCCCTTCAATAAAGAGCTGAACCTGTACTCCGGCTGGCGTCTCTTCCTTACGTCGGACCCACTACATTACAGACACCATATAAAATTAGGCCCAGGGGCTTAGAATGCCCACCCTAGTCTGCAATCACGTGGTACATCAATTTGATGTGGTGGTGGGCCTCTTTTTACTGAAAGTGAAAATCAGCGTGACTGCATGTTACAAGGAAGACCCACAATCATGTCAGATAATGTGTCACGTTCCCTCTAGTCTAGTGTTCCTAGACCTACAGTGTGAAAACTACATTATAATTGATCATGGCTGCAACCCTCTAAGGCTTAAGTCAGCTGGACCGACTTCTTTCTGTATAGAGCAGTTAGGAAGTGGGGGGGAAACAACCAAGGATAAAATCATAGATAGAATCAAAGGGCTGGTCCCTGTAAAAGTGTGCTTTTTATTTACCTAACAAATCTCTAATGTTTAAAACTCAGTTAACAATAAAAAGGTTTAACCTTGGCTGCTTCTGTCACACTCTCTCCAACCTACTTCTAACTATTTATCTTGGGACGTATAGCTGCTACTAGTTCTGGAACTCGAGGATGATGAAAGTGTAGTAGTCTAAATGTCTACACTGAAATGATGATGGGTATTATGAAATTACATCAGGATACGATTAAGTAAACCATATTTAGGTACACAATAAGCCTTAATGGCCTAGACTCAGATTTCTATTAGTAAGCACTTCAGGTTATTTATAAGTTTTCATATAGTCTGAAGCTAGATTTCCACGCATCAAGCCACAACTAGTCAGTGCAATTCATGTTGGGTGAATCTTACCAATACAGGCTAATTCCATGAACAAGGTCTAACCTGATCACTAGCAAAGATCCTGCAAACAGAGCTATGGATTCTCTTGTTTTGCCTTGATGTTTCCTTGCTCAAACGGCCTGGAGGAGAAGGTGAGGTCAAATTTTGGTCTTGCTTGCGTTTCTTTGGCAAACTTGATGTGTATGGTCTTACACACTGGTCGTTTTTCAGTAAAAGGCTGTTATATGGTACCAGCAGCCCTCGGCTTACGACCACAACTGAGCCCCAAATTTCTGTTGCTAAGTGAGACATTTAAGTGAGTTTTACCACCTTTCTTGCCAAAGTTGTTAAGCAAATCACTGCAGTTGTTAAACAAGGAACACAGTGCTTAAGTCAACCTGGTTTGCCCATTGTCATTGCTTGTCAGAGAATGGCAAATGGGGATCATGTGACATCCCCCGGGGGGGGCACTGCAACCGTCATTAAATGTGAGTCAGTTGTCACAGATCCGAACGTAAATCACACAATTGTGTGTGTGTGTGGGGGGGGGAAACCCTGCCAGGGTCGTAAGTGTGAAATAAACGGCCACAAGTCACATTTCTCAGGGCGGTTGTGAGGTCCAACGGTCACCCCGGGAAGCTTTGCAAGTCAAGGACGACTGGCAGAAGCACTGGGACGTGATGGCTCTTTCAGCCTCCCCATTTAAAAACAACAACAACTAGTCATTAAACTTTTATTTCTAGGGCACTACTCACGTGGGAGAAGGACGCGGTAGCTCAGCGGGTTAGGACGCTGAGCTTGTCGATCAGAAGGTCGGCAGTTTGGCGAGTTGAATCCCAAGTGCCGCATAACAGAGTGAGCACCTGTTACGCATCCCAGCTTCTGCCAACCTAGCAGTTCAAAAGCACGTAAAAATGCAAGTAGAAAAATAGGGACCACTACGGTGGGAAGGTAACAGCGTTCCGTGCGCCTTTGGCGTCTAGTCATGCCGGCCACATGACCACGGGGACAACCTCGGACAAGCACTGGCTCTTCGGCTTTGAAACGGAGATGAGAACCGGCCCCTAGAGTCGGAAACGACTAGCACACATTTCCTTTTTTTTTTCTTCATCAAAATTTCCTGATTTATCTTCCTTTATTATGGTGCCTAGGGACGCGGTGGCTCAGCGGGCTAGGACGCTGAGCTTGTCGATCAGAAGGTCGGCAGTTTGGCGGGTCGAATCCCAAGTGCCGCGTACGTGTCCCAGCTTCTGCCAACCTAGCAGTTCGAAAGCACGTAAAAATGCAAGTAGAAAAATAGGGACCACCACGGTGGGAAAGTAACAGCGTTCCGTGAGCCTTTGGCGTCTAGTCACGCCGGCCACATGACCACGGAGACGTCCTCGGAAAAGCGCTTGGCTCTTCGGCTTTGAAACGGACCCTAGAGTTGGAAACGACTAGCAGGCAGGTGCAGGGGGAACCTTTACCTTTACCTTTTTACTCCCGCTTGGGGGGAAAAACAAAGCCCTGGCAGTTGGCTAAAGCCCTTCAGACAATCGCAGCTCCCGGCGGCACCTCCAGGTTACTGGTAAGCCCGCCCCCCACCCCGCGCGCACACACAGACACACACACACACACACAAAGACAACCCCCTCCCCTCTGCCGGTGTTTGGAAGCGTGAATATTGGGTGCCGGAGCCAGCGGGCTGCAGGAGAAGGAGGGGCAGAGGCGTGGCCGGAGGTGGCGGCGGGAGTGGAAACTCTTCGCCGCGCGGGGCGAGAAGCGCGCGTGTGCGGCTGGCTCTTTTACTGCGAGCCGGGAGGCTTCGTCTGAAAGGGTGCATCCTGGAGGGAACTCGCCGCTCGGACAGCCCGCTATGGGAGGCCGTTGGGCGCTTAGCCTGGCACTGCTGGCGCTCCTGGGCGCATCAACAGGTAGGCATCGGGCGGCGGCGGCGGCTTCTTCTTCTCCGGCGGGCTGAAGAAAGGCAGGAACTCGCTCGCGGCGCGCTACCTTTCTGAATGGAGGAGAGGAAGGAAGGAAGGAAGGATTATTGAATTATTATTATTATTATTATTAATTATTATTATTATTATTATTATTATTATTATTATTATTATTATTATTATTATTATTATTATTATTATTATTATTATTATTATTATTATTATTATTATTATTTGCAAACCGCCGGGCAGGCGAGCGGAGAGCCGCGCAGGAGGCAGGCGGGCGGACGGACGGGCGGGCGGGTCCTCGGGGTTTTGCGCTTCTCCCTCGGCAGGAAGGTGGCTCCGGGGAAGAGTAAGCCTTGAGGAGCGGTGGAAACGCGACCAGCCTTTCCACCCACATACACATACACACACACACACAAACACACACCCTCACCTCCCGCCTCGGATTAAGACAGGGAAGCGGCGGAGGTGGATGCGAAGGCTTGTGCGGCGAATTGCCGCGCAAGTTTGGGTGGAAATCGGTCGGGCTCTCCCGTGTTTGGGGGCTTCGCAGTGGGGGTAGCTGATCGGATTCGTTCTCTCTCTCCTCTCTCTCTCTCCTCTCTCTCTCTCTTTCTCTTCTTTGTCTTTCTTCCTCTTTCCCTCTCTCCCTTTCTCCTTCTCCCTTCTTCCCTCTCTTTCTCCTTCTCCCCCTTTCCCTCTCCCCCTCTCTTCCTTCTCCTCCCCTTCCTTCCTTCCTTCCCTCCCTCCCTCCCTCCCTCCCTCCTTCCTTCCTTCCTTCCTTCCTTCCTCCCTCCCTCCCTCCCTCCCTCCCTCCATTCAGAAACGCTGTATTTTTAAAGCTAGGTCTTAAACCGGGCGTGAAGTTCCCAGATCGATCTCGAGATGCGTGTTTCTTTTACGCTCCTTTCCTCCAAATCCCTTAAGCGATTTCGAGGCCGGAGGTGGAAGTTTGCGTTCTTCCAAGCTCCGGCTATAACTTTTTTTTTTTAAAGTTACCGTATATTCCATTGACTCCGAGGGAGATTGAGGAGTGAAGTGTTTGAGGAGTCAAATCGGCGCCTCCTTGAATCGCACCTGGTAGGGCTGTTTTAACATCCCAGGGATCTGAAAACCAGGAGGGCTTGGTTAAGGAACACACCCACACCTTTCCACGGAAAATGGAAGGAAACCGTGGGGACTGCGTAGCTCCCTCCTGCCCCTTCAACCCGTCCGTGTCTACTAAGCGCACGCCGAGATAAATGTGCAGCTTAGATACGGTTGAATTTCGGGATATTTTCAAATAGAAAGTGCGTAGAGCTTTGCTGCTCCGGTAAAAACCTCTTTTTAAAAAAATAAAATAAAATAAAATACATAGCCAACGTATATTCAAACGTACATCTTTACAGTCCTGTACACCCTTATTGAGGAGTATGATCCGTGTAATTCTCAGACTTGCATAGGATTGCGCTGCGCAGTTAAAAAAAAAAAACCAAGTGGAGGTGATTGGAAATGAGCATCGATTGTTTTCGAAGTCTGTGAGTTGGGTAGTCCCAGTTGGAAAATCGAGGTGGGATGGCATTATTTAAGAGAGAAGAGGGTGCTCTAAAGATTCCAGAGAGACCTGCCATGAAAAAATTGAGGTAGGTTACCACATCTCTAAAGGGACGCGGTGGCTCAGTGGGTTAGGAAGCTGAGCTTGTCATCAGAAGATCGGCAGTTTGGCAGGTCGAATCCCGAGTGCCGCGTAGCAGAGTGAGCGCCTGTTACTCGTCCCAGCTTCTGCCAACCTAGCAGTTCGAAGGCACGTAAAAATGCGAGTAGAAAAATAGGGACCACTCCGGTGGGAAGGTAACAGCGTTCCGTGCGCCTTTGGCATCTAGTCATGACCACGGAGACGTCCTCGGACAAGCGCTGGCTCTTCGGCTTTGAAACGGAGATGAGCACCGGCCCCTAGAGTCGGAAACGACTAGCACGCATGTGCGGGGGAATCTTTACCTTTACTTTACCACATCTCTTTCTCTCCCTCTTGATTTTTGCAAGATTTTTTGTGTGTGTGTGCTAACCCTTTGCAAAGTGATCAGTTACACCAACACTAGCTAGTTGAGCTGGTAATTTGAGTGGATTTGCGCTACCGTTCTGCCTGCTGCTTAAAAATCTTGTTTGCACCGATACTCAGCCTTATGCAAAATTAATCTTGCACATTAACCCTTTCAAGAGACAGCCAGCTTTGAGCATGTCATCTCAAACTGATTTCCAGTGTAGGCTGAAAGGGAACCCATAGGTAGGACAATAGTTGTCTACTATGCACTGCTGGGGGCCAAAGCGCAGTATGTTTAGTTTGTTCTTGTTGATTCCTGACTTGACAGATTATTACACCAATCTTCTTCTCGGTTATTTTTTTAAACCAACTTTGATAGATTGGATACGGTTAAAGAGCAACATAGATAACCAATCTAACTTAGACTAAGACTAAGACTGCTGTGTGTTGACACAGGTCTGAAGCTCTACAAAGCACAATTATTTTAGTTGCACTGCATTGAAATTACTGATGTTTCCCCAATAATTACCTTCCTTAAGAAATCACTGCAGACAAAATTCACGTGCTAGAAATAAAAAGTAATCATAATTGGAACGACTTTGGACATATACGCAGCATTGCAAGACCTCCTAGGAGCAGTCAAGTGTGGTCTTCCCCTTTGTGCTCCAAACACAATATTGTGTGCTTGCGTCTCTCTTCTACTTTGTAGGGTAATCTACCCAAAAGACAATTCTGCAATCACTTTGCAGACCTTAGCTGGCTTTATTTCCCAAATATTAATATTGGAATGCTCTGATGGGCTCCTTGAAATAGTAAACACATTCCTAACACTTTTGCTAAAGGTATAGTATTTGACAAATGGTGAGGAGGGGTGGTGGTTGTAGGATATGTAACTGCAGTTTCAGAATTTGCCACAGAGAGGAGATGTTAATCATAATTATTCTCATTTACCACTCTTATTCAGTTGTAAAGTTGCTTCTGCTAATAAGCCTTTGCAAGTTCTACTCTCTCTCCTTTTCTGCTTGGCGAGCTGATTTATGCTTCTTGCGAAGGCAGGAGTACCAATCTCTATGCCCAGGACTGCTTGAGGCCCACATATCACTACATCAAGTTTTTGTGGTCTAAGACAGTGCCAAAACAATTTTAACTGCCCTGAAAATGCACATAATGGAGGCTACGGAATTTGCAACTGATTTTCTTCATTCTGCACTTCCAATGTTAAAAGGTACATTAATGGTTCTGTGGGTTTACCTGGCCTCAGGTTGCTCTCCGTTCACAAAGACCTTTCTGCTCACTTCATTCGGAGCACTGCATTGAGTGCCCGCTTTTGGCCACCTTCAGGAAGCTAATTTGCGGGGCCCTTTCTTTATGCAAGTTGGGAAGAGACACCAAAACTGCTGTTTATTATGAGTCACCGCAATATAAAAAAGATTTTGAGAGTCTGGAAAGAGTGCAGAGAAGAGCAACAAAGATGATCAGGGGACTGGAGGCTAAAACATGTAAGGAACGGTTGCTGGAATTGGGTATGTGTAGTTTAATGAAGAGAAGGACGATGGGTGACATGATAGCAGTGTTCCAGTATCTCAGGGGCTGCCACAAAGAAGAGGGAGTCAAGCTATTCTCCAAAGCGCCCGAAGGCAGGACAAGAAGCAACGGATGGAAACTAGTCAAGGAGGGAAGCAACCTAGAACTAAGGAGAAACTTCCTGACAGTTAGAACAATTAGCCAGTGGAACAACCTGCCTCCAGAGGTGGTGAATGCTCCAACACTGGAAGTTTTTAAGAAGAGACTGGACAGCCATTTCTCTGAAATGGTGTAGGGTTTCCTGCCTGAGCAGGGGGTTGGACTAGATGACCTCCAAGGTCCATTCTAACTCTATTATTGTTCTATATTTATGAGTGTACATAATTTAAGAACAACTTTGAATCAAAAATCAAGCCTGTCTTTATGGAGAGATCATTTGTTTTCCTACTAGCTAAATGTTATTTTTTATTAATTAGATTAGAACTGATTCTTAGCAGAAAAATGCTTTGGCCTATACATTTTAGAGCAGGCATGTCCAGCCCACGGACTTCATGTAGCCCTGGATAGCTAGTAATGTCACGCCATAAGGTAATAAATATTTTAAAAAAATCAAGGAAGTTTGTTTTTTTATATACATTAACTATATTATACATTATATCTTTGTAAGGTGCCCGGAGTCACCGAGAGTGAGTGGGGCGGCCATGTAAATTTTCTTCAATAAATAAAATAAATATGTAGCTGAAGACAGTTCTTCATTCTGTGTGGCCCAGCAAGCCAAAACTTCTAGAACCATGTTCTAGAGCAGAGGTCCCCAACCTTTTGGGCACCAAGGACCAGTTCCATGGAGAAAGGTTTTTCCACGGAGTGGAGAGTGCCTGGTTTTGTGTGTTGCCTGCATCCCGCAGATGGGGCTTTGCTTGTTTGTGTGGACCGGTTGCTGGCATGCTGTAGCCCGGTGCCGGTTCATGGACCAGGGGTTGGGGACCCCTGTTCTAGAGTTCAGTCAGAATTACGGGACATTAGTTGGAAAGTAATTTGTGATAGCTCTGGGTGGACAGGCAGCTGCCCTAGTGCAACACCACGGTTTGCATAATTGCACCATTAGTGCAAGCAGTTTCAGATATCAGTTGTACTAAATTAGGAGTAATGATCATTATTCTTCCAGATTTAAGCTTGCTTCCATTCCATTATAACAGGGCTTACAAATGGGAGTTGGGATTACTTAGGCCACAACTTTTTAAAACCGGCTGGCGCAGAGAAAACAAGAACACTGCCCAAAACCTGACCAAGGCTTTTTGCACCTCATTTTGCTTGGGCAGAGAAGCGTTGAGTAGTTGCCGTAATGCAAATGTTTGAGGATGAAAATGTAATTATTCAATGGAAGCAGTACACTGTACTTATTGCCTAACCTTTACAGCACCAACATCATTAGTTTAATTCGCGGAGCGGGGGAATCGCACCAATTCGGTTCTCATTTGGGGAAAAGTTTGAGCTGCAGAAGCATCAAGATACTTTGTAAGGAAGGCAGTGAATGTATTGACTTGCGTTCGGGCTGTACAGTGGATTGCGGTCAAAAGTTTTGGAGCGGTAGGATGTGGATATGGCAAATGTCTCCAACTCTTTCAGCCAAATGCATCCTTTCCCAGGAGACAGAGAGGACAGGAATTGCTGCAGCTGCTTGAAGGCACTGAAGACAGGTGCTTCCTGAGAACCCACATATGCTCTAAAATGCATTTTTCTTCAAATCTGAAACATCAGGACTGCCCAGTGCTTCAGATTTGAAGAAAAAAGTATGACTTGGGCCCTCAGTTGATCCAAGATTGGGTCAGAGGACCCTCCGTAGGTATAAATTATATGCCCATTGGGAGGAAGAATCTTTGGCTCTTGTGCCCTGAGTGGAAACCGCTCCTATTCATGTGAGGATATCTTGAGATTGATGCTCGTTGCAGGCAAATGCGTATTGAGTAGTGCTAGCCCAGGGGTCTTCAAACTTGGCCCTTTTATATACTTGTGGACTTCAACTCCCAGAATTCCTCATCCAGCGTGGGGGAACTATGGCCCCTTCATGACTGGCGGACTTCAACTCCCAGAATTCCTCAGCCAGCGTGGGAGAACGATGGCCCCTTCATGACTGGCGGACTTCAACTCCCAGAATTCCTCAGCCAGTGTGGGAGAACGATGGCCCCTTCATGACTGACGGACTTCAACTCCCAGAATTCCTCAGCCAGCGTGGGGGAACTATGGCCCCTTCATGACTGGAGGACTTCAACTCCCAGAATTCCTCAGCCAGCATGGGGGAACTATGGCCACTTCATGACTTGCAGACTTCAACTCCCAGAATTCCTCAGCAACATGGGGGAACTATGGCCACTTCATGACCTGTGGGCTTCAACTCCCAGAATTCTAGGAGTTGTTATTATTATTATTATTATTATTATTATTATTATTATTATTATTATTATTAATTTTATTTGTATACCGCCCTTCTCCCGAAGGACTCAGGGCGGTGAACAGGGCAATACATGTTAAAAGACAAAATACAAAAATTAAAAGAGATTAAACAAAGTGCCCACAACTATAACAATAGGTTAAAACACATTAAACAGTAATAAAACCCAACCCCATCCCATCAGGCCAGGCCAGCTTGTTCGAATAGATAAGTCTTTAGATTGCGCCGGAAGGAGCGGAGGTCAGGCGCCATCCGGAGCTCAACTGGAAGATGGTTCCATAAATCCGGCGCGCCCACAGAGAACGCCCTCCCCATGGGAGCCACCAGTCGGCATCCTTTGACCGGTGGCACCCTGAGGAGGCCCTCTCTGTGGGAGCGCACTGGGCGGAGGGAAGTTGATGCCGGCCGCAGGTGCTCCCTAAGGTATTCCGGACCGATGCCATGTAGGGCTTTGTAGGTCATTACCAGCACCTTGAATCTCACCCAGAAGACAACTGGAAGCCAATGCAGCTCGCGGAGCAGAGGTGTAACATGTGAGTATCGGGAAAGTCCCAACACAACTCTCGCGGCTGCATTCTGTACCAGTTGGAGCCTCCGAGTGGTCCTCAAGGGCAGCCCCATGTAGAGAGCGTTGAAGTCCACAAGTAGTAAAAGGGCCAAGTCTGAAGACCCCTGGGCTAGCCATTGTTTAGAATCAGTGGCATCCGAATGACTTTATGAGCCATTCTGTCTCTGTAGGGCAAAAGGCAGTCTCAGCCATGCTTTGCTTATTAGTTTCCAGTGGCAACTAAAGACAAATGTTATGCTCCTTTTGAAAAAAAAAACAGCAATGAATAAAGTGTGCAACCCAAAGGTAGCCAGAGAAATATGGGGTTAGTGATAGTGGAGTCCACTGATAAGGAGACATCCCTATGTTTGCATCTTGAAGGTCTTTAGGTGTTTTTTTTTCCAGTTAGGGGAGCCCCGAGAATCTGGTATACTATATAGCAGGGGTGTCAAACTCAATTTCATTGAGGGCCACATCAGCATTGCGGTTGCCCTCAGGGGGCCGGGTGGGCATGGCCTACTGGGTGGGTGTGGCTAGAGCGCGTATGGCCTACTGGGTGGGTGTGGCCAGCTCTACATCGTTTGCATCAAGGGTGCCTATGGAGGCCTGGGCAGGAGTGGGACAGATCTGAGGGTCTCTGGCAGAAGGAGGGTCTCTGGGCCAGGGCCAGAGCAGTGGGGGCCGGTCCCTCACTGTTTCCAGGATGGCTTCGTGAGCCACATGAAACCACTTCGCGGGCCGGATCTGGCCCCCGGGCCTTGTGTTTGACATGTCTGCTATATAGCAAGCTGCTGTTACTAGACTGACATCTGGTCTTTCAAAACAGGCTGCTATGGCAACTACAGTGGAAGTCAAATTAAAAATAAGACCCTGAAGATGTTAAACCTACGTTAAGTCCAGCTGAAGTCAGCCATTCATGAAAACATTATCATCTAGATATTTTTGAAGACATTTGCACTTTCCCGTGCAATGTTTTCCTTGCTTTGAATAATAGAAGCTGTGAAAGTCTTCCTACTGTACGTAACGAAGGAGCTGCTCTGTATATATGTGCCTCTCTCTAGGTCCTTTTTACGTGTGCAGGTTCTCGAGTGCAACACGTTGTACCACACACTGTGATTCAGTTTGTGTACTTCCGTTTGCAGCATTCATGAAGAAGACTTAGGCACTTGCTAGCTGAGTTCACATGGTACTAGTTCAAAATACATTTGTTTAACAAGCCACAGTAGTGGGGTTCATGTATTTGCGTTAAGACAACATGCCATATTATGGTTTAGGATTATCTGAAATCACAGATATTGTTTGAGAGGCATATGTAAAATTATACCAATTAGGACGTAGATTCCACTTCCCCAACTTAAGCCTTTCAGGGTGTATTGGAGCTAAAATTTCTGGATTTCTTACATTGTCTAAAAGCCCTGGTGTTAACAGAATAACAGAAGAAAATAATTTAGTTGGAAGGGAGGTCTTCTAGTCCAACCCCTTGCAGAAGCAGGAGATCCTATACCATTCTGGACAAATGTCTGTCCAATCTCTTCTTAAAAAGACCTCAGTGATGGATCACCCAAAACGTCTGGAGGCAGGTTGTTCCACTGGTTAATTGTTCACACCGTCAAGAAATTTCTCCTTAGTTCTAGGTTGCTTATCTCCTTGATGAGTTTCCATCCATTGCTTCTTGTCCTGCCTTCAGGTGCTTTGGAGAAGAGCTTGACCCCCTCATCTTTGTAGCAGCCCCTCAAACATGGAGACCCTACTGTCTTGTCTCCCCTAGTCCCTTTCATTAGACTAGACATACCCAATTCCTGCAACCATTCCTCATGTTTTAGCCTCCAGGCCCCTAATCTTTTGTCTTGCTCTTTTCTGCACTCTTTCCAGAGTCTCGACATATTTATATTGTGGCGACCAAAACTGGAATGCATTGTTCCACGTTTGGTCTTACCAAGGCATTCTGAAGTGGTATTAATACTACATGTGATCTTGATTCTATCCTTCTGTTGATGCTGTCAAAAACAGACACTAGGTCTTATTTTCAGGGGATGTCTTACCTTAGGACCGCTGCAGCCAGGCCTCCTATGCCGCAACACCTGTTGCACCGCTGCTTGACTTCAGTGGCCACTTGCGGCCAGACGCCATGTGGCGCATTGCGCCAGTGCCGCCGGTTGTGGCAGGACACCACATGGTGCTTCACACCAGTGCTGCTGGTTGCGGCAAGACACCGTGCAGCGCTTTGGGCCATTTGCAGGAGGCCTCACGGTGCTTTGGGCCATTGCCGCCTATCGCGGCAAAGCGCTGCGTGGCACTTCAGGCCGTTTGCAGGAGGCCGCACGATGCTTCAGGCTGTTGCCTCTGCACACGGCAGGATGCTGCACAGCGCTTTGGGCCGTTTGCAGGAGGCCACATGGTGCTTCGGGCCATTGCCACCCATTGCGGCAAGGCGCTACACGGCACTTTGGGCCATTTGCAGGAGGCCGCATGGTGCTTCAGGCTGTTGCCACCGATCGTGGCAAAGCACTGTGTGGCTCTTCGGGCCATTTGCAGGAGGCCACATGATGCTTCAAGCCATTGCCACTGTTTCCGGCAGGATGCCACATAGCGCTTCAGGCTGCATGGTGCTTTGGTGGCAGTTGCCCGAAGCACCGTGCGGCCTCCTGAAAATGGCGTGAAGAACCACACAGCCTCCTGTTGCGACTGGCGGCAGCGGCCTGAAGCACCATGTGGCCTCCTGCCATGAGAAGCGGCAACGGCCTGAAGCGACACGTGGCGTCCTGTTGTGACCGGCGGCAGTGTGAAGCACCATGCGGCCTGCTACAAATGGTCCAAAGCACCGCACAACCTCCTGCTATGACCAGCGGCAGCAGCCTGAATCATCATGTGGTTTGCCACAAAGAAGCACCATGTGGCCTCCTGCCGCGAGGAGTGGCAATGGTGCGACGAACCACACAGTGCGACAAGGGTCGGGGCGTAGGAGGCCTGCTTGCGGCAGTCCTACTAGTAAAGTAAGTGGGTGCATAGGGCAGCTCCATCCCCTATCCTGCACTAGCTTGATTTTTAGTCATGCACCTCAGACCAAAATTAGGGCTTATTTTTGGAGTAGGGCTAATATTAGGCCCACCCCCCAAAATCAATCTAGGGCTTATTTTCGGGGTAGGCCTCACTTTCGGGGAAACACGAATATACCTATACATTAGGTTTCTCTTGCCTAAGTGTAAAACCTTGCTTTTGAATTGAATTGAATTTCATTTTGTTAGATAGGGCACATTGTTCAAGTCTGTTGAGATCCTTCCGCATCTTGAGCCTGTCTTCTGGGGTGTTGGCTATTCCTGCCAGCTTGTCACAACATTTCTTGGTGGCACCCAGTTTGGATAAGGCTGAAAAGAATACATCTCACACAAAGCCCTCGAATGAGAAAGATGCTCGTTTCTGTCTCTTCCGTGCCAAGTTGTAGCCTTGTGAACTGTGTTTATCTTACCTTCGTACATCTGCTATCTAAGAGGATATTCAAGGTAGAATGCAGGAAAAATGGATTCCCTTGGGCAGTCATGGGGAAGATGTGGGATTACCTGAGAAAGAAGGGGGAGTCCAAGAAACAAATGGGACTTTGCCTATACTTGCAACGTTTTGTGCCTATTCATGGAATAGGAATCACGGACAATCCTTTCTTCCGAAATCTCTCTTTAATACATTTCAGAATATTTTCTCTAAGAACACGATTACCACTGGGTCCACTGAATAATAGACTATATTATTTTATGTTATTTTTTTATTTTAATTCCATTTATATCCCACCCTTCTCTGAAGACTCAGGGCGGCTTACAAGCTTACCAGTAGCCTTCATTCTATGTATATGCCTGCTTATTAGGGCTTTCACACACACCCCAAGCGGCATTATTACAAAGTCAGCTTAATTGCCCCCAACATCAAGTCTTTGAGTTTAGACCAGACATGTCAAACACAAGGCCCGGGGCCCGGATCCGGCTCGCGAAGTGGTTTCATGTGGCCCGCGAAGCCACCCTGGAAAGAGTGAGGGAACGGCCCCCACTGCCTTGGCCCTGGCCCAGAGACCCTCCTCCTGCCAGAGACCCTCCAGATCTGTCCCACTCCTGCCCAAGCCCCCATAGGCACCCTTGATGTGAACGATGTAGAGCTGGCCACGCCCACCCAGTAGGCCATACGCACTTTAGCCATGCCTACCCAGTAGGCCACGCCCACCCAGGCCACACCCACCCGGCCCCCTGAGGGCAACCGCAATGCTGATGCGGCCCTCAATGAAATTGAGTTTGACACCCCTGGTTTAGACGCACTAGAGATATCTGGTTTATTTCCTAGAGAAAGATTAGCCACCTTATAATTTCTTGAGAGAACGTTGTTTAAGGAAAACTTGGGAAAACATGTCCGAATTTAATAGCTTCTTTAGAAGATCAAAACTCATTAGTGTACTCATTATTGCACGCAAAACTAGAGTTTATTGGAGAAATTCTTCCTGCCTTCTATTCTTTGTTTACTTGCGCACTGACACTGGGTAACTTCTTGAGAATGTCTGTTTGTTTTTGCTGAGAGAGAGACACATGGGATTAATTTATTAATACTGGGAAGCACGGATGTGAGAGAGACGCACGGCTCTAACAGATCTCTACCTAAGCAAATGTAAGATAGACCTCTACATAAAGGTGAGGTTCTTGGCTTAACGTTTGGCTTTGCTCTTTCTAACGGAGGAGAATTGGCATCTGACAGAACGTCAGATGGAGCCTTCCTGTTAAATGCAGGAATTCCTCGACTTACATCAGTTCACTTTGTGACCATTCAAAGTTACAACGGCCCTGGAAAAAAAGTGACTTACGACCATTTTTCACACTTACAACCGTTGCAGCATCTCCGTGATCACGGGATCAAAATTCAAGTGCTTGGCAACTGATTCGTATTTATGACCATTGCTGTGTCCTGGGATCGTGTGATCCCCTTTTTGCAACCTTCTTGCAGGCAAAGTCAATGGGGAAGCCAGATTCACTTTGACAACCGGGTTACTGATTTAACAGCTGCAATAATTCAGTTAGCAACCGTGGCAGGAAAGGTCATAAAATGGAGCAAAATTCACTTAACAACTGTCTGGTTTAGCAACGTAAATTTTGGGCTCAGTTGTGGTCGTAAGTCGAGGATTACCTGTAGAGTTGTTCAAATAAAAACTCTTGTATTTTTTTACTTTACATTTTGTGCCTTTTTAAATAGGTTCACACGGCATGCTGGCTAGACATCCGGTCTTCCAGTACAGTTCCTTCCACTTCATGACCCTTCCTTTCATCCTTTTCTAGCTTCTGATTGCCTTCCAGTTTGTATTGTATCTCACGGGGCAATCTTGAGTGAGCAGTATTTACCTTTCTGGCAATGTACCATAGTTGTTGTAAAGTCACGTGCTTCACATAGAGACGGACACAGAGCTGGGGTAGAGATGAGTTTATTCTGAACAGAACGAACTGGGGAAACAGGGAAGCCTGGTGTCTATTTGTACCTGCCCAGGTGGATGGCATCCAATCAGTTCAAACCTGGGCTTTCTGCCAGTGCAGGTGACAATGGGTGTAGATCCTGGCTTCCCACCAGGCTGACCATGCCTGGGGCTGTCAACAGCTTAAGTCTTTAGGCTTATCCTGAGTGATCAGTCATCGCCTGGAGCTGTCCAGCCCCTCTGCTGATCTGCACCATCAGCCTCCTGCTGTGCTGTCCTTTGTGTATGCTGGGAGGCATACACTGCAGTTGTGTTGATGAACCTGGAAAACTCCATGAATGCTCTTATCATGAGTCGGTTGCCACTTGTCCTCGTTAACTAATGTTTATTTCGCCTTACCTGCTGTGTTGTATGATTGCAGGCAAGGATGTTCGTTTTGTGGGGAATGTAAAAATAAAAAAAGGTAAAGACTTGACTCCTGATGATGCTTGCCTGCAGTTTTCTTGGAGTGTTTACAAAAGTGGCTTTATTGCCACCACCTGGTACCCCCCCCCCCCAATTTTCCAGTCTGGCTGACGGCCATGGAATTCTCCCAACATCATAGAGTTGTTAGGAGTCAACAAGTCCAACTCAAGGGAGACTTTTATTTTGTCGGTTAATATGTTTTTTTAATTTCCTATGTGTCTTTTGTTTGCCTTGTTGGTTTCCTGATACATACACATCTTTCTGCTTCAGTCCTGGCCACTTTATACAGAGAAGAGCATTTTAACAAACTGCATCACTGTCTGGTTTGGTGGCAGCCGTGCCTCAGATAAAAAAAGTCCATACAGAGAGTGGTAAGGACAGCCAAGAAGATTATAGGAAGCTCGCTTCCCGGTATTCAGGATGCTGCTTATAAGCGCTGATATGTGCTTAAGCTTTGTTAGTGACCCCATACACCCACTTTACAGTCTGTTTCTGTTGCTCCCCTCTGGGAGGAGGTTTTGAAGTATTTATAACAGGACTACTGATTCTGCAATAGCTTTCTTCCTTAATGCCATCCATCTGGTAAACTTTTAAGATTCATTTTTCTCGCCATGCACATGTGTACATAACCCGAACTAGACTGTGTTGCTTCTCTGTGTCATATAATATATGTGTGTGTGTGTATAATTCTGTATTTTTGTCATATTTATGGGAGGTGGTGACTCAGAGCTGTATGCCACAAAATTTCATTTTAATGTATGCCGATTAGTGTACATTCAAAGTGACAATAAAGTTATTCTATTCTGTTCCGTTCCATTCCATTCCATTCATATACAGTCTTGGCAGGAAGCAGGGGAATAGATGTTTCAAGGATGCAGGCAATTAAGGCAGCCCAGTGACCATCCAACACAGAATTCCCCAATTTTTCTGACTTTGTGGCCCAGCAGGGGATGGGAGAGGGGGTGGTTCCGCATGAGCGGCCAGCAAACATGCATCTGTGTGAGTGGTGGGGTTGCCTGGTGCTCACGCAAGTGGGGATGTGCGTGTGCGGCCCAGTTCCAAACAGCTCAAGGCCCGGGACCCCTGATCTAACACCATCACTGGCTTTCTTCCCCCTGTACATTTGTAGATGTTTACCTGGATATATATCCCACAGTTCCTAGGTAATCCTTGACTTAACAACCACTCATTTAGCGACTGTTTGAAGTTATCACAACACTGAAAGAAGTAACTCTGGTCGTGTGGTCAAAATTTAGACGCTTGGTAATCAGCTCTTATTTATTTTATTTTTTTATTTTTTTATTTTAATTCCATTTATATCTCGCCCTTCTCCGAAGACTCAGGGCGGCTTACAAGCTTAGCAGTAGCCTTCATTCTATGTATATGCCTGCTTATTAGGGCTTTCACACACACCCAAGCGGCATTATTACAAAGTCAGCTTAATTGCCCCCAACAATCTGGGTCCTCATTTTACCTACCTCGGAAGGATGGAAGGCTGAGTCAACCTTGAGCCTGGTGGGATGCGAACCTGCACTAATTATGACAGTTGCTGTATCTCCGAGTCATGTGTTCCCCTTTTGTGACCTTCTGACAAAGTCAGCGGGGAAGCCAGATACCCCTGTGTTACTAACTTAACAACTGCAGCGATTCTCTTTAACAACTGTGGCCAGAAAGGTTGTGAGTTGGAGTAAAGCTAACTTAACAACTGCCTTGCTTAGCAACAGAAATTTTAAGCTCAATTGTGATTGTAAGTTGAAGACTACCTGCATTAGTTTCCCCCCCACTTTTTCTGAATTCTAAGAAGCCTTGAGCGAGAGACGACTGGAGCTGCAAGGCTGTCAGGGCTCAGCGGAAGCGCCAGGATCAACTCCAGGCTCCAGCTGGAACTCGGCACTGATCCTGGCACTTCTGCTGAACCCAGAAGAAGCGCCGATCAGCTGGAATGTTGCAGCATCTCCAGGGTCTTGTGGTTTACATTCAGATGCTTGGCAACTGATTCATATTTATGACGGTCACAGTGTCCCAGGGTCATGTGAAGTGACCAAAACCTGCTGCAACCACCCAGCAGACCCCACCCCACCCCCACTGCCAATCCTCAACAGAAATGCTCACAACAATGAAAACCTCGGACAGGAGGAAGAGCGCCGCCGGGCAGGCAGGCAGGTGACTTGCTCGGCTGTGGCTTGGGGGGCACTTTTTTCAGTGCCATTGTAACTTCAAACAGTCACTAAGTGAACTGTTGTAAGTTGAGGACTACCTATACTTCATCGCTTTTTTCCTTTTTTCTTTTTGGTCATCCAGTTTTTGACACCTTCCTAGGCGACCGGTGGTCCTCGGATGTTGCCATATATCCTAAAAGTGGTACGATGGGTGAAACGGTTGAAAAGCCCTGGTCTAAATAATCTTAATACTCCCTTCCGTGACTTTAAAATTCACCTATAATCAAAGGCTGAATAGACATTGCTCCTTTTGTAATTGAGCCATTTTGTCTGGTTAGATCACTTCTACCATAATGGGTAAGAAGGAATTCTGAAGGGAAAAAATTAAGACTCTCGGCCACAGCTGCTTCTTCTTCAGAGAAGAAAAAAGTTCAGCTCTTCTGCAAATAAGCACTTCACTCTTTCCACTTACCTGAGTTCCTCGCTTTCTCTGTCTTTGTTTTGAGCTGCTCTGTTTATAACCACCTCCTTTTCAGACAATTTTCCTTATGTTGTATTTTAAAACTTTGGTTAGGAACGCAGAGCAGGCGCAAAATCCATAAGGCACACAATAATTCCTAATAATTACAACTATTTCTTTAGCTACTGTTTGAAGATAGGATGCTGCTGAGAAAACGTACTTATGACTGGTCCCTACTACACCTATGACCACGGTGGTATCCTCGTGGCAAAGTGATAAAAAATAGGGATCTTGGAAACCAGAATGTGTTCACAGTGGTTACAAGCTCTGTGGCCACCAGTACGTGCAGTTTTCCCAGGGTACTTCTGAAAGTAAAGTCAGTGGGGAAGCAGGTTTCACTTAGTGACTGTGTGTTGCTTAATAACTATGGAAAAATGTATTAAAATCAGGCGTGGCTGACTTAATGACCACATCACGTAGCAGTGGAAGCTCCAGTTCAAATTGTGGCCGTAAGTTGAGGACTACCTATATTTATATAGAGCAGGGGGTCTTCAAACTTGGCAACGACTTCTGAACTTCATCTCCCAGAATTCCTCAGCCAGCCTGGCTGAGGAATTCTGAGAGTTGAAGTCCACAAGTCCTAAAGTTGCCAAGTTTGAAGACCCCCTGATACAGAGTTTGAGCCAGTAAGTAAGTGCGTGGCATTTTATAGAAAACCAAGAAAACAGTCTTGGTCAAGGGGCTAATAATCTAAAATTCAGAACTGGGAGAAGGTAAGATCTTCTTGCGGAGAAATGATGATATAATTGTTTCAATTCGGTGTTTTTAAATTTGGTTACACATATAGAGTAAGGCAGGGCTGTCAAACTGCCAGCCTGCGGACCGGACGTGTCATCCGGAAGCCGCACCCACCCCATTGCCAGCAATGGCAAAACTCTACCGATACATTGCGCGACGTCACATGACGTCATGAGTTTGACATGTCTGGAGTAAGGGGACCTTTGCTTTCCTTGATCACCCCTTCAGTTTCAGCTCTGCAAAATAAAGGGCTACTGACTTTCAGATGCATCTTAAACTCGCTAGGAAAGTTGCCGCTTCATTGATCTTCAACAAGATGCTGCGGTGATGCCGTGCAGAGCGATGCCCTTCTTTGCATCTATTACCTCAAGGTGACTTCTTTGTTGGCTTCCCTACTTACGAACCAAAGTAATTTCTGCTGATACGAACTGGCTGGGTAGAACATATGAACCTTCCCCTGTGTTTCCACTGCTGGGCCTGAGGCAGGGGACCTCGCATTTCTGCGTTCTGACATTGCTTCCATTTAGCGATCAGAGTCAGGACACCTGTAGAAGCAAAGCAATGCGGTTTCACACAGTCATAATGTATTTTTATAGGATCAGTATGTAGGACAGCATTTGTAGGAATTTCCTATCATAGACATAGACATTGGATAGAACGTTCAGCACAGTTGACAAAAAATGGTTGGTGTTTCTGATCTGTAGAATCTGCTTTCCTTATGAGTCCTATATAAATCAGGGGTCCACAACCCCCAGTCTGTGGACTGGCACCGGGCCATAGCATGTCAGCAACCGGTCCGCACAAACAAGCAAAGCCCCATCTGCAGGGTGCAGGCAGCCCACAAAATCATGCACTCTCCGGTCTGCGCAAAAACTTCTCTCCATGGAACCGGTCCCTGGTGCCCAAAAGGCTTTGGACGTCTGCTTATAAAAGCATGCACATACACACACACACACACACACTCATTTCCCCCCTTCCATTTGTGTATGTGTGTTTGTGTATGTGCATATGAAGAACTGTTTTCGTTACTTTACACAGTTCAAAAGTCAGTGCTACTGAATTCAGTGGGATTTATTCAGGTATGCGCAGATGTGGACTCAGAAATCACAGCACAAATGCACTCAGAAATACTAAAAACCTTAGCACTACTGAAATACTTGGAATGATTTAAATCAAATCTGGCATTTTTCATCCTTTTTATTCAAAAATGACTGTATTTAATACAAGTTTACATTCTTCTGTTTTGGTTTCCATCTCTGTATACTGTAAATAATATAGGAGTACTAATTTACGGATCATTGGACTATTCACAAAGAACATTTTACAAACGCAAATGTTCATATCTCAGAGTTAAGAATGTGTCTACAAGTTCAGAGCTCCTCTGAAATTTTATTCCAGATAACTGATTAATAGTGCACAGCAAGCTAGTTAAAGTAGATCTTTTCCTTCTACTTCCGTAATTTTCAATTCTCCATCCCTCGCAGCCTGATTCTTTATATTTGCATACCATTTTACAGATGTTGTTTTTCTTTATAATATAGTACAAACATCTTCCAGGACTTTGACTCACTTCCTCAAGTCCCTTTTAGCAATTCTAAAAGGACAAGAGGAAATTATTTCCAATATCCTGAAAGGAACCGTTGTTGTTGTTTAAAAAAAAAATCCACAAACACATAAAATATGCAGTTCATGGTTTATTGAAACGGAGTTATTTTCACATCATATTTAGGGTTTTCTTTTTCCCCCAAAATAATGTTCCCCACTTCTTAGTCTTCTGAATTCTATTCAGAGTTTACATTTCTGGCTTTGAAGGGTCCTTGGTGCTCTGTGACCTTGCCTGTTTTCTTGCAGTCATTTCATTACCCTAACTTAACTACTTTTGAGTGGGAATGATGATGTTACCTAGTTTGGATAATGACACGTCTGCAAGAAAACAAGCAAGCTCAGAGAGCACCAAGGACCCCACAGCCCTCCTCCTCCTCCTCCTCCTCCTCCTCCTCCTCCTCCATCATTCCGCAATCCCTACTCTCTTCCGGCACTGATGATGTTGCCTAGTTTGGATAATGAAACATCTGCAAGAAAACAAGTAAGCTCAGAGAGCACCAAGGACCCCACCCACCACCACCACCTCCTCCTCCTCCTCCTCCTCCTCCTCCTCCTCCTCCTCCTCCATCATTCCGCAATCCCTACTCTCTTCCGGCACTGATGATGTTGCCTAGTTTGGATAATGAAACATCTGCAAGAAAACAAGCAAGCTCAGAGAGCACCAAGGACCCCACCCACCACCACCACCACCACCTCCTCCTCCTCCTCCTCCTCCATCATTCCGCAATCCCTACTCTCTTCCAGCACTGATGATGTTGCCTAATTTGGATAATGAAACATCTGCAAGAAAACAAGCAAGCTCAGAGAGCACCAAGGACCCCACCCACCTCCTCCTTCTCCTCCTCCTCCACCTCCTCCTCCTCCTCCTCCTCCATCATTCCGCAATCCCTACTCTCTTCCGGCACTGATGATGTTACCTAGTTTGGGTAATGAAACATCTGCAAGAAAACAAGCAACCAGAGAGAGCACCAAGGACCACACAGTCGTCGTCATCCTCCTCCTCCTCCTCTTCCTCCATCATGCCGCAGTCCCTATTCCCTTCTGGCACTGATGATGTTACCTAGTTTGGGTAATGAAACATCTGCAAGAAAACAAGCTCAGAGAGCACCAAGGACCCCACAGCCCTCCTCCTCCTCCTCCTCCTCCTCCTCCTCTTCCTCCTCCTCCTCCTCCTCCTCCTCAATCCCTACTCTCTTCCGGCACTGATGATGTTACCTAGTTTGAGTAATGAAACATCTGCAAGAAAACAAGCAAGCTCAGAGAGCACCAAGGACCCCACCCACCACCACCTCCTCCTCCTCCTCCTCCTCCTCCTCCTCCTCCATCATTCCGCAATCCCTACTTTCTTCCGGCACTGATGATGTTGCCTAGTTTGGATAATGAAACATCTGCAAGAAAACAAGCAAGCTCAGAGAGCACCAAGGACCCCACCCACCCACCACCTCCTCCTCCTCCTCCTCCTCCTCCTCCTCCATCATTCCGCAATCCCTACTCTCTTCCGGCACTGATGATGTTGCCTAGTTTGGATAATGAAACATCTGCAAGAAAACAAGCAAGCTCAGAGAACACCAAGGACCTCACCCACCTCCTCCTTCTCTTCCTCCTCCTCCTCCTCCTCCTCCATTCCGCAATCCCTACTCTCTTCCGGCACTGATGATGTTACCTAGTTTGGGTAATGAAACATCTGCAAGAAAACAAGCAACCAGAGAGAGCACCAAGGACCACACAGTCGTCGTCATCAATCTCCTCCTCCTCCTCCACTTCCTCCATCATGCCGCAGTCCCTATTCCCTTCTGGCACTGATGATGTTACCTAGTTTGGGTAATGAAACATCTGCAAGAAAACAAGCTCAGAGAGCACCAAGGACCCCACAGCCCTCCTCCTCCTCCTCCTCCTCCTCCTCCTCCTCAATCCCTACTCTCTTCCGGCACTGATGATGTTACCTAGTTTGGGTAATGAAACATCTGCAAGAAAGCAAGCAAGCACAGAGAGCACCAAGGACGCCTCATGTCAACCCTGAGCTACAAATATTCTCTTCATTTCTGACTCTGCTGAGAATTGGAACAAAAGTCCGGTGCATTTGAAGAGGAACAACATGCAATCAGTTTTGATTCTAGGGACCATATTGACACTTGGGTCCTGCGTATATACAGTAACTCTTAACAAAGTGAATCAGAGAAACCGTACATTTGATTCACTTTATATTGCATTGAATTTTAATTACATTTTTTTTTTAAAAAAAATGTCAATAAAATTGCTCCCTTCGTTTTTGTTCTGCTATCTTAACAGTGGTAATTGTAAGTGCTCTGGGAATGGTTGCAGAACTGCGGTAATGGTAGAATTGCTACTGAAGAGTGTAATCGTTCACAACTTTCTAAATAGTTCATTGTCATAAAATGATAGCCTAAGACGTTGTATTTTATCAAATTCCATTTTGGATTGCTTTTATCAAGTTTTGGTGAAGGTTTGTTGCTGGAACTTTGTACTTTGATATGGCCCAAGGGCTAATGAATAAAGTTGTTGTTGATAGCCTAAGACAGGGTTAGGCAACCTTGGTTCTTTTATGACTCGTGGACTTCAACTCCCAGAATTCCTGAGCCAGCATGGCTCAGCTTGGAAACCTCTCCGTTTCTCCTCAGCGTGGCTGGCTCAGGAATTCTGGGAGTTGAAGTCCACAAGTCATAAAGCGGCCTAGGCCTAGGCCAGGGGTAGGCAACCTTGGCTCTTCTATGACTCATGGACTTCAACACCCAGAAATCCTGAGTCAGCTATGGTCTAGGCCAGGGATAGGCAACCTTGGCTCTTTTATGACTCATGGACTTCAACTCCCAGAATTCCTGAGCCAGCCACGCTGAGGGGAAAGGGAGAGGTTTCCAAGCTGAGCCATGCTGGCTCAGGAATTCTGGGAGTTGAAGTCCACAAGTCATAAAGCGGCCTAGGCCTAGGCCAGGGGTAGGCAACCTTGGCTCTTCTATGACTCATGGACTTCAACACCCAGAAATCCTGAGTCAGCTATGGTCTAGGCCAGGGATAGGCAACCTTGGCTCTTTTATGACTCATGGACTTCAACTCCCAGAATTCCTGAGCCAGCCACGCTGAGGGGAAAGGGAGAGGTTTCCAAGCTGAGCCATGCTGGCTCAGGAATTCTGGGAGTTGAAGTCCACAAGTCATAAAAGAGCCACGGCTGCCTACCCCCGGCCTAAGAGCTATGCAAAATTCATGTTAGTGTTTGTATGTTTTATTGTTATTTTCTTCTGGACTGGGAAATGACACAAAATGGATACAACGTGGTAAAATCTTTGTACTCAGATTAATACATAGGTGTGACCTCAAAGCACTTCTCTTGACTCTTTCCTCAAGTGAAATCTATAGACAACCCAGTTTTGGGAGTCTAAAAAAGTTTTATTCCTCTTATTTTTTGTTTTTTTGAAATGGGAGTCCTTGATATGAATCACATAGATTCTTAAGATCCTGCCTGCACCACAGTGCATGTGAAAAACATTGATCTGTCTACATCAGGCTTGCTTATATGGGTAATTGGACGTTCTCCAGATGTTTTATCCTAGAACTTCACAATCTTTAGGCTTACTGATATGAGAGGAAATGCAAAACAAGGGCACCAGATCATCTGTCTCTGCTCTGCATGGGCTGTTAGTTTTTCAGAATTTCAGACAGGAATTGAACCTGGAGCAGAGCATGTGCTTCTCCGATGTGTTGTAGGTCTTCTCTATTTAATACTGCTCCTTGTCATGCCAGGATGGTTTTGTTCTATTCCAGAACATAATAGGCCTGGAATGAAAAAGATTTTTTTTCCAGGGTTGCAGAATTAAAGCACTGAATCTAAGATACAGATGTCGTGATCCTGTACCATATCTTCTGGCAAATTCTATGTTGAAAACTCTGCGGTTGTGTCACTGATACAGAGTTATCTGTATTATGGTTTCTTTTAACATAATCTTCCAGTAATAGTTTATCTTTTGTGTACTCTTTCTCAGAACTACCCAAATCACTTGACTATTGAGAATAGGTGAGTGGGAATGGTTCTTTTGAAAGACTTTGGCGTGTCTGTAGAAAATACATAAGGAGGATTATTACAGGCTGACACTGTAAAAGAAAGATACTCATATTTAATAGGTAGCAGCACCTGTCAGTATTTGGAAATGAGATGATTTGAGCAAAGAGTCCTAGGGTTATATGATAGACTGGGAGTAAAACAAGGAAATATCCTGAAGGAAGGGAACCAAGAAAATGACATGAAATTGCCAAGATTTGAGTTAACTTGAGGAAGTTGCAGATGACACAAAGCTGGGAGGTTTGGGCAAAACTTTAGATTCAGAAAAAAAAATGATCACTAAGCTGAAATGAATAGAACGGAATTTAGTAAGTAAAATGTAAAGTTCTTCATCTGAAAGACACGAGAGAAAGACTTGGTTTAGCAGCAGTGCAGATGAAAGGGATCTGGGTATTTTTGTTGACCGCAAACGAAACCTGGTGAATTGACACATGACCCTCAAAGCAAAAGCTTTGGTGTGTATGAACAGGAGTATACAGTGCAGATCAGAGGAATTAACTGTTTCATGCCAGTTTATCCTTGCCAATTTAGAATATGGTGTCCATTTCTGGGCACTACAGTTCCAAAAAAAAAAAGTGACAAAAATAGGACTACCAAACTGGTGAAGGGTCTGGAAACCAATCCCTCTGAGGAATGGTTAATTTATCTGGGTATGTTTAGCCTACATCAGGGGTCAGCAACCTGAAACAGTGAAAGAGCCACTCGGAACCGGTTCCCTCACAAAAGGAAAAACTGGGAGCCGCAAAACATGTGTGCACATGCGCATATATGCGCGCATGCGCAGAACAGGGTTTGACTGAACAGTGGAGCCAAGGCGAGATATGCACCTACCCTGCATATTTGAATTGATTGGTTGAACTTTTTTAGTCCCACTTTTTTTTTTTTTGGACTGCACATGGCAGAGGACTGGGAGCCGCGAGCCGCATGCGGCTCCAGAGCCGCGGGTTGCAGACCTGTGGCCTACATAAACCTACATAAAGAACTTGAGGGGATGGTCACAGTCTTCAAATATCTGAAGACTTGTCACTTAGAAGAAGGAATGGACAGTTTCTATTGTCCCAGAGACAGGAGCAGAACCATTTGCCTTAAAACTACAATGTAGTTTGAGGATTAGGCTGGATCTCATAAGGAATCTCCTGACGGTATGAACTGTCAGCCAGTGGAACAGGCTACCACACCTAGGCATCAGTTTTCTTTCACTAGACGTTTTTAAACAAAGCCTGGGTGGTCATTTGTCAGGGATGCTCTCTTAAATTTTATACCGAACAGGAATTAACTAAAGCCTCCTAGAGTTACAGTGTGGCAAGATGGGCAGCCAATAAATTAAGATAGATAGATAGATAGATAGATAGATAGATAGATAGATAGATAGATGATAGATAGATAGATAGATGATAGATAGATGATGATGATAGATAGATAGATAGATAGATAGATAGATTAGATAGATAGATGCCTTTTAAGACACTTGCGTGTTCTAGTGTTCTGTGTTTCTTGAGGTTTAACTTGAAAAAGAGCTTTTCTGAAATCAGTAGGACTATTTTATAAACGTGGTTAGGATTCGAATCCAAGTCTTAAGAAAGATGGTGGGTTTATCCTTCCTTGGTTACCCAAAATATGGTTGCGCAATAAACACCAAGGAATTATTCCTCTTTTACTAAAGCGATAACGGTGAACCTTTGTAAATGATAGGAGAGATTAAAAATATTTTTAGGGAACTTTCATTTAGACGTAAATACAGCAATCAATATGGCGATTTTTTATTAAATTATTTTAGTAACAGAAGCGGACTGCGAACATAACTGATTACATTTATTTTGTTGAAAACAAGGTTGGTGTGTTCATCTCTGAATTGTAACAAGTCAGTGTGATTGTTTAGAGTGCAACAGGAACTTGGTCTGATGAGACTGGACAGACGTTGATCTATTCTATTTCTTCACTTGAGCTGTTGTTTGACTTACTTGACAGTAGGAAAGCCTCTTTCCGTTGATCTCATAGATACATCTGAAGTTTACTTTTTAAGAAAGAAGCTGTAATGAACACAGTATTAACGGATCATTTCTTTGCTGTAAGATTTACAAATATGTCAGGCATTTAGAGTTCTCTGATAAAATAATTTAACTTTGCGTCTTAATAATGTCAAGAGTTGTTTTTTTTCTTCCTTTCTGTTAAACGTTTCTTTTTGGAAACATGACAGATGATTTGCGCTGTTTGGGAGGAGAGATAACAAAGGTATTCGGATGTGCTGGGCCTTTTCTTTCCTGCGGGGCCGTAACTGCAACTTGGCACTTCAACTTGTGACTGAGAACGGATGTTCCTCATAGCTTGCTTGATATTATTACAAACAAAGACTTGATGGAAACATAGAGCGGGAGGAATAAAACCAAGTTTGACTGTCATATCAAAAAAGCACTTCGTTGTTTTTTTGTTGTACTAGCCAGTTTGGTCTAGTACAGGGGTAGGCAACCTTGGCTCTTTTATGACTCGTGGACTTCAACTCCCAGAATTCCTGAGCCAGCATGGAAACCTCTCCCTTTCCCCTCAGCATGGCTGGCTCAGGAATTCTGGGAGTTGAAGTCCACAAGTCATAAAGTGGCCTAGGCCTAGGCCAGGGGTAGGCAACCTTGGCTCTTTTATTACTCGTGGACTTCAACTCCCAGAATTCCTGAGCCAGCATGGCTCAGCTTGGAAACCTCTCCCTTTCCCCTCAGCATGGCTGGCTCAGGAATTCTGGGAGTTGAAGTCCACAAGTCATAAAAGAGCCGAGGTTGCCTACCCCTGGTAAGGCACCAAGCTAGAAAGCAGGAAGACCATGAGTTCAAATCCCACCTTAGCCATGAAAATCAGCTTGAGTGGCTTTGGGCCAATCGCTTTCTCTTAGTCCAACACACCTCAGAGTTGTTGTGGGAGAAAACGTAAGAGGAAGTTGTGTTGGATGTCTTTGCCACCTTGAGTTATCTGTAGATAAGACGGGATACAAATAAATTATTAAAATAACAGCCCAAAGCTGAATAAATTGTTGTTTCCGGCCCATGCAGTGAAAATAGAAACTGCAAAAAGAATATGGGTGAAAAAATGGCTAGAGTTTAAATTTTTGATAGAATAGGTTGTTGCCAAATTTCATTTGCTGACGTGAAATTTTCTGTCTTGTGGTATTATTACATGTGTCAAAAGTCAAGTGCTTTTTTTTGTAATAGCTGTCTCAGTCTCGTAGGATTTCTGATTTTGAAACTTTTGCATATTATTATGCAGGTGGAGTAAAAAAAACCCACCTTGCTTTTAATGTAACAGACTGATTGTAGGTTCCAAGGCTTTCCATCTGTTTGGGCAGCATTTATGAATCAAAGAACATTTCCTCATGAAAACTGCTGCCTACTAGCCACCTGCCTCTTTAAGTATGGTTATTTCAGAATAAAACTATGAAAGAGTGCTCATGAGGAGCCTATAGGCGTGTAAATATGTATCCTGAACGGTGCCAGTCACAACATGATTTGACTTTTTTTTTAAAGCTAAAGGAAAATTAAATAAGGCAATCATTTCCAAATGATGAATCAGATTGATTGATTAGTCAGAGCAGTTCTGTAAATGGATATGTCAGATTACAGGTTGTGGATAGCTGTCAAAAGATATTGCTCACAAATTTGAGAAGGGATGGCTTTTCAGATCAAGGGAATAGGATCAGCTAATTACTGTCACATCATGTTTTTCACTAAGATAGAGAAGATCTTAGAATAGACTAGAGCTGGAAGGGACCATGGAGGTCTTCTAGTCCAGCCCCCTGATCAAGCAGGAAGACCTACACCATGTCAGACAAATGACTTGTCTAGAGCCTCTACTTGAAAGTCTCCAGTGATGGAGTGCCCACAATTTCTGGAGGCAAGCTGTTCCACTGGTTAATTGTCCTCACTGTCAGGAAGTTTCTCCTTAATTCCAGGTTGCTTCTCTCTCTGATCAGTTTCCAACCATTGTTTCTCGTCCTGCCCTCTGGTGCCTTGGTGAATAACGTGACCCCCTCTTCTTGGTGGCAGAATATCTAGATCTGGATATCTAGATCTAGAATATCAGTGTTTCTCAACCTTGGCAACTTTAAGAAATGTGGACTTCAACTCCCAGAATTCTTCAGCCAGGCTTGGTTATTTTATTTGTAGGCAGTTTGGTGTAATGTTGCAGCATCCAGCTAGAAAGTGGGAGACTGTGAGTTCTAGTTGCACCTTAGCACGAAACCAGCCTTGATGACTTTGGCTAATTGCTCTTTTTTTCATCCCAACTCACATCATAGGGCTGTTGTTGTGGGGAAAGGAGAGAGGAGTATTAGATATGTTCATTATCTTAAGTTATAATAAATAAATAAGTCCACACATCCTATACTCTGGTGTAGACGATATTGTACATCTGCCACATGCAGCATTCCTTACTGGTAAACCCTACGTTACTGTGTAAGGTCAGGAAGCACAAACTGTATAATTTTCATTATCTTTACTTTTAGTTTGGGGTGAATGCAAAATTTTGGAAAATGCAGTGGGAATTTCCCAACCTCATTTATTATAGTGGATTAATTAGGGCAGAATCTCTCGGAATGCTTTGAAAGGCTGCTGCTTCACCTGTACTAAGTTGCCGTTTGTGAGATAACCTGTCAACTGACTCAACCCATTATCTCTTGACGGCTTGTGATTGTGTACTGCAGAGGTCCCCAACCTTTTGGGCACCAGGGACCGGTTCCGTGGAGAGAGGTTTTTCCGCGGACTGGAGGGTGTGTGGTTTTGTGTGCTGCCTGCATCTCGCAGATGGGACTTGGCTTGTTTGTGGAGACCAGTTGCTGGCATGCCGCGCCCCGGTACTGGTCCATGGACCGGGGGTTGGAGACCCCTGGTGTATTGTTTATTTCCACACAATCTCTTGCAACTGCTTACAATGAGAACAGATTGGGCACATTTGCCATATGTACAATTAGAGCCCAGTTTTACTTGAAGCATGTTGGCACTACTCTGCACAATTTAGGCTCTATAATCTTAAGAAGTCCTCTGAAAACTAATGTACCCATGCCTGCATTTCACCAACTAGGAGGTAGGTACAGTGTACTGACAAACAGAATCCATCTACTGGTGTTCTTGATGAAGCCCTTATCTGGAGTCCAGAAAAACCATTACTGGTTAGTTTGGGCAGTACTGAACTAGATGGACCAGTGGTCAAATTGGGATTGGGTAGTCTAAAGAAAAGAAGAAATAGGGGAGACATGATAGCAATATTCCAGTATTTGAGGGGCTGCCACCAAGAAGAGGGAGTCACATTATTCACCAAAGCACCAGACGGTAGGACAAGAAATAATGGTTGGAAACTGATCAAAGAGAGAAGCAACCTGGATTTAAGGAGAAACTTCCTGACAGTGAGGACAATCAACCAGTGGAACAGCTTACCCCCAGAAATCGTGGACTCTCCATCACTGGAGATATTTAAGAAGAGGCTCTAGACCAGGGGTCTTCAAACTCGGCCCTTTTATGACTCATGGACTGGCACAGGCACACTGGCTGAGGAATTCTGGGAGTTGAAGTCCATGAGTCATAAAAGGGCCAAGTTTGAAGACCTCTGCTCTAGACAGTCACTTGTCTGAGATGGTATAGGCCCTCCTGCTTGAGCAAGTAGCTGGACTAGAAGACCTCCAAGGTCCCTTCCAGCTCTATTCTATTCTAAATTAAAATGTGATGCTCTTCCTTGTAAGTGACCTATGTGCATGGTGGCCCAGTGGTTAGAATGCAGTACTGCAGGCTAACTCTGCTCATTGCCAAGCGTTCGATCCTGACCTGCTCAAAGGTTGACTCAGCCTTTCATTCTTCTGAGGTCAGTAAAATGAGGAGCCATGTTGTTGGGGGTAATATGCTGACTCTGTAACCCACTTAGTGAGTGCTGTAAAGCAGAGGTCCCCAACCTTTTGGGCACAAGGTTCTGGTTCCATGGAGAGAGGTTTTTCCGCGGACCGGAGGGGGCGTTGTGTCATGTATTGCCTGCATCCCGCAGATGGGGCTTTGCTTGTTTGCGCGGACTGGTTTCTGGCATGCTGCGGCCCAGTACTGGTCCATGGACCAGGGGTTGGTGACCCCTGCTGTAAAGCACTATGAAGTGGCATATAAGTCTAGTCAGGGGTAGGCAACCTTGGCTCTTTTATGACTCCGTTGAAGTCCACGAGTCATAAAAGAGCCAAGGTTGCCTACCCCTGGTCTAGGTGCTATTGATATATTAGGTTGATAGCTTTGCATTTATGCTAATTTTTGTCTACCCTACCTTCTTTCTGAATTAGTTTGTAAACTGGGCTTTTCTCATAAATGGCACCAAAGGTGAGGAAGTACCTTGAGTCAGCACTGTGCCTTTCCAATGCTGATTCTCCACCTTGCCTGTTGAGCTGCGAGGTTATGGCAATGACAAATTCTGCTAATCCCGGACATGTGAGTTGCAACTGTCCAATCAAAACAGGAAGTACTTCGTTAAGCTTTTACCTTACAAAGCAACCTCTACAAAAAAGAATTCTGCAGATTCCAGAATTCGTGGCAGATTCTGTGCAAAATGGAACAGAACGACTCTGTTTCTGGCCGAGGTTTTTGAGGGGAAGAGAGAGTGCTATTTTATTCTTAATTGAGGCTGTTACATTAATGTGGGTGTTTATCTTCGCCGGAAGACAGAGAAGATATCATTTGGGATTTCCATAAAAATACAAGCTTGGAAATTGCTTTTTGTCGCTGCCATTCTCTGCCAAAGCCCACTTGATCCTGGTGCTTCAAGTAAGCTACTCGTCTCTGGAGATCTCCAGATTTATTCTAGTTTGTGTCTAGGAAACGGCCCACAATATATATATATATATTATATGAAGTAGTTTTGCAACTTGGAGATGTGCAATGAAGTTGGGAATGACCCATGAACTACCTTTTCATGGTTTCCCAACATAAGAGTAGATAGGGCCTTTGACTATGTGACAAAGGCAGATCAGATGAGGAGACACCTCACGGAGAAATGTGCTCAAAGGGTTGGCTGAAATACCATTTCAATTAATTATGTTTCCTTTGGTTGCTCTTCACAGACACAGAAAGTTTCTGGCTGTTGCCATTCCAAGGAAAATGGGGGTGGAAACCATGGGCAAGTGCTTTATAGATTGGTGCAATATCTACTCCTTTGTTAGTTGTGTCAGTGAGAAGACCAGCGAAAAGCAGGTTATCTTCATTCTGCAACTTAAACTATGAACTCAAACTATTTTTTACACTTTGATAGATTGGCTTGCAACAGCCTATTTTTAATGTTATGAATTAGTCTTAAACTGTTTATAGGTGCTTTCATATCGAAGGACGTGAAATTCATCTTTGGTGTGCTTATTTCTCAGTAAATAGGCTTTCAAAACTTGAAAACAGCCACACCAGGTTCCATGTTTCAGTTTGGGTTGTAAATATTTCAATTTTTTTTTAAAAAGGCTAGTTTCAAAATCTGCTGAAATAGATTGCATAATAGCAGAATAAAAAAGCATTATGCATTTTTAAATGTACCTCCCGCTTGAATATATGTCTTTGAAAAAATAATGTTTTCTTAAGTTAAATAATAACCATGAAACCATGTTAAACCATGCATATAGTTCAGCTGCATGCATAACACTAAAGCATCCCTACTTAGATTGTATGTTTTGGTGAACCTCTAATGAAATTGAAGCCAGCACTGTACCTTTGCCTTCTATAAATAAAAGTACCACTTCGTTGAAGAAAGCATTGAGGTGGTTTGATATTTCAGCAAGACAATTGGAAACATCTAACTCAACCATGAAATACATACAGTAAAGAAAAACAAAGATTTTGAAAAGGCTCTCTAAGTCCTCTGATTTAAACACTATTGAACATCTATTGTTGTTGTTATGAGTTGCAAAGTCGTGTCCGACCCATCGCGACCCCATGGACAACGTTCCTCCAGGCCTTCCTGTCCTCTACCATATTCTGGAGTCCATTTAGGCTCACGCCTACTGCTTCAGTGACTCCATCCAGCCACCTCATTCTCTGTCATCCCCTTCTTCTCTTGCCCTCAATCTTTCCCAGCATTAGGCTCTTCTCCAGTGAGTCCTTCCTTCTCATTAGGTGGCCAAAGTAGTTTCAACTTCAGGATCTGGCCTTCGAAGAAGCAGGAGAGTTCTTAATACATGTGAGGAAACCTAAAATATTTGTGAGTTAGGAGAGGCTTAAGTCAGGTGTGCGGAACCTTGGCTCTTTTATGAGTTGACAAAGTCACTTTTTTCCAGTGTTGTGGTAAGTTCGAACGGTCACTTAAGGAATGGTTGTAACTCAAAGGACTATCCCCATTAGTGGTCCCTCACTGATGGTTCACATTAAGAAAGGTTTCTTGGGTATCTCAAGATTTGAAGACTACAGCTCTGGAAAGACTCTTGGGTCCATGAAGTGCCTTGGAAGAATTTCTAATGCAATGCTTCCAGGTGTATGGCAGTACCACCGTAGCACTTGTTTACAGATGTTTTGAGCAGCTGTATCTTTTTCTCCAGGATCGTATTTGCTCAATTCTAAGGTGCTACTGATGGGTCTTATGTTCACGGCCCCTTGCACTGTCAGGAATTGAATCTGAAGCACCGTTCAGCCCTAATAGTTCTGCCACTTCTGAATTTTTACTGAGTGATATAGTTGCCTCTTCTGAGGCCACCCATTGTCAATTTTACTTAGGATACAATATTAGTATTCTTTTGTCCCCAATTTAGCTGTGTAGATTATTTTAATCTGCATGTATTATTCATTGTCGTGTTTTTCTCAAAATGAGATACTGCCACGGGAGGAGAAAAAAAATGAAGAGATAGCGAAACAGCAACAGTAGAATAATTATGTGGTTATTGCTGTTTTTCCTTCTTATAAAGGCTTTATCTAGGAGACTATCGGAATATCTTTAATGAAACTTTAATATCTTGATTAAATTGCTGCCAGCCCTTGAAATAATTAGCATTCATATTACTAAAAAAGCTGCAGTTCATTTTGCTTCCATGTTGTTTTTTTTAAGTGACTGGGATTGAAACGGCAGCATTGCTGGCAAAATGCAGTATGGATTCCAAGGTTCTTGTTGGTGCTTTCATTGAAATAAATAAAAGCCAAATTGAAAAAAAAGGACTTTGAAAAGCGCTTCCTAAAAAAAAAGGTAGGGAATAAAGAAATGTTAATCAGAATGTCCAGTAAAGATTATAATAAATAGAAAATAAAAGCAAAAGCCCCAATATATTTGCTTACTGAACTTTGCATTCTGTTCTGTAGCATTTTTGGCTATCTAGCCTTTTACCTCTCTTCATGCTGTTTCTTCCTGCCTGCCTCCTGTTCCTCCTGTATCTCTACTGGAAAGTCTCTTATGGCAGGGCTTTTCAATCAGTGGTACGGGTACCACCTGCGGTACATTGGCACCTGGCAGGTGGTACGTGGCCATCCTAGAAAAGTGGTAGCGGGGGAGGGGAATGAGCTTGAACCAGTGGCAGCACCACACAAGCCTGAGCGAGAGGCGGCTGGAGCTGCAGGGCTGTCAGGGCTCAGCGGAAGCGCCAGGATCAGCGCCAGGCTCCAGCTGGAGCTCGGCACTGATCCCGGCGCTTCTGCTGAGCCCAGAAGAAGCGCCGATCAGCTGGAATGTTGCAGCATCTCCAGGGTCTTGTGATTTACATTCAGATGCTTGGCACCTGATTCATATTTATGACGGTCACAGTGTCCCAGGGTCATGTGAAGTGACCAAAACCTGCTGCAACCACCCAGCAGATGGGGGAAATAAAAACCAAACATCCCCCCCACCCCACCCCCGCTGCCAATCCTCAACAGAAATGCTCACAACAATGAAAACCTCGGACAGGAGGAAGAGCGCCACCGGGCGGGCAGGCAGGTGACTTGCTCGGCTGTGGCTTAGAGGGCACTTTTTTCAGTGCCATTGTAACTTCGAATAGTCACTAACTGAACTGTTGTAGGTCGAGGACTACCTGTACTTCATCCCTTTTTTCTTTTTTTTCCTTTTTTTTTTTTTTTGGTCATCCAGTTTTTGACACCTTGCTAGGCGACCGGTGGTCCTCAGATGTTGCCATATCCTAAAAATGGTACAATGGGTGAAAAGGTTGAAAAGCCCTGACTTATGGCACCATCTAAACAGCATACCAAAGGCACACCAGACAGGAATTTCGGTCTAGACTTTTAGGATGATGCGAACTCAATCCAATACATTAGGAGGGCTGAAAAAAGCAGATCTCAAAAAGATGATTTCACTTTAGGTTCTCTTCATTTTTATTTAGCTTGGTTGGCAGAATCTAAAAGATGGCGATTTTCCAATTCTCTCTTCAGCTCGTTGTAGTTGGTATATCGTGGTTTCTGCTTCAGGGTTTTAAAGATAAAGGGATTCATTAAAAGAACAGGGTGGGCGGAAGTTATCATCACTGTTAACTTCACAAATGGTGTAAACATCCCCATTTCGTAAACAAGGGAGCTTTTGTTGATCCTGTCTCTTTATCTTCTTCCTGCTTAAGAGTTGCCCAAGAAAGAAAGCAGTATTGATTTGCAAATGTTAGGATAGTTGGGAGCAGCACTTGTGAGGGCTAATTTACCTGATTTATTTACTATAGCAACAGAGCGCTTTGTTCTCAGGGAAGACTTTGTAGAGTGTATGTCCCAATAAGCAGTGAAGAGGTATTGTGGTCTTTCCTGTCCCCCTTCATCAGGACTGAGAATGTATGAAGGACTCTCAAAGCCCAGATCTTTAGAGTGCCCTACATTGGCCCAAGAGAAAAATAGGGGTGATAATCACTCTCCGATAACATTGCGTTTGGTTAGTCATGTGCAAAATGCACCTGCAGCCCAGGTGCAAGACAACTGCAGAGGAAAGGAGAACCACGCCAAGAGGTGGCATTCAGGAGCAACTGAAAATGCTAGTTTAGTGGAAGTCCTGGTGTTATTTGATCGATAGATTATGTTTTCTCACTCACAACAAACTCCAAGTCTTATCTTTCCAGTCAGCAAGAAGAAAGGGAGGATCACCAGAACTTGCAAGCGTGTAGTAAGGCAGGGAATGAATTATGAACAGTCTTGACCATTTCTGAAAATAATGTCGAAAATTTACACTCAACACTAAAATGAATTAAGTGGAGCCCAGCATTTGTTCTCATACAACCAAGGACTTGGACATGACCAAAAATTAAGCCATCAACACTCTGGCTCTTCTTAAAAGAAAAAGAAAAAGAAAAACTTCTGAGCTCAACAGTACACAGTTAAGTTGCCTATAGCACATAATTCAACTAGACAGAGGCTCAAGTTTAGAAATCTACAAATCTACAATATATGCAAAATCACTGTAACATTTGTTGCACCTTTGGTTGATACATTATAGAGCAACAAAGAGGAACCCGGGAGTAGAGGATAAAACATATGAAGAACGATTGCTGGAATTGGGTATGTCTCTTGTTTAACGAAGAGAAGGGCGAGGGGTGACATGATAGCAGTGTTCCAATATCTCAGGGGCTGCCCCAAAGAAGAGGGAGTCAAGCTATTCTCCAAAGCACCTGAGAGCAGGACAAGAAGCAACGGATGGAAACTGACCAAGGAGAGAAGCAACCTGGAACTAAGGAGAAACTTCCTGACAGTTAGAACAACTAACCAGTGGAACAACTCGCCTCAAGAAGCGGTGAATGCTCCAACACTGGAGGTTTTTAAGAGGAGACTGGACAGCCATTTGCTTGAAATGGTATAGGGTTTCCTACCAGAGCAGTTGGACTAGATGACCTCCAAGGTCCCTTCCAACTAATTATTATTATTATTATTATTATTATTATTATTATTATTATTATTATTATTATTATTATTATTATTACCATTATCAATAGAAATGTATATATTATACTGCGTCATAGAAATATAATGAAAAATAAAGGCAATCTGTGATGGGGCTAACGTAGTAAGTTATGGACGCATGCGGTCTCACGGCAGGTAAACACAGTCTTCTAGATTTAGATATCATTGAATTAGTTGTAAGTCCACTCCTTCTAGTAGCATTGTTGCGTATATGAATATATCTGGTATGTCTCTTGCTCCATCACAATTGAACAAACTAGTTCGTTCTCTCTCTCTCTCTCTCTCTCTCTCTCTCTCTCTCTCTCTCTCTCTCTCTCTCCCTCTCCCTCTCTCTCTCTCTCTCTCTCTCTCTCTCTCTCTCACACACACACACACACACACACACACACACACAGAGAGAGAAGAGAGAGAGAGAAGTTTAAAACTAGACAGTAGTCATTGGCATGCACAGAATAACAGAGTTGGAAGGGACCTTGGAGGTCTTCTAGTCCAACCCCCTGCTCAGGCGGAGAACCTATACTGTTTCAGACAAATGGTTCCAGTCTCTTCCAGTGTTGGAGCATTCACCACTTCTGGAGGCAGGTTGTTCCACTGGTTAATTGTTCTAACTGTCAGGAAATTTCTCCTTAGTTCTAGGTTGCTTCTCTCCTTGGTTAGTTTCCATCCGTTGCTTCTTGTCCTGCCTTCAGGTGCTTTGGAGGATAGCTTGACTCCCTCTTCTTTGGGGCAGCCCCTGAGATATTGGAAGGCTGCTATCATGTCACCCTTAGTCCTTCTCTTCATTAAACTACACATACCCAATTACACCAACCGTTCCCTATATGTTTTAGCCTCCAGTCCCCTGATCATCTTTGTTGCTCTTCTCTGTACTCTTTCTAGAGTCTCAACATCTTTTTTACATCGTGGTGACCGAAACTGGATGCAGTATTCAACGTGCGGCCTTACCAAGGCATTGTAACATGGTATTAACAATCCACGTGATCTTGATTCTATCCCTCTGTTGATACAGCCTAGGACTGTGTTGGCTTTGTCAACTGCAGCACTTTGCTGGCTCATATTTAAGTGATTGTCCACTAGGACTCCCAAGTTCCCTCTCACAATTATTATTATTGAGCCAGTTACCAGTTATACTATACCTGTGCATTTGTTTTTTCTTGCCTAAATGTAGAAGTTTACTTTTTTCACCATTGATTACCTTGGGCCCAATTCAAATTGATTTGGATTTGCAAATCAGTTCAATTTAGATTTTGTTTCAGATAATTACAGTGATTAAATTCAGATACGAGAAAAAAACATTGTGCAAATGCACATAAGGCCATCTAATGATTGGATATTTTAGACGTGATCTGATCCAAATTAAAAATTCAGAAAATCAATTTGATTCAGAGACTATCAAATCATCTTTAAATTGTATCCAGTGAGCCGAAATTTAATTGTCATCATGCTACATCAAGCATGATGTAGTTTTTAAATCAATGGAAAGTTGTTCATCCCTGCAAATCTAGCCACCCTGGTGCTGGTCAGCCCTTAGCAGAAAGTTGAAAAATGCTTAAAGCGGGGGGGGGGGGGGAGGGGAAGAGGGAAGTCTATATTTTGTGGTCCACTTCCACAAATATCAGGTGAAATCTGGATATCAACACTAGTTCAGGTAGTCCTCAACTTATGACCACAATTGAGCCCCAGATTTTGTTATGTCAAGGTATTGATTTAACAGCTAACCAGCTTATATAATGTAAGATGTAATGTAATGATGAGAATGACTCAGCAGGGTTTGTGTCTCTTTAAGAGCCTTTGTATAAAGGGAAGGCTCTGCTGATGTGTTCTCTCTCTTCCGTTTCCTACTGTAATTGTGGTTTGTTGGATCCTGTTGTGTTAGCACATGTATGTATATTGTTCCTGGTGTATGATATTGTAGATAGTGTAAGATAAACCACCATTTAATACAAACCACTGTTTACTGTGTGTACTCCTGTGTTATCTCAGCGCAATAAGACTGTGCATGCTCTGACACATGACATGGGACATTTTTTGAGGGAATTTTGCCCCATTTTGTGACCTCTCATCACAGTTGTTAATTGAATCACTGTAGTTGTTAAGTAACACGATTGTTAAATGAATCTGGCTTTCCCATTGATTTTGCTCGCCAAAAAGTTGCAAAAGGCGATCACATGACCTCGGGATCCAGCAACAGTCATATGTACAAGCCAGTTGCCAAGCCTCTGAATTTTATTCACTTGATCATGGGGATGCTACAAAGGTCGGAAGTGTCACTTTTTTCAGTGCCATTGTAACTTTGAACGGTGACTACATTTCTGCCGAGGGCTGATTCTGCTAATTCAGGACAGTGTAAAAACAGGAATTAATTCCTTTTTGATTTTCTTTTTTTTTTTTTGGAGTTGCTTAAAGTAGCATGTTGCATATATAGCATATAGTTTTCCTGTTAAATCACACATCGCAGGAATCTGTTTCAACTGGGCAATTTTCATAGTATTTAAGTTGTTTAAAAGTATTTCTTTTAAAGCTGTTTAAGTTGTTTAAAAGTATTTCTTTTGGTTCCCCCACCCCCAGGCAGTATAAATGTATTTGTGATTAGTAGCAGACACAAAGCCCAGTCTTGCCATTCACGATTGCTAGGAGAAAGTGTTTATATCGAGCACCTTGTTAGAAATACACTTTAACTTGAAGGAGAGGATTTGTTGTCAACGAAACAATAGCCTCTGAATGTGTGATTTGAAAGTCAGACAGTAAAAGGAGACTCTGGTTCCACGTGACTTTTTAAAGTATCAGGTATAATAATATGCAGAAATAGGAGAAAATAGTGTGGTACTTCACCCATTTATTTCTTTTATTGCAGCCTCTGCATACACCAAGGTCAAAGCATAGTAGCAGGGCTTTTTTTGTCATAGAACGCTCAGAACGGAGTTCCGGCACCTTTTTCTTTTACAAAAAAAGCACTGCATAGTAGTATAACTCTTCCCAAGAAGAGCAAAACAAAATGGACTCTATGCCAAAGGTCCTCAACCTTTTGGGCACCAGGAACCGGTTCTATTTTTTCCATGGACTGGAGGATGCATGGTTTTGTGTAATGCCTGCATCCCAAGGATGGGGCTTAGCTTGTTTGTGCGGACCGGTTGCTGACCTGCTGCGGCCCAGTACTGGTCCAGTACTGGTTGGGGACCCCTGCTTTATACGATAACATCCGAGAGGGGCATTAAAATAGTGGCAGCACAAAGGGTATGAAAAATCCAGTGGAATTGAATAGTTTGTACAGGTGGTCCTCAACTTAACGATCACAATTGAGCCCAAAATTTATGTTGCTAAGTGAGAGATTTGCTAAGTGAGTTTCACCCCATTTTATGACTTTTCCTGCCTCATTTGCTAAGTGAATCGCTGCAGTGGTTCAGTTAGTAATACTAACAGTTAAATGAATCTGGTTTCTCCCCTGACTTTGCTTGTCAGAAGGTTGCAAAAGGGGAATCAAATGACCCCTGCAACCGTCATCAATGCACAGATGTAAACAGCAACAGCACTTAGACTTATATACCGCTTCACAGTGCTTACAGCCCTCGCTAAGCAGTTTACAGAGTCAGCACATTACTTCCAATAATCTGGGTCCTCTTTTTACCCACCACGGAAGGACGGAAGGACGAGTCAACCTTGAGCCAGTCAGGATCGAACTGCCAAACTGCTGCCAGCCAGCAGTCAGCAGAATTAGCCTGCAATACTGCATGCTAACCACTAGCGCCACCATGGCTTTGGGTGGCGCTGCGACGGTCGTGTGAAAAGCCGCGTCACTTTTTTCAGGGCCGTTGTAACTTCAAATAGTCACTAAGTGAACTGTTGTAAGTTGAGGACAACCTGCATAGCTTCATCGAGAAGCGAATGGGACAGTTTCAGGCAAACTATTCTCAGTTCTTTAGAAGAAGTTTGATGTGTTTTTAATGTGTTTTTAACCTATTGTAAGAGCTGTGGGCAATTTGTTTAATCTCTTTTAATTTTTGTATTTTGTCTTTTAACATGTATTGCCCTGTTCACCGCCCTGAGTCCTTCGGGAGAAGGGCGGTATATAAAATAAATAAATAAATAAATAAATAAATAAATAAATAAATAAATAAATAAATAAATAAATAAATATTAATAGAGAAGTCGCAAGAGAGAGAAATGCTTGAGTGACACCAACTTGAAACTATAAAACCTTGTAGTAATTTTTGTTTCAATGTATTTCAGTGGGGCATTTATGTCAGTTACAGCAGCTGGAAGTACCTGGGCGGTTGAGGAAAGTTGGATCTCACTTGGTGCAGACCTCAAGATAGTAAAATAATTGTAGGTTAAATTGGAAAGTTTGAAAAAAAATTCATGAAAGAACGCAGCGGCAAGTCACTTCCATATTGTTATTGAGAAGGAGGCATTTCAAGCAAGATCCAAGAGTGTCTTTACTTTTTTAGACACACTAAGGTTGATGATAAAAATTAGAATCATGATATGATCTGTCATTGCTTTCCTTCAGGATTCTTGTATTTTTCTACTTCTCTGTCTAGCTTACAAACCTAAATAGCTATATTTCTATCTTTTTTCTTATTGTATTATCTAATACTGCTTTGGTAAGGCCACACTTGGAATACTGCATACAGTTTTGGTCACCACGATGTAAAACAGATGTTGAGACACTAGAAAGACTGCAAAAAAGAGCAACAAAGATAATTGGGAGACTGGAGGCTAAAAGATATGAAGAACGGTTGCAGGAATTGGAAATGTCTAGTTTAATGAAGAGAAGGATGAGGGGTGACATGATAGCAGTGTTCCAATATCTCAGGGGCTGCCCCAAAGAAGAGGGAGTCAAGCTATTCTCCAAAGCACCTGAAGGCAGGACAATCAGCAACGGATGGAAACTAATCAAGGAGAGAAGCAACCTGCAACTAAGGAGAAATTTCCTGACTGTTAGAACAATTAATCAGTGGAACAACCTGCCTCCAGAAGTTACGGGTGATCCAACACTGAAAGTTTTAAAGAATCGATTGGACAACCATTTGTCTGAAATGGTATAGGGTTTCCTGCTTGTGCAGGGGAAGGGGTTGGCCTGAAAGACCTCCAAGGTCCCTTCCGACTCTCTTATTATGTTATACTGCATGGATTAAATAATAGCACACTGCATCTCCTGAATGATTCTTGCCCAAGTAGTCACCAGTACATTGCTTTTGCCTACTGAAATGGTGCTACTTGTGATCTGTTATCATCTTTTTCTGCCAGTGGGAATGTTTCCATTTGGACCTGGTACATTATGGGTCTTCTCGCATTTCATGTCTCTGCTGAAATTTAAATTCTGACCTTCGAAACTCAACATATTATACTGCCATACTTGACTGTTAAGTTGAAAAGCCCTTTATTGACTTAAGTTGATTAGATTCTTTTAAGAATCTGATCCTCCCTCTGAGTCCTACTGTAATTTACTCTTATTGGATTTCCCACCATCCAAAATATTTACCTGACATCCTTTTAATACTTCTGTATATTTAAGAGCTGCTAAGATGGTAAGCTAATGCATCCGAGACCGGGTTATTGTCTCTCCAATTCCATTTGTAGACTTTGTCTCCAATAGTGAGAAGAAGAAAAAAAAATCAGCTTTGGAAAGGAATAATTAATTGATGTGCTCTATCTGTGTTGGACAAATAAATTACTGGACTTGAGCGAAGATCCATTTATAAAGCTACTTGATCTCCCAGTAGGGACTTCCATTGAGGCTTGGGCCTACCTTTCTCTTCCTGCTGTTGTGAGCATTTGAATATTGTTGCAGAAGCCAAAATGAATCACTACAGCAGGGTTGTCAAACTCGCCACATCATGTGACATGTCAGGACGTATCGCGACTTTTGCCCCCCATTGCCGGAGTTGGGGTGGGTGTGGTTTGATGCATGATGCATCTGGCCCGTGGGCTGGCAGTTTGACACCCCTGCTCTACAGTGTTCCATACAAAGTGGTCTTTGAAATCAATGGAGAGGTTGCTTGGCCTGGCCCCCACCCATGTTATTTTATCCTGCTAAATCAGACATGTCAAACACAAGGCCCGGGGGCCGGATCCGGCCCGCGAAGTGGTTTCATGTGGCCCGCGAAGCCATCCTGGAAACAGTGAGGGAACGGCCCCCACTGCCTTGGCCCTGGCCCAGAGACCCTCCTTCTGCCAGAGACCCTCAGATCTGTCCCACTCCTGCCCAGGCCCCCATAGGCACCCTCGATGCGAACGATGTAGAGCTGGCCACACCCACCCAGTTGGCCATACGCACTCTAGCCACGCTTCCCCAGTAGGCCACACCCACCTAGGCCATACCCACCCGGCCTCCTGAGGGCAACCACAATGCTGATGCGGCCCTCAATGAAATTGAGTTTGACACCCCTGTGCTAAATGAAGAGATAATGTCATATGTGCCATTATGGCAGCCCGTCTTCGTAGGGAAATAAAAGGCCAACAGAGTGTTTCCTTTAATGTTGGGTTTGTTTACTTGAACTAGATTGGTTTGTCAATGTGAATCATACACTAGCTAGCAGTTAAGCCATTATTCATTGAGAAATACCTGTTTTCACTGGATGGCAGTAACTGGTTAGCAGTCACTGGATGCTGCTGTTCCTCTGTTGCAGTGATGGCAAACCTTTCAGAGACCGAGTGCCCAAACCGCAACCCAAAACCCACTTATGTATCATCGGGTGCTGGGTGAGCGTGGCCCTTTGGGTGGGCGTGGCTGCAATGGTAAAGGCAGACTGGGTGAGACTAAAAAATTCAATCAATCAATTCCAACTTTGCGAGGATTTTTTTTTCCCCGCGAGAAGTTGAAATTGATTGATTGATTGATTGAACCTTTTTTCTTTGTACACACGGTGGAGGCCTAAAGCAAAAAGGTTTTATAAAACCCAGCTGAAGGCCTAGGACTGGGGCGACGGCACGTGTGCCTGCAGAGAGGGCTCTGCGTGCCACCTGTGGCACTCATGCCATAGGTTTGCCACCACAGCTCTATTGTCTTCATTGTAACCAAATAGGAATATGGTATAGCTAGACTTTGAAAAATATTTGTCGCAGACAGTTGGAACCAAGAAAGCTGGGATTTACATAATAATTGAGTTTATGCTGATAGGGGTTTGGTGTTTGTAGAAAGTACAACGAACACATAATACATAAGCAGGTTAAATGATGTTTGCAGATATAAAACCAGTTTGCACTTTGGGTCAAACGTTGCTAGCTGCTTTGCTATTTGCATGGAAGTGAAGGTGTTAACTCTGAACGAAAAAGCTAACGTGTACATTAGTCAGTATGAATTGGCATCATTTTGGTTCTTGGGGGAACCTATAGAAATAAGAATTCATAGATTAGCAATAATTATATATTGTGCTCTAGTGAATGAAATAATGGAAGAACAAAAATTGAGTTTGGGAATAATTGTGTGACATTCTAAATGAATGGGATCTTGGGGGGGGAGTTATTCTGCTAGGTGTCTGCCATGCATGAATGAGAGTGTGTACCATACATTAATGAATAAATGAATTGATGGATGGATGGATGGAAATCAGAGAACAGGATAGAGAAAAAGTGATTCAGCTATTCAGAGATCTAATGTCAAGGTTCCAACTGATGAACCCAACCAAGCAAACACTTTTGAGAGTTTCCAATGTAAAACTTTATTGAATACATCATTTTGCCACGTATGAAAGTAAAACCAGCTCTGGCTAAACCCCACCCAAACCCTGTATAGTGAAAGCATAGGATTCTCTCTCTTCCCCCTGGATCAGGTCACATTGTCCAATTAGAAGGAAAAGTATTGTTATGAGAAAAATGTTTCTAGATCTGGCCAGACACCTGATGAGCGTCCTTGGGTCCCATGGTCTTCTCACTTAACCTTTGAAGTCTGGATTCCATTCTTTCCCCCCGCCCCCCTCCGGTTCGTTGGCAAGCTGATATAAGCAAATAATTGCTGCAGCAATAAAATCGTGCTTGGAAACTTGACACCTAACCATGAAAGAGAACGGGGACTGTTTGGTGATGCATGGTACTTTTTCAAGTCGGCTAGACTTGGATCAGCTTAGGCTGAAATAAATAGCGAGTAGGATGAAAATGGGAGGGACGCGGTGGCTCAGTGGGTTAGGACGCTGAGCCTGTTGATCAGATGGTTTGGCAGGTTGAATCCCGAGTGCCGCGTAACAGAGTGACCGCCTGTTACTCGTCCCAGCTTCTGCCAACCTAGCAGTTTGAAAGCATGTAAAAATGCAAGTAGAAAAATAGGGACCACTACGGTGGGAAGGTAATAGCGTTCTGTGCGCCTTTGGCATCTAGTCATGCCGGCCACATGACCATGGAGACGTCCTCGGACAAGCGCTGGCTCTTCGGCTTTGAATCAGAGATGAGCACCGGCCCCTAGAGTCGGAAACGACTTGCACACATGTGCGGGGGAACCTTTACCTTTACCTTTAGGATGAAAATACAGATAGTCCTTGACTTACAATAGTTTGTTTAGTGGACATTCAGAGTTACAACAGCACTGAAAAAAGTATTTCACCCTTACAATTGTTGTAAGGGTGGTCACATGATCACAATTCAGACCCTTGGCAACTGACTCATATTTATGACGGTTGTAATGTCCCAGGGTCATAGGATCCCCTTTTGAGACCTTTGCACAAGCAAAGTCAATGGGGAAGCCAGATTCGCTTAATAACCCTGTTACTAACTTGTTGTTGTTAGTTGCGAAGTCGTGTCCGACCCATCGCGACCCTATGGACAACGTTCCTCCAGGCCTTCCTGTCCTCTACCATCTTCTAGAGTCCATTTAAGCTCACGCCTACTGCTTCAGTGACCAGTGGCGTAGCGTGGGTTGTCAGCACCCGGGGCAAGGCAAGTAATTTGCGCCCCCTAACCTGTGGATTTTAGCACTCGAGTCTCTTCCACTAGCTCAGGAATTCTGGGAGTTGAAGTCCATGAGTCATAAAAGAGCCAAGGTTGCCTACCCCTGAGTTAGGTTCAAGGCAAAAAAGGGTCTCTGGAGAAGAGGGAAAATGCTAGTTTAAAACTGAAACAAGGCAACTTTAAGGTGCCTCAGCTGTGATTTAGGATGAGACAAAGAGAGGACATGGCGTTGAAAATGGTTAATGGGGCATGTTTGTTCCACTCTTAGTGGACGTCAGGATAAACCCCACGAGAGAATGACCTTACAACAGATGTGAATAGGCTTGGACTACGTTTGTAGATTGAGTGCATACATCACATGGAGCGATGATGGGCTTCATCAAGATTTATGATCCCACAATTGGCTAGTTTTCTCCATCTTGTCCTAAACCCTGGATACCAACCACGGTTTATGGCTTAGCATGTGGCGTGGGGTTGACCCAACATGTTAGGCGACAAACAATGACTTCCAACTTACAATGCCTCAGCTTCCCAAGGTTATTCCAAAGCCGGAAAAGCCAACCAACCCACCCTGCAGCTTTGCCTGCTTAGGCTGAACCTCAGGAATTCATACTTGCTGCGGCGCCCGACCTATTTTCTGCCCAGACGCTGCTTATCCAAGCCAAGCCGCCTCCTTCTCTTTGGCACCTCACCCCAAACAGAAACTGAGATTGAAGGCAGAAGAAGAGTTCAAGCTTTTAATGGGGGGGGAGGGCTGCTTTTCTGCATTCCAGCAGGACAGGATTTATTTTTATTTTTATTTTTTAAAAAAGCGCCTTTTGCAGAACAGAGACAGCACGGGCGCGCCCACAAACACACACGCACACGCACCCGACCACGTCCTCTTGCCCCCAAAGTCTGCATGCACGGTTGGATCGGCAACCTGCCGACGCAGCTTTCGTTCCAGAGCAGGGACCCCCGGAGAGACGCTGCAGCGATCCTCCCCCCGTGGGAAATCCACCCTCTTTCAAGCCCCGCCGCGTCCCCCCCGCCTTTGGCAACTCCGGGAGCGCCTTGGGAGAGCCTCCGCAGCGGAGCCCCGGGCTTGCAGGAGGGCCGCACTCTGTGCACGCTCAGGAGCCGCCTTCTCCTTTGCGGGGGGGGGGAGGAGGGGGAGAAGGCTTCCGTCCAGCGCCGGCGGCCGGAGCGAAGGCGGAGCGGCCCGAAGGAGGAGTCACGCTGTGTGGTTGTGTGTTTGTGTGTGTGTGTGTGTGTGTGTGGCGCGCCGTGGGGCGTCAGGCCCTTCCCGGCTGGGGCTCCGGTGCCTCCGCCCTGCCGGATCCCGGCGCCATCGAGCGCGCCCCCCCAGATGTTGCGCCCGGTGCGGCCGGCCCCCCCTGCACCCCCCACGCTACGCCACTGTCAGTGACTCCATCCAGCCACCTCATTCTCTGTCGTCCCCTTCTTCTATTGCCCTCCATCTTTCCCACCATTAGGCTCTTCTCCAGTGAGTCCTTCCTTCTCATTAGGTGGCCAAAGTATTTGAGTTTCAACTTCAGGATCTGGCCTTCTAAAGAGCAGTCAGGGTTGATCTCCTCTAGGACTGACCGGTTTGATCGCCTTGCAGTCCAAGGGACTCGCAGGAGTCTTCTCCAGCACCATAGTTCAAAGGCTTCAATTCTTTGGCGCTCAGCCTTTCTTATGGTCCAAGTTACTAACTTAGCAACTGCAATGATTCACTTAACAATTGCGGCAAGAAAGGTCATAAAATGGGGCAAAACTCAATATAATGTCTCAGTAAAATAAATATTGGGATCGATTGTGGTCGTAAGTCAAGGACTACATGTATTGGAGCCATCAAGAAAATACAGCAGGCACAAACTCCTTGCTCATCTTTAAAGATGTTTAACCAATTAAATGTACATAAATCTGCAATCTTTTTTTAAAAAAATCACTGGGGAATAACAAAACATTGATCATGTCATCTATTTTTGTCAGGTGGTGCACCATCCATTTTCCCATCAGGATCTCCTTTGGTTGTGAATAGTGGAGAAGAATTTAAGCTGACCTGTACTGATGTTGGCCCAGTGACGTGGCGGTTTCACAGTGCTGACCCATCAGTGACGTTGAAGAATTTCAAAACTAAAGAAGTGCTTGTCAGTCGAGCAAGACCAGCAGACACAGGAACCTATATATGCAAGAACAGAAAAAACTTGAACAGCTCCATTTATGTTTTTGTTAAAGGTAATTTCCATTTTTATTTCTTCCATTTTCCCTTTCTTCATCACGAATAGGCCTTTTTTAAAAAGCACTAGGTGTTCTGTCCCAGCCTAGCTGAGCTCCTTGTTAAGTTCACAAGGTGAAAAAAACCCTCTTCAAATCAAGCAGGCAGAAAGCGCAGGACAAACCTAAACCCCTTTTATTACTCACAGACCTGAGGAAAACAAGCACAGTTCATCGCAACTTGATTCTTATCCCGAATGGTTGCCTTTGTCAACCAGCACCTCCCACATGTCCCCTTTTATTATTCAGCTAAGGCGTGGCTTTCCTAATGCCTGCTCCTTTGCCTCTGGAGCCGCCCCGTTGCATTCCTCTGTCCTGCACTCTTTGCCTGCCGGCGTTTACGAGCATCCTGGATATCACCCAGCTGTGAGTCATCACTGTCCAACTCAGACTCCCAGCACAGCTGTGTCTCAGCCTGAGCGCGAGTAGAGGGGCCAGGCTCCTCATCAGACTGTAAGTCTTGGAGCTCCTCAGAGCCTCCCTCTGACTGATGACACTCCAGGCCCCTCCTCCTCCTCTGAGTCCTCAGTCTCAGCTGCTGGATGCACAGGCTGGCGAGGAATCACAACACTAGGTGTGAAGGATGGATTCGGTTTACATTTATAGTCATCCTGTTTATACTTATAGGCAGCGCAGTGGCTCAGTAGTTAAGACACTGGACTTGTTGGCTAGGAAACCAGCAGCCTGGGTTTGAGACCCGAGCACCACGTAACCGCATGAGTTCCTGTCCTTGTTCCAGCTCCTGCCAACCCAGCAGTTTGAAAGCATGTAGATGCAAGTAGATAAATAGGTACCACTTTGGTGGGAAGGTAACAGCACTCTGTGATGTCATGCTGGCCATGTGACGGTTGAAATGTCTCTGGACAGCACTGGCTCAAAGGTCTTGAAATGGAAATGAGCACCACCCCCTAGAGTTGGCAACCACTAGTAGAGTCAAATCTGCAGGGCCCTTTACATGTATGTATGTATGTATGTAATCGTAGGAAAGCAGCATGTCAATGAAAACACTTTTGAGCTACAGTGTGTAACTCTTCCTCATAACTTAAACAGAATGTCTGAATAAGTATTTAGCTGTCCAACCAGGGGGTCCACAAAGTATGCTTAAAAAATTCAAGTCGTGGTCATGACAACGTGACTGAAATTCCACCTGTTTCTTATGAATGACACATGAACATAAAAACCAGGCAAAGTTTGATTGCCCAGTTGTTCCAGCTAGTACAGTCGTAGTAATCCAATTCATTTGGGCAGCACTGACTTGGGAAAGATAGCTATTACTTCTGGTGGATGCTCCACCTTCTAAAAACATGATACATGCCTTCTTGCACAGCTGCAAGACAGTGGCAAGATGTTGATCTAAAATGGTATCAGTTTCAAGGTACTGTTTGGGGAAAAGTATTTTTTGGATGTGAGTGTCTGTGGCATAATCAACACATATCTTTCTGGCTATTAAAAGACAGATAACATGGAAAATTATAGATTGACACTAAATATTCATTTTAAATATTCTACTAGCCAAGAGTTCTCCTGGATCCGTTCAGGAGAAGAGTGGATTAATTCTTTTTCCTCTACACCAGGGGTTTCAAACTGCCTGCCCACGGGCCCGATGCATCATAGCGAAACTGCGCCCACCCCATTGCCGGCAATGGCAAGAAAGTCATGATACATCATGACGCGTCATGTGACATTGCAAGTTTGACACCCTTGCTCTACACCAAGCCCTAAATGAAAATATCTTCTCTTTTTGAAATTGCCACTTGACGTTAGAGATGGTCCAGAGATGTAAACAAGAGGCAGAGGAGAATCAGTTTGCAAATCTGAATCTGCCACCTCAGATAAGACTTTCAGTCTGAAATGAAATGAACCTTTATTGTCAAAGTACAACTATGTGTACATTGAGATTAGCTGAGCCCCCTTTTGTGCTCCCACCCCCCAACACACAGTGACAACAAACCCTCCATCTTACTACACCATGTGAACCAACTACACCACACACCGGCCTCCCAATTCAATTCTGCATAAAGTTCACAAAAGTTCACAAAAGTTATTTCTCATTCAAAAGCCTAACAGCCCACGGATAAAAGCTATTTTTCAGCCTGTTGGTGCGGCTGGCTATACTCCTATATCTCCTACCCGATGGTAGGAGAGTAAAGAGATACCATCCAGGGTGTGAGTCATCCCTGAGAATTTTCCTCACTCTTCCAAGGCAACGAGCCCTGGCGATGTCATCCCGTGGTGTCAGGGGACAGCCCACAATGTCTTGTGCTGTACTCACCACCCTCTGTAATACTTTCTTATCTGCGGCTGTCAGACCAGCATACCAAACCACAATACCATACAAAAGGACGCTTTCTATAGTAGACCGTTAAAAGAGGGCCATAAGCGGTTGTTCTACCCTGTTCTTCCGCAAGACCCTGAGAAAGTGAAGCCTCTGTTGGGCCTTTCTAGCCACCTGGGCTGTATTAACTTTCCAGGTCAGATCTTCACAGAGGTAGACTCCCAGAAATTTAAAGGAGGAAACTCTCAACACAGTCCTCCCCGATGTAAAGTGGGGCAAGTTCCTCCTTTTTCCTCCGGAAGTCTAGCACCATCTCTTTCGTCTTGCCGATGTTCAGGTGCAAGTTGTTACTACACCATATGGATAGTTTTTGTACCTCCGCCCTGTATGCTGTCTCATCCCCACCTGTAATGAGACCCACCACAGTTGTATCATCTGCAAACTTAATTATCGCAGTGGATGGGTCAGATGATACACAGTCATAAGTGTACAAAGAGTACAGGTAGGGGCTAAGCACACAGCCCTGTGGCGAGCTGGTGCAAAGATTCAGGGGGGTGGACAAAACAGAACCGACCCTCACTGTTTGTAACCGGTCCCTGCCTCTCAAGTCAGCCTGGTTTTTAAGTTTCAGAAATTCTTAGAGAAAGATTACTGTCCTTCAGGCAAGTTCATACCGTGGATCATGGGTCCCCAACCCGTGGCCTGCTGGCCAGCGGGCCATGGAACAGGCTGACCAGGGCATGCACCCCCACTGGTGCTAGCACCGCTATTGTGGCAAAAATGGAGCACCATGCAGCAAAAACAGGGCACCACACGGTGAAAATGGGGTGGTGCTAGCACTTGTGTGACACTCGCTAGTACTGCCCTGTTCGCGTCGCGCTTGCTCGCGGCCCCATTTGTGTGTGGACACACACGTGTGTAAAATGCTTCCCTCCTCCTTCTCCCTCCAGTCCTTGTTGGAGACCTCTGCCGTAGATGAAAATAAGGAGTCTTTTTTTTTCCCAGCACACATCCCTGCAAGGGAAGCTAGTGACAGGAAATCATATGAAGTCTTTATAACAGGCCTTGTTTATTACTTTGACTTCAAAAACCATAATCAAAGGGCACTTCTAGAGGGTGAGCCTAAACGCATTTACCAAGGTGTAAGCCTGATTGAATCCAGTTTGACTTCAGAATAAACTAGCAGCAGAGTTTGTCATGCACCCAGGTTCATTGTATCCTACTTCTTCTTCTTCAACCCAACATAGCCATGGTTCCAGATTCTAGGTTCTACCCAAAGTGGCAAGATTGACTGTCTTACAACTTCAGACATGCCCACCAGATGATAAATAAATAAGGTGTTGTGATTCAGTGTCAGCCTGTGCTCCCAGCAGCTGAGTCTGAGGAATCTGAGGAGGAGGAGGAGGGGTTTGGAGAGCCTTCGGTATTGAAGAGAGGCTCTGATGCACTGCAGGACTCTCAGCCTGGCCCCTCCAGTCGTGTTCCTCATGATGCTCAGCTGTGTGAGGAGGAGATGTCAGACTCAGAGGAGTCACAACTGAATTTGTTCAGAGATGCTAGAAGCAGAAGGCAATCCAGCAGAGCAAAGCAGAGCAAATCTATGAGGCAACTCAGTGAAAAGAGGAGAAGGCATTGAGAAGCCACACCTTGGGACAGATAATAAAAGGGGAAGGTGTGGGTGGGGCTGGTTGCTGAAGGCAACCGTTCGGAGATATTCAAAGAGAATCCTGGTCTGTTCTTGCTAATCTGACTCTTGTTTGACTCTTGTTGGATGTTTTGAATCATGTATTTTTGGTTGAAGAAAATACTCTGTTGCTTTCTTGTTTGAAAGACTTTATTATTTGGAACTGTAAATAAATTTACAGTTTACAGGATCTCTGTCTTGTGTTTTGAGACCAGAGAACTGTGCTGTGGCATTGATTCATCACAAAAGGTACGTGATTAGGGCAAATAATTTTTGATCTGGTAGCTGTATAAGTTAAGGCTGGATATGCTGTGCCATCTGGGATTGCCAGGCGCAGTTGTTTCCCCCCCCTCATAGTATTAGTGAAGAAATATCTATTGTTTTTATTATTATTATTATTATTATTATTATTATTATTATTATTATTATGGAATATTTAGATACTGGATTAATACTTGGTTTCTCTATCCCTTTCATCTGGCAACTAGATGTTGGAGAGCATCTTGGCATTTGAAGCCAAGAGGATGCTGAATATAATTATGAGTTTATATTGTAGATCTTTAAGGACTGACTCATATGTACCAACCCTCCAGTGAGGCTACACTAATTCAGTGAAGAATAAGCTGAAAATGTCTCCACAATTTCCCCCGTCCCCTTTCTGAAACCAGCGTTGAAAGATGTTATTTGACCCAAGTGAAGTTTTAGCATCGAATCCTGGGATCTGTGGTTTGTTTATTTTTCTTTCTTTAAAATATTTGCATGGGCTGCCTGTTTTAAAACCCAAGTCTGGGCAGCCCATAGTAATAAAGTCCCGTACTATAAAAACCACAAACCATAAATCTATAAAACACACAACCAAAACCTGCTGCCTCAGTCACCCCTTGGTAGCCCCAACAACCAAGCCCAAACTTCCTCACTCTATTCCAGTTCCTGGGTAGAAAAACAGCCTTTGACGGACCTCTGGCAGGCTGAAAAGGGTGGGGGCTGGCTGAATCACCGGGGCAAGGAGAGTGTACCACAAGGTAAGGGCAGCCATAGAAAAATACCATAGATGCCCTCTGTAACACACCTTCCCTTTGCTACTCCAGAGCTTCCATAAAGGATGAAGTCCGTAGGATTTTATTCTAAATTTGCCTTGAGCAATGTGGCTCCAAAAGGATCCTGTTGAGACTTATTCTCCTCGTTGATATTCAGACTGTGCCTGTCTGCATATGCAGATTGGAACGATGCCCCAGTAAAGCCAAAGGTTTTTGAGACTAGAATGAAATAAAAGATGAGAAGGCTTGGATTATAGGCTTCTGATGAGTCCTCTGGGGCAGTGGGCAGCTGTTCCATGGGCTTTTATAGTTCTAAAGGGATTTTTGGAAGCGTCCACAAAAGTAAGTTCTGTGTTTTGCCAGAACATCCATAATCTTCTGCTGGCATATTTTAAGGACTGGTCCACACATGTGCGTGCAGTTTTACATTTCTTCAACCACCAGTAATTGGCATTTGATTGAATGAATGGATTGCACTGAAAACAGTTGTTTTGCTGATTTGAAATAATCTGGGAACAATTATTAGGAGACTTCAATCTGTGACTTTTTTTTCCATAAGTAAAGACAACATTTAGCAATGTCTACGTATGGGAACCTGATGGTATTTTGCTTGAAAATCCGTATTTTCTGATGCTGCTTTTTACCTTTTTACAAACAAACAAACAAATAAAAAACCATTATTGGAAACTGCCCTTTAGCGATACTTGGGTTTAGCATTCAGCTTACTGAATAATTTAAAACCTAAGAAAATCCCTTTTCTATGGTGCTGAGTGTATAGACTTTACCATCAAACAAATGTAGGAGTGTAAGAATTTTGTTACCATTCTAGATTGCATTTTTAATTTATTAACAATAATTTCTATACTGCTTTTCCACAAATCCCATCAAGATAATGTGGGAATTAGATGGGAAATATAAAGGAGCAGCAAACACAGATATATTGTTGGAATTAAACAAGCAAATAAGAAAGATTTTAGCACTTTATCGAAAGGCTGAGCATAAGGGTTGGGAAGAGATTGGTTTGGCAAATAGAATACAACTATGTTATCAATTAAGTTCTATTAATGTTCTGCTCAATTAAGAAGGGATTAAACATCTGTGAAATGGAAAAATCTGTTCAGAGGAATCTACTGAAATATGACTTTTATTGTTTAAGGTACATTTCTAACCGATGTCTAAAAAAACAGGAGGAAATTGAACCTTGTTGGAAATGTTTACCTTCTTTTCCATCACCACCATACAGAGTAGGACTATATGAAAAATGGGAGCAAAATAATTAATTGTTGTGATTGTGAGTGTGTATCAGAACTACACCATTTCATCTGTGACACTGTCCCCGCAGTAGTTAAAAAACAGCTCATTGATTTCCAGATACAGTTGTAATATTTCTTCTGGACTTTGAGTTTGCATAGCATGAGCAACAGCCTAAGTCACGGGTAGGCAACCTTGGGTCTTTCATGACTCGTGGACTTCAACTCCCAGAATTCCTGAGCCAGCCGTGCTGAAGGGAAAGGGAGAGGTTTCCAAGCTGAGCCATGCTGGCTCAGGAATTCTGGGAGTTGAAGTCCACGAGTCATAAAAGAGCCAAGGTTGCCTACCCCTGGCCTAAATCATTCCCTACTTAAAACCTTTATTTCTGTTGAAATCCAGAAGCTAAAATCATAAGTGTCAATAGATTTGCTTTTTAACTTAGTAGGAATTCTTCTCAGAACCTGGACAAGCCATCATTCAATTCTTCCCATTTTGCTAAAGCAGACAGATTTCTGGTTTGAGAAAGGAGCCCTCGCCAGACCACAAAGTAAAACACTGCTCAGGCATTCGATAGAGTTATGCCGTGGTTTGGATAGCAGTGATAAGCCTAAAGCTTTGAAAGTCACGCAGATGAGGTGTCGCCTTCTAATCTAAGCCATCTTTCCTTTCAACGTCAGGAAGCCTTTGTGCTTAAAACTGTGCATGCAAGGTTGGGGCGTCTTGTGTGTGAGCTCTCCTTGTGTGACAGACATCACTGCTGAAAGTAAGGATGCCTTTGATGATCAAAGATCACCAGCTCAACTTAGTCGGACAGGCTTCATCTTCACGAGTCCCAGGTGACTTGTAATCCTTTGTCTAATGCCTGAATGGAGTTTAAAATTGATGGATTTGCATGGGACCTTTCTGTCGTTACACTTTCAGACTTAAGACTAGGGAGCTGACTTATTTATAAGACAGTACATTGTAGTATTCTACTGGGTCTTTCTGATTTATTAGAACAGCACCCTTTGGAGACCGGTGTGACATTGGGAGGTATGTAGAAAAGAGGTGAGGTTTGCATCACAACATTTCAGTGCTGTTTGCTGCATTCTCCCCTCGATGCTGGCATACAGTGTATGTGAAGCATAGGTGTGTATGGCATACACACACAAGTCCTCTGTAACAAAAATTACCAATCAATAACATTAGGATAAGATAGAAAATAGAACAGAACAGAATAGAATAGAGCTTGAAGGGAACTTGGAGGTCTTCTAGTCCAGCCCCCTGCTCAAGCAAGAGAACCTATATTGTCTCAGGTGAATGTTCAGTCTCCTCTTAAAAATCTCCAGTGATGGAGCGTCCACAACTTCTGGAGGCAAGCTGTTCCACTGGTTAATTGTCCTCACTGTTAGGAAGTTTCTCCTTAATTCCAGGTTGCTTCTCTCCTTGGTCAGTTTCCAACTATTGTTTCTTGTCCTTCCATCTAGTGCTTTGGAGAATAGTTTGATGTCCTCTTCTTTGTGGCAGCCCCTCAAATACTGGAATACTGCTATCATGTTGCCCCTGTTCCTTCTTTTTTTCATTAGGGTTAGGTTAGGTTAGCCAAACCCAAGTCCTGCAGCCATTCTTTACGTTTTAGGCTCCAGGCCTTTGATCATCTTAGTTGCCCTTCTCTGAATTAAGAGAATCAAATATTTTAGGCCATAACATTTTTTTAATTCTGAGCAGAATATGAATCAGCAACTACAGTCTATCACTGAAGTCAGAGAACTATGACGTTATAGAGCAGAGGTCTTCAAACTCGGCCCTTTTATGACTCATGGACTTCAACTCCCAGAATTTCTCAGCCAGGCATGCTGGCTGAGGAATTCTGGAAGTTGAAGTCCATGAGTCATAAAAGGGCCGAGTTTGAAGACCCCTGTTATAGAGGTAGAATTGGGAGTGTCCTCACCTACAATTCCCATAATTCCCAGCCAGCATGCTCACTGGTATTTGTGTTGTAATTACCTATACTGGGAGGCATTGGGTTAGAGAAGATGTTCAGAGCCTTCTTCTTAAATATTTTATCAACCTCTTGATCTTTTCCATCTTAATGCCTCCAGGTCTGCTCAGCTACAATGCAACTACCAATGAGTAAGCAATTATGGGAATTAGGGAAGAATGCCTTAAATATTTTGTAGATTTCCCCCCTGCACTACATTCTTACATTATATGGTTCTGTGTTGGTGACAGAATAAAAAAAAAGCATGTTATTTTTCTTTCTTACTAATTTTCCAAGTAGAAAAGGAAGGATTTTAACTGGGATTAAAAACTAGTTAAGGATTGTGCAACTGGTTAAGTGTGTGTGTGCAAAGATTTGAATTGCCTCCATATTCTTTATGTAAAAAAGATATTTTGCGCCGCTGCTGTAGTAGACTTAACAAGCACATGTCCCATTAACACGGCTGTAACAAGTGGGGTTCACATTTGCACAGTGTATAAAAACATGGCATTTCAAAATGCCAAAAGAGAATCGGATCTAAGCTCAAAGCAGCACCTGACAGACTCTTACTTCTTCGAAATTGAAGAATGGTTGAAATGGTGCTTTGTGATCTCAGTATAAATCAGAATATTCTATGCGTCACTCTCCAGTGAGGATGTTGTACAGGAAAGACAGTGCCAGATGGTTCAAACTGAGCAGTACTGTTGGTAAGATAGTAATTATCATTAAATGATGATCTAGTTCACTTAAGCTATTTTTCCTTGTTTTATAGCCTCTCTCTCCATGAACACTTCAACTAGAATATTCCATTTTGGCCTCATTGTGGTACCCTCTCATTTTTTTTCATACAAATGTCCTTTTCCCCCCCAATATGATCACCAACCCAAGTTCCTGCCTCTTTTTTCCTTTGGTTTGTTCAGAACAGAAATGTCTTACAGAACGGAAAAAAGGCATGTTCAACATCAAAAAGAAAAAAGGAAAAAAAAACCCTCATCTCTTGTTGAGTACAATGGAAAGTGGGGAGGACACATCAAATCTCAAGTATTTCATTATCAATTATCTACTTCCTGTCCTCAAAATTCTTTTCTGTGTAGGAAATCCTAAATAGGTTTCACCTTAAGTTGTTCTCCTTGACTCCATGATAATATCATAGAATACTTGGGCTGGAAGGGACCTTGGAGGTCTCCTAGTCCAATCCTCTGCCTAAAGCAGGAGACCTTATACCAGGGGTAGGCAACCTTGGGTCTTTTATGACTCGCAGACTTCAGCTCCCAGAATTCCTGAGCCAGCATGGCTCAGCTTGGAAACCTCTCCCTTTCCCCCTCAGCATGGCTGGCTCAGGATTCTGGGAGTTGAAGTCCACGAGTCATAAAAGACCCAAGGTTGCTTACCCCTGCCTTATACCATTACCAATGTCCAATGTTTTGGATCTATTTTTTAACAAGCTTCTGTCCATTGTTTCTTGTCCTTTCCTCAGGTTCTTTGGAGAATAAATCGGTCCCTTCTTCTCTGTGACAGCCCCTCAAGTACCATAAGCCAGCTATCATATCACCCCTAATCCTTCTCATGTTAGGCTTGGCGTATTGCACCTAGTTCCTGTTGTGATTCAGGGTCAGCCTGTGGGTTCGGCAGTTGGGTCGGACGATTCAGAGGAGGAGGAGGAGGGGGGTGTTGGAGAGCTTGCTGAGGGGGTTGGAGAGCTTGCTGATGAGAGCCCACAGCCAGGCCCCTTCCACCTGGTCACGACGCAGACCCAGCTGTGTGAGCCTGACAGCGTGGATGAAGATGACCCACAACTGGCCCTGTTCAAGGACGCCCGATGCAGGAGGCAGTCAATCAGGAGTAAACAGAGGAAGGCAATGGGGCACCTCGGAAGGAGGCAGAGAGAAGCCACGCCCCGAACTGTATAAAAGGGGAATGTGTGGGAGGGCTGGTTTGCTGAAGGCAACCATTTGAATAGCTCCTGTTTCATGGTTCATGTTTGCTCTCTTTGCTCTCTTTGCTCTGTTTATGTTTTTATGTTAATAGATTTGGCAGGCTTAGTTCCAGCCTCTTGCCTTCTTGTAAAAGGGGTTGTCCCTGCCTTTTCTGCAGGGCCGGTAGCAGGCTGGTACAGAACAGTTCCCTTAACTGTTCCTCATATAGTTTAGCCTCCAGATCCCTTATCATTGTTGCTCACTGCATGCTTTCTAGGGTCTCAGCATCTTTTTTGTATTCTGGCAACTAGAATTGGACACAACATTCCAAGTGTGGCCTCACTAGTGCAGTATAGATTGATACTATCCTGCTTGTGATCTTGATGTTATCCCTTCGTTGAGGTAGCCTAGGACTGCAGTGGCATTTTTGGCAGCTGCAGCACCCTGCTTATAAAAACAAATCAGTCAGAATAGAGCTGGAAGGGACCTTGGAGGTCTTGTAACCCAACCTCCTACTCAAGCGGGCAATCCTATGCCATTTCAGACAAGTGGCTGCCCAGTGTCTTCTTAAAACCCTCCAGTGATGAAGCTCCCACAATCTCTGAAGGCAACCTGTTCCACTGGTTAATTGTCCTCATGGTTAGGAAGTTTCTCCTTAATTCCAGGTTGCTTCTTTCCTTGGTTAGTTTCCATCCATTGTTTCTTGTCTTGCGTTTTGGTGCTTTGGATAATAAGTTGATCCCCTCTTCTTTGTGCCAGCCCCTCAAATACTGGAATACTGTTATCATGTCACCCTTAGTACTTCTTCTCTCTAGACTAGCCATACCCAACCATTCTTTTTGACATTTCATTGATGCTCCACATAAAGGAAACATTAAATGGGTTCCCCCGCACATGCGTGCTCATCTCCGTTTCAAAGCCGAAGAGCCAGCGCTTGTCCGAGGACGTCTCCGTGGTCATGTGGCCGGCATGACTAGATGCCAAAGGCGCACGGAACGCTGTTACCTTCCCACCGTAGTGTTACCTATTTTTCTACTTGCATTTTTACGTGCTTTTGAACTGCTAGGTTGGCAGAAGCTGGGACGAGTAACAGGTGTTCACTCGGTTATGTGGCATTCGGGATTCGACCCGCCAAACTGCCAACCTTCTGATCGACAAGCTCAGCATCCTAACCCACTGAGCCACCGTGTCCCAAACATTAAATATATGCATATAAAAAGTTGCTTCTAATGCAAGCAATAAAAAAACATGAACGTGTACAACAACTTTGGATCCAAGTTAGACATTATTCAAGATATCACATGAATTTAAGAGTGGCTCATTATACCTTTGCAGGAATTACTCTTGTTTTAATGTCTAATTTTTTAAAAATTTTTATTACAGATCCAACGTTTCTGTTCTTTCACAAGCCCACAATACTTGAAATGGAAGACAGTGACGCTCTTATTGTGTGCCCAGTGACAGATCCAAATGTTTCCAATTTCACTTTGAAAAGATGTCATTACAAACCTCTGCCTGAGCATATGACATTAGTTCCTGATCCCCAGAAGGGAATCATCATAAAAAATGTACAGAGATCATTTCTAGGTTGTTACTGGTGTGTGGCACAACAAGATGGAGTTGAAAAAAGATCGAAAGATATAACACTTGTGGTGATACCAGGTAAGAATACATTCAGTTGAACTCAAATATTTGTTATCGTCGTACCATTGTGTATAATCCCTTTTCTTGTACAGCTTTGCAAACAGTGTATCTAGTTTACAGGCAGACCATTTTTCACACAACCTGTTGCAGCATCCCCAGGGTCACATGATCAGAATTCAGATGCTTGGCAACTGACTCGTATTTATGAAGATTGCAGTGACCAGGAGTCATATGATCCCCTTTTGCAACAAGCAAAGTCAATGGGGAAGTCAGATTCACTTAACAACCGTGTTGCTAATTAACAGCTGTGGTGATTTCCCTTAACAGCTGTGGCAAGAAAGGTCATAAATTGGGGGGTTGGAGAATCAGTTAACAAATGTCTACAGAAATTCTGGACTCCATTATGGTCATAAGTCAAGGACTGCCTGTATTTTAAAGGTAAGATAATTAGGAAAATATTTCACGCTAATAGGTATTCTCAGATTCCCATCAGTGGATTCAAGGCTGTGAATAGTAGCCATATAAGATGGTATTAGAAGAATTTCCTAATTCACCATCAGTCATTTTGCAAGATTAAATACAGGGCAGGCTTATTATCTGTGTTTGTTAGGTAGTGCCTATAAATGTTTTTATATTTTTATTTGGATTAAAGTAAAACTGTGATATGTCCTGATATTTAAAATATCTTTAGCAAATCTGATACTTTATTGGAAGATTAAGAACTGTCGATTCCAACTCCCTTTTTATGAAGGTTTTGCATATAATGACAACAATGTGCATCTGGATTGTTTTTTAGTTCACAAATCCTTACCATCCATCACCCTATCCAAAACAAACCAGCTTCTCAAAGAAGGTGAAGAATTTGAAGTTACATGTACAATCAGGGATATAGATAGTTCTTTGCAAGCTAATTGGATTTTTCAAGGCAATCCGGTGAGTTTATTATACCTAATAAGTACCAATGTACTTGAAAGAATAGTCTTTCTAAAAAATAACTTAAAAACATGTCTGAGGTGTATATATCAGCTTTGATAAAGTAGTATTCACGGAAGGCATCGTTGTTGGAATAATAGCATTGACAGATCTTGAATAGAAGTGAAAGTAGAACAGCTGCATGAAGATAAGATAATGGGAAGTAAGAAATTGAAAAATGTTTTGGTACAATGAGGAAATGAAAGAGGATATGGATGAGAAAAAGATGCGTATAGGAAAACAATTGCTGCAATAAACGATGAGCAGAGAATATGTGTATAAGATCCCAAAGGTAATCACAAAGAATGTAATTCAAAAAAGCAAGGAATAGTCAAAATTAAAAGAGACAGAGAAAATGGAAAAAAATAGCTTTGATGGAAATTAATAACTGTTTTGGAAGCAGGAATCCATGGCATAATAAGTTGAATGAAATATATAAGTTTATTTTTAAATGCTCAAAATGATTTTGAATTAAACAAATGAATTGCTGGGAAAAATAGGTTTGAACTTTTTATGTAACAGTGATATTGAATGTCAGTCAAAGAATAGAACTGTAACAAGCATTCAAGAAAAAAACAATAAAAATCCTGTCGTGAATACTGCGAGAATGTTGAAAAATAATAAGAGTGCAGGTAGAGTTGATACAACTGGAGAAGTGTTGAAACTGGTTGTAGTTTATGTGGAGTTATTATCAACATGTTTAATGCATGTGAAGATTGTAGCTGTGCCTGGTGATTGGAAGAATGTTTTTGTTTCCCTGTGTTAAAAGATAACAAGAATGGATTCAAAAACTGAGGCAGCACTTTTTTATTTTTATTTTTATTTATTATTATTATTATTATTATTATTATTATTATTATTATTATTATTATTATTATTATTATTATTATTATTATTATTATTATTATTAAAGTTCTACTCCGAGAGTGGTGTGGTAGCCTAGAGGTGGAGCTCTCGCCTCACAATCAGGAGGTTGTGAGTTCGATCCTAAGAGAAAATATCTGCTGTGAGCTCCGCATAGGTGTCAGGAAGGGCATCCGGCCAGCAAACACTCAGCTCCCTTCCATTGCCCCAACTCATCCCTATGCAGGGGATTACAAGATCATAAAAAGAGAGAAAAAAATGGGCTGGGCTGCCTGTGCTACCCATGTCACTGGACTGGGCTGCCTAAGAAAGAATAACTGTTCCTGGGATAGCATTTGAGAGAATTGTGATTGAAAGTGTACAAGAAATGAAAATGAGCACAATTTGAGCATAATATAGAATACTATTCTCAAATTATGTGGTATAGAAAACAAAATTTTGCTCATCACCAGTTCATTGGGAAGTGCATGAATATGAGAAAGGAAGTTTACTGCGCGTGTGTTACAGAAAGTATACAATATAGGATGTGGTTAGTTTCAAGGGATGAATGTCAAATCAAATGAAAATAATAGGCGGCATTCTGTCCAGTTGTTGTATGGAAGTGAGAGTTGAGAAACAGGAGAAACAAACACAAGCTGTTCTGGATTGTTGGATATGTGAAACAACCTTGTGGTGGGCGACTGAAACACAGTGTGTCTATATACCTATGTTTCTAGTTCTTAATGAAAGGTTTTGGTGATCTAAGCCAAGCTCAAATCAAACGTGGGGCAAGTTGGAGTTGCCTCAAAAGGGAATAAGGCTGCTTGGCCTTTCGGCTAAGATTAATTATATATATATAAGGAGTTCAGTTCCAATATAGCACTCATAAAAGGCACACCTCTAAATAAATGCTTTTAATAGCAGCCATTCTTGCTATTAAATTTTAACCACAACTTCCTGCTGTGGCCTCCACCTTCTGGAATGGAATATTCTCCCATCAGAGGTTGCGATGTGCCCCGTATTCCTGGCTTCCGGAAAAATCTAAAAACCAGGTTCTCCTTCTTGGCTTGGGGCCCTGAGATGGCCCTGGTACATTGGTGGTCACTGACAGGGTAGAGAAAGCTCTCACACCCAAGCTGCCCATCAACTTGGTTGTTAACCTTCCATTTTTTTTCATCTAATTTTAACTGTTTTTTAAACACCTTTAAGCTTTTCATTATGATGTAAGTTGCCCAGAGTTGCCCTATATAGTTTAAAAATAGGTAGATAGTTAAATTGCACTGTATAGGAAAAGTTCTCCAAAGAGTCCAGCTAACCTTGCTAAGTACAGCCATTTCAGTCTTAATTGACAACTGTTAATGGCAGTGATTAAACTATATTATCAGCAGCTCATGTACATAGGAAGACTGGTGCGGTGTGGCAATGGTGGAGATGCAGTCTCAAGAAAGTACAATTTGGATAATACGTCCCAAGAGTGCTACCGGCCATTCTCTACTAATCCACTTGGTGCTGGCATAATTCCTGTCTTTTAAGTGCTTATTTACTGACTTGATCCTAATTCATCCATTCTGAAGTAAAGCAGACATATAACGTATGTCAGGGGTCTTCAAACTAGGCCCTTTTATGACTTGTGGACTTCAATCCCCAGAATTCCTCAGCCAGCGTGCCTGACTGAGGAATTCTGGGAGTTGAAGTCCACAAGTCATAAAAGGGCCAGGTTTGAAGACCCTTTGACGTATGTGGTCCACAAAGGGCCTACATCTTAAGAGTTCTGAAACAGTTCCAATATCATTTTAAAATATTACATTCGAAAGCCAATTTTCAGTAGTTTAAAACTAAGTTTGCTTTAACACATGTGAATGAAAAGCTGTCATAATATTTGGGTAGGGTTGAAATTTGCATTGTGTAAAAAAAAAAGCATTACGTTCAGTACTGTGTTGATAACACTCAGGTTCCATGTTAAATGCAGTTAGGAAGTCAAATGCTTAGTTTGTAAATAGATATTCCAACTGAATAGGATCTTTCCTTCCTTGAATAGAACATTCTTCTTTTGTTACCCCCACAGCAGGGGTACATTGGTCCTTGCTAACTTTACAAACCAAACAAAAAAAATAATAATATCACAGTTGTTTGACAGCTGTGTTTTCTTGATCAGGAAACCCTTGAGTCTGAAATTCCTTCGATGTTACGATGTTACCGCAGGAACACTGTAGAAGCTACTGAACTTCCTCTGTTCTTCTCTCATACCACTTATTACCAATTATAAGAAGCTCACATACCAGTTTTAAAACACAGACACACAGACACACACACACACACACACATTCAGCTTATGAGGACTGCCATGTTGCAAACATAATTTTGGAAAGCACTTTGCGATAGTGAACGTTTTTAGGACAAATTTCCTTCTGAGTTTGTTACCTCAAGAGGCCATCACATACCAAAAACACAAAATATAGAGCAAAGCAAGCCGAGTAAGAACAATGCTAAGAAGGTTTCTTCTTTTTTATTTTTCTCCCCTCCCCCCCCTCCCAAAAAAGAGAGCTTTAAGACTATAGATGTTTTCTTATGGAGAGGTTCCAGTGACAGGTTTGTCATGATGTCTTATTATTCAAGTTTTAAGTTATGAATATTAATATGGTGAAGTTATAATTACATCTATTTTTAATTTATTTGAGAATGATGCAATGTACACTGTATCTTAGATGGTAATTTTTCCTCTCCCTTGCCGACAGACTCTTTCCAGCAAAAGCAAGAATGTGCGTGATTATGAATATGAACAAAAATTAACGCTGAGCATCCGTTCAGTGGGAGTCAATGATTCTGGAGCCTTCACGTGCCAAGCAACCAATGCTTTTGGAACATCTAATGTCACACTAACCTTGAATGTAATAGGTAAATATTAATATCACAGATGTGTGTGCGTGTGTGTGCGTGTGTGTGTGTGTGTGTGTAATGAGAGGGTTAAAGCAAACGGTACACATTTTATATTGTTGGAATATATGTTGAAATGTAAGTTTCAATATGTTTTTAACTAACCCTCCCACTTCCTCTTTTGCAATATATATATATTTCTTTGTAAAAAACCAAGTCCATGTAAAAAAGAACATTTCCTTGAGTTTCTACATGTATGTAGTCATGGGTAGTAATAGTCATATTTCCACAGTGCCATAACTATAAGTGGATCAAAACTCTTGTGATGGTGCCATATATATATATATATATATATATATATATATATATATATATATATATATATATATATATATATATATGGATCCTTGGTTTTTCGGGTTTTTCCCCGCGTAGAACTAGAGGTGTAGGCGCAACGTTTCGACGGAATCCCATCCGTCATCATCAGGCTTTAGCTTCCTTCTTCTGGGAGAAGTTCTTCTTCTAGTTCTAAGTTCTCCCAGAAGAAGGAAGCTAAAGCCTGATGATGACGGATGGGATTCCGTCGAAACGTTGTGCCTACACCTCTAGTTCTACGCGGGGAAAAACCCGAAAAACCAAGGATCCACATACAGGCACCCGCGAAAACCTCAGAAAACAAATATATATATATATATATATATATATATATATATATATATATATATATATATATATATATATATATATATATATACACATATACATACATACATACATATACACACACACACACTCTTGGGAAATTGAGAATAATTTGATCATATTAACCAGGATTAAAATTTCCAAATAGTTTCGGCTGCCATTGTCATAAACCTTTGCTGGGGATTGGTGGAAGTTCGCATCCCCAGATTTCTAAATTCAGGTGATCTTACTTACCTTCTGATAGGATCAGTGCCAAATACCAGTATTTCATTGATAAATTGTCCTAAAAGAGTTTTCAAGTTGAAAAATGGGATATAAATAATTCTAAACGAATAAATGTGTCGGTGCTAAGTATTAGCTGTGTGGTTCTACTTAAACAATTATGTGAGTTACATGTTAACTCTGTGCATCATAATTAAGAATGGCATTGCCTAGTTTGCATGTATGTAAAAATGTCCTGTTTAAATCATCAGGCTGATTCTTCAATATTTGGAATGCGATGATTTGTGGATCATACAGTTGCAAAGGAAGCTTGGGTTAGCAGTTTTAGTTTGTATTTTGAGAGTGGGATCCTGGCATAATGTAAATTTTTCAGATGAAGTATGTAATGTATCAACTGGGATTAAAGACGTAATTGAAGGCAAACGATGCCTTTATTCTTTTATGATAATGCTTCTATAGTCAGTGAAGAAGCCATATATGAGTTGTGTTATAGTCATATTGGTGCCATATTGAAGTGAACTAGGCCCAGTAATCATTGGATAACTACCAGGGGATTGGGAAAGAGCTGATGTGATTCCATCTTCAAAAAAGGGTGAAAAAACATGAAACAGGAAACTACATATCAGTCAGCCTGACATCAATATCTAGGAAGATCCTGGAAAAGATAATCAAACAATGGATCTGCGAATACACTAAAACAAGCAAAGCTATTACGGGTTTGTCAAAAACTGATCATGCTAGACAAACCTGACTGCATTCTTTGACCAAAGTGACTAAATTAGTAGACCAGCGAAATGTGGTGGACGTAGTATACTTGGACTTCAGTAAGGCACTTGACAAAAATAGACCACAGCCTACTTCTTGATAAGATAGAAAAATGTGGGCTAGACAGCATCACCAGCAGATGGATTCGTAACTGTCTGACCAACTGCATTAATGTGTAGTCCTCAATGGAACTTTAATTGCCTGGAGGGAAGTAAGCAGTGAGATACCCCAAGGTTCTGTTTAAGGTCCAGTATCCTCAACATCTTCATAAATGATATAGATGAAGGGATAGAAGGGGAATTTGCAGACAACAGCAAGCTGGGGAGAATAGCCAGCGTTTTGGAAGATAGTCTCAAGATTCAGAAGATCATGATAGACTTGAACGCTGTATGATGACTTCCCCTGGATGCTTCCCTAGATATCTTTCCAGATGTCAGCTCAGAGGAGGATGAACCAGTTCTAGGCACGTCAGGAGGAGAGTTGGCTCAGTGGCTCCGAGTAGCTATTTGAGAATGATTTGATTGAAGCAGAGCTGCAGCTGGTCAGGAAGAGGAACTGCCTTCTGCACCAGATCCAAGAACATGTAGGGCAGAGAAAAGGCAAGAACAGTGAAGGTCAGCTCAATTAATAGTGAGGAGGTAGCCTCGCCCCTCTTGATGGGCTGCACCAGAAGCGGGCTATTTAGCACAGCAGACAGATGGAGACAATGCTGTGTTTTCTTGCCTTGAACTTTGGGTAGTTTCTCTTCAGCTGTGGACTTGCCTTTGTCTTGGAACTTGCCTTTGCCTGGTGGACCAGACCTGCTTGTCAAGTTTCAAAGCCCAGTTTTGCTGGTGCAACAGATATTGCTTCTCAGCTTGCCAACAAACTTGGGGAGGGCAGAGGTTTGGAATGCAGACTTCCAAGATTAAGAAAGCAGACTGTGGGAACCAAGGACAATGGCCAGGTGTTTGGCTAGACCCTAAGATGCTCTCCCGTAACAATGTTTTCGATGATGATGATGATGATGATGGACGTGGAAGTGCCTGGAGACAGCAGAATAGACGAGAAAGAACTGGAGAAGATAACAAAATACAAAGACCTACAAATAGAAATAGAAAGACAAGCCAGGGTAGTGGCAAAGGCAAGCCAAGGTAGTACCAATAGTAATAGGCGCCTTGGGTGCAATCCCAAAACAACTGAGCATCACTTCAACACCATCGGCATTGACAAATTCGCCATTAGTCAATTGCAAAAGGCGGCCTTACTAGGAACTGCTTCCATCCTGCGACGATATCTATAATACCATCAAACATCCACATCTGCCTATCCCAGGTCCTTGGTAAAGGACTCGATAGGTAGACAAAAATGCCAAATCCAGTCTGAACATCTGGCTGACTGTGCGATGATCAATAATAAGAAGGAGGAGGAGGAGGGAGGGACCTTGGAGGTCATCTAGTCCAACCCCCTGCTCAGGCAGGAAACAAATGGCTGTCCAATCTCTTCTTAAAGACTTCCAGTGTTGAAGCATTCACAGCTTCTGGAGGCAAGTTGTTCCACTGATTAATTGTTCTCACTGTCAGGAAGTTTCTCCTTAGTTCTAGATTGCTTCTCTCTTTGATTAGTTTCCATCCATTGCTTCTTGTCCTGCCTTCAGGCGCTTTGGAGAATAGCTTGATTTGTTGATTTGATTTGTTCCTGAGATATTGGAACACTGCTATCATGTCCCAACATACCCAATTCCAGCAACCGTTTCTTGTAAGTTTTAGCCTCCAGTCCCCCGATCATCTTTGTTGCTCTTCTCTGTACTCTTTCTAGAGTCTCAACATCTTTTTTACATTTTGGTGACCAAAACTGGATGCAGTATTCCAAGTGTGGCCTTACCAAGTCATTGTAAACTGGTGTTAACACTTCACGTGATCTTGATTCTATCCCTCTATTAATGCAGCCATTGATTGGGCATCATGATCTGATCCAGAGAGAAGAGAAAGAAATTAATGCTTAGGGGTTTGGGAGGGGTCCTGCCAGAGCTGGGTTTACTTTCATATGTGCCGAAACATTGTACCCAATAAAGCTTTGCATTAAAAGCCTGAAGAGTCTTGAAGGTGTTTGATTGGTTGGGTTCATCAGTCGGAAGCTTGACACTGCCTTTGCCTTGACGACCAGTGTTGACTTCATTTGAGTAGCCTGTGGAAATTAGTGTGATTGAACTAGTGCCTGCACAGGGAACTGCTGGGGAATACCCATTCAGGCTTGGAAGCCTTAAAGATTCCTTACACCCATGTTATGCGTATGTGTGTATGCATGAGCGGGACAGCACACATTGGGTTCTATCTCACACTATGCAATGCAGTGTTGAGAAAAGTAAGGTTTTATATTAGGCAAGAAAACTCTAATGCACAGCTAGAGAATAGGTGGTACCTGGTTCAACAGCAGCAACTGAGAGGGATGAAGGAAGTCCTAATGGACAGAGAGATCTTGGTCTCCTATGGACCATCACTTAATTATGAGCCAGCAGTGTGCTGCAGATACCAAAAAAAGCCAATGCAATCCTTGGCTGCATCAACAGAGGGATAGTCTAAAGATCACATGAAGTGTTAGTTCCAAAATCATGCTTGAAATATTCCCTCCAGTTTTAATTTAAAAAGATGTTGAGATTCCAGAAAAAGTGCAGAGAACCACAACAGAGATGCTAAGGGCTCTGGAGGCTAAACCATATGACAAATGGTTGTGGGAACTAGGTATGTCTAGTCCATGAAGAGAAGGTCTGTGGTTTACATCAGGGGTCTCCAACCCCCAGTCTGTGGACCAGTATCGGTCCGTGGCATACCAGCAACTGGTCCGCACAAACAAGCAAAGCCCCATCCATGGGATGCAGGCAGCACACAAAACCACCCACTCTCCAGTCTGCAGAAAAACCTTTCACCACGGAACTGGTCTCTGGTACCCAAAAGGTTGGGGACCTCTGGATTACATGGTAGCAGTTTTCCAGTGCTTGAGGGGATGTTACAGAGAAGAAGGGTTTGACCTATTCTCCCAGGCACCTGACAGCAGGACAAGAACTAATGACTGGAAACTTATCAAGGAGAGATCCAACCTAGAACTAAGGAGAAGTTTCCTGAAAGTGAAAACAATTGACAGTGGAACGGCTTGCCTCCAGAAGTTGTGGGTGCTCCATCGCTGGGGATGTTAAAGAAGCGACTGGGCAGCCATTTGTATAGGGACTCCTACTTGAGCAGGGGTTGGACTAGAAGACCTCCAAGGTCCCTTTCAACTCTTAATTCTATTATTATGGAAAAGGGAGAAGTAGGAACAACATGCCCCCATTCGTTGCAGATCTTCTGAGAGGTGCTCCTAGCACTACCTAATTGAAGAATTTGAAGTCTATAAAGAAGTCCCAAAGATGGTTCAAAATTGGGAAAGGAGTCCGGCAAGGCTGTATACTGTCGCCTTGCCTATTTAATTTATATGCAGAGCACATTATGAGAAAGGCAGGGCTAGATGAATCAAAAGTAGGAATTAAGATTGCCGGAAGAAACATCAACAACCTAAGATATGCAGATGACACCACTCTAATGGCAGAAAGTGAAGAGGAACTAAAGAGCCTCTTGTTGCGAGTGAAGAAGGAGAGTGCAAAACTTGGGTTGAAACTAAACATTAAGAAAACCAAGATCATGGCATCTGGCCCTCTCAATTCCTGGCAAATAGATGGGGAAGAAATGGAGGTAGTGACAGATTTTATTTTCCTGGGCTCCAAGATCACTGCAGATGGGGACTGTAGCCAAGAAATTAAAAGACGCTTGCTCCTTGGGAGGAAAGCCATGGCAAATCTAGACAGCACACTAAAAAGCAGAGACATCACCCTGTCAACAAAAGTGCGTATAGTCAAGGCTATGGTCTTCCCAGTTGCAATGTATGGCAGTGAAAGCTGGACCATAAGAAAGGCTGAACGCCAAAGAATTGAAGCCTTTGAACTCTGGTGCTGGAGAAGACTCCTGCGAGTCCCTTGGACTGCAAGGCGATCAAACCGGTCAGTCCTAGAGGAGATCAACACTGACTGCTCTTTAGAAGGCCAGATCCTGAAGCTAAAACTCAAATACTTTGGCCACCTAATGAGAAGGAAGGACTCACTGGAGAAGAGCCTAATGCTGGGAAAGATTGAGGGCAATAGAAGAAGGGGACGACAGAGAATAAGGTGGCTGGATGGAGTCACTGAAGCAGTAGGCGTGAGCTTAGATGGACTCCGGAGGATGGTGGAGGACAGGAAGGCCTGGAGGAACGTTGTCCATAGGGTCGCGATGGGTCGGACACGACTTTGCAACTAACAACAACAACAAACTGGACTTTCTTGTTTTTCTTTGAAGACATTTCGCTTCTCATCCCAGAAGCTTCTTCAGCTCTGAATATAAAGCCTTTCATTCCTCACCATCCAGTCAGAGCTGAAGAAGCTTCTGGGATGAGAAGCGAAAGATCCTCAAAGAAAAACAAGAAAGTCCAGTTGCCTTGTGAAAAAAGCATCTTTGGAATAACCGGGACCTGGTTGACTGAGAATCTCCATAGACCTCTATAAAAAAAGTATTCCTTTAGCTAAAGTCCCTTTGAAGGCCTAATCAATACTTCTAGAATGATGTGACTTTTTGGCAATTGCCTTTACCTTCATGCACTGTGGAAATCCATCACGTTATTGCTAGCCTCATGGATATGCCAAAAAAAAAACAAAACAGACTTGGCAGATCAAACATAAAGAGCCTGATTGTAACCCATAAAAGCATGCTATTAGTCTGCTGGCAAAATAAGGCTCTGGAGGGTGGGTCCCCAATGTTCTCCAAAGTTTCTCCAGTGTTGTATGAGACTTGGTAAGCATGAAGATTCAAAGCCTACTTTCCTTTTACAAAAAAAAAAAAGAATCAGTCTTGGTTGGAACACTGTAAACATACAATAAAATGTCGGTATAGACACAGAGATATCATGAGGCTTATTTGCTGTTTGGCATCCAATTGATATTGTGTAAAGGAGCACCTGTAATTATCTTAGAAACAAACTGTGTCTTCTGTGAAATTACAAAAGTTTCCTGTTACCTATTTGGTCATGGGGTACAGTCAGGAATATTTTCATTTCAAACTCACCTTAAGACGAATGTGAGCTGTGTCAGAACAACAGGTTGCGTGAAGAAATTTCTCCCAGGTGTTTGTTTATGTATCTCTTAATGTCTATATCATTGTGTTTCCACAACAAAAGAAGGTTTTGCTGTGTGACATAAGAAGTAGGTTTAAAACTGAGATAGAATTATTTTTTTTAAAAAAATCAGACAACCCCTGCCTTAGTGTCAAAAATAGCTCTGAGTTCCTTTAAAAGTTGTCATTACATTTTTAGTGTGTTTAGAAGGGAAAATATATAAAGTACCTGAAAAGAAATCTTGCTAGTAATGTTTAAATTAGAATGGAATGGAATAGGACAGGACAGAACAATAGCAGAACAGAATAGAATAAAAGAGAAGAGAACAAAACAGAACAACAAGAGAAGAACAGAATAGAATGGAATGGAATGGAATGGAATGGAATGGAATAGAATGGAATGGAATAGAATAGAATAGAATAGAATAGAATAGAATAGAATAGAATAGAATAGAATAGAATAGAATAGAATAGAATAGAATAGAATAGAATAGAATAGAATAGAATAGAATAGAATAGAATAGAATAGAATAGAATAGAACAGAACAGAGCAGAACAAGAGCAGAACAAGAGCAGAATAGGAACAAGAGAAAAGACGTTTGATCTGAGAATTCTCAACAGATCATGGAGAACTAATGATATTTTGCCCTTCAAATCCAGACCTTGGCAGGCCCCTAGTAGCTTTTGTCCAGGTTCTGCCTTGTCTTTAAAGCATGAGATCACTCAAAAAAGAAAAAAGAAAAAGAAAAATCACGTAAATCTTGAATTTAAAAAAGGGAAGAGGGGAAAAAAAAGATGGTACTGACTAAAGGACAAGGCTTTGGGCCCTGCTGGCCGAGGAATTCTGGGAGTTGAAGTCTACATGGTTTGCGGTTGCCAAAGTTGGGAAACACTGCAGTCATGTGAGTGCAAATGTTTTTGGTCTCAAATGTTGCGGAGCAATTTTTTAAGAAGACGAGAGAGAAGGGACTATAAAATTACAATGCGAAAAAGTACTGTTCTTATATACCTTTCATCATGGCAAGCCTATGGAATAAATTGGGTGTGTGTAGTTTAACGAAGAAAAGGGCGACGGGTGACATGATAGCAGTGTTCAAATATCTCAGGGGCTGCCCCAAAGAAGAGGGAGTCAAGCTATTCTCCAAAGCACCTGAAAGCAGGACAAGAAGCAATGGATGGAAACTAATCAAGGAGAGAAGCAACCTAGAACTAAGGAGAAACTTCCTGACAGTTAGAACAATTAACCAGTGGAACAACCTGCCTCCAGAGGTGGTGAATGCTCCAACACTGGAAGTTTTTAAGAAGAGACTGGACTGGATCGTTCTGTTGTTGTTGTTGTTGTTGTTGTTGTTGTTGTTGTTGTTGTTGTTGTTGTTATTATTATTATTATTATTATTATTATTATTATTATTATTATTATTATTATGCCTCATCTGGCAGTTGAGCAGAGAGAGAACTAACTGTAGGAGAAACTGCTCCCTGAATTATACTGGATTATGCCCAGAGAATCCATTTTAGTGTGAAAGGTTTGATTTCTAGAGCTTGCTAAAAAGTCTGGGTCCGTTGTGTCTTGCATACCCTTTGCCAGAAGCCATCAAAGATGTTTACACTTTGCTGTTTATTAACATGGCTTTCCTGAAAAGCCACCCCAGAGTGCTAGATTGCTGTGACACGTAATACTTTTTAAATATTAAAATTACCATAAGTGCTAAACTGATTAGGAGCATATTCATGTAGTGTAATTAGCAGAAGTATTCTGAACATGTCTTTATCTGTAATTGGCAAAAAGGTTTCCCCCCTCCTACTTCCTCTGCTGCTTAGATGCTACGTATTATTTTACATAGGAAGTAAATAAAATCTAGATGTCTAGATGTCTCTACATGGGGCTGCCCTTGAGGACCACTCGGAGGCTTCAACTGTTGTAGAATGCAGCCGCGCGAGTTGTTATGGGAGTTTCCCGATACTCCCGTGTAACACCTCTTCTCCGTGAGCTGCATTGGCTTCCAGTTGCCCTCCGGGTGAGATTCAAGGTGCTGGTAATGACCTATAAAGCTCTAAATGGCTTGGGTCCGGATTATCTAAGGGAACACCTGCTGCCGGCATCAACTTCCCATCGTCCTGTGCGCTCCCACAGGGAGGGCCTTCTCAGGGTACCGCCGGTTAAGCAATACTGGCTGGTTATTCCCAGGGGAAGGGCGTTCTCTGTGGGCGTGCCGGCCCTATGGAACCAACTTCCCACGGAACTCAGGACAGCCCCCGACCTTCGCTCATTTCGCCGGGACTTGAAAACCTGGTTCTTCCAGCTGTTTGGCCCAGACTGAGGGGTTTTAACTAATTTAATTTAATTGGGTTTTAGTTTAACTTCAGGGACTGTAATTTAATCATAGTTTTAACTGATTTTAATTTGTATGTTATGTATTTTAATTTTCCCTGTAAACCGCCCTGAGTCCTACGGGAATAGGGCGGTATATACATTTAAATAATAAACAAAATAATAAATAAATATTGCAGAATTTTTTGATGATGGAGATACAGTATTTGCCATTTACAGTGGCAAATATGATGGACACATTTCTAGAAATAAGAAGAGATGCATCATTGTTAAAAAAAATCCTTAAAGATAGGCTGGTAGCTAAAACGAGATACTCTCAGAGTGATTGTTCCAATTGTTATGGTTTTCTTGAGAAGATTAATCGTAGTCATTTGTTTAAAGTATCTGTTGTAGACATGTGTTATTTAAGAAACGGTGGGAAAATTTCTGCTGTTCTGGAGCTAATATGATTGTTCTGTGATATTAATATGAAGTTATCTTTATAATTGATAATTAGTTATTGCTGGTTTTGTTTTATGTTTATTGGTCTTTTTTTCATGGCAACCTTGTTGGGAACCCATCTAGGAAAATAGTAGGCTGTATTAATGGGATAAAGTAAAAATAAATACTCATTGATTTGAATGGCCTCTGGAAATCAGTAGTGATCCGATAGGTGTAGATGGTATATAAAGGTATGGTCTGCGTGCAAAGCATGAGACATTTTTTTCCCCTTCATTCAGTAAAATGTCATTAGCACTCATTAACTAATAAGGCTTGCTTTTCTGCAAGTTGCAATTTATTTGGACTTTTGTATTTATTGACCTTGGCTTCAGCATTTTGTGAATGTTAATATACAAAGATTCTCAAGAGAGGTTTTAAAAATTTTCCACCAGGTAAAGGATATGTCAATTTATCAACTTCAACAAATACAACACTCTATGTCAACCACGGAGAAAATCTAGGCTTGATAGTAACGTATGAAGCGTATCCTAAACCAGAAGAAGAAACGTGGCTATACAGGAATGTAACACTGCAGAATTCATCTGATCATTATGTGAGAGTCACAAACATAGACAGAAACAGGTAATACAGGATGTGGAACCAAAATATCAATGTATGGAGATCGTTCTGTTAATTTTCTGTAGGAATACGTTATACAGACTTGGCTTGGAAAAGATCTTCCTGCTTTCCTTGGAATCTAATGGTTGCCAACTTCCCCTTCCCTAATTGAACCTCTCTTCCCTACGATATAGTGGCCACTCTTCCTCTATACCTGAAAACTACGAGACATCAGATGTTTAAAAAAAAAAGGCTTAGCCAGGATGTTATCTTGCTATTTTATTTTCTCCATATTTTCTTTTAAAAAAACTCCTGCATTTTGTGGGCCAGAAGCAGTTTGGAGGCAGAATGAGACAATTTACCACAGCCAACCTGCTGTGGTACAACTCGTCATGCCCAACTCACTGCGAGAACATCTTACTGCAGGACAATTCGACAAATACAAAAGTTAAATTAATTTCAATGGAACCATAACCCAATAATAATAAAGTAAAGAAAGTCAATCCGGAAATGGCAATTGCACTTAGCACTGCTTCACAGTGCTTTACAACCTGTTTACAGAGTCAGCCTCTTGCCCCCAACAATCTGGGTCCTCATTTTACCCATCTCGGAAGGATGGAAGGCTGAGTCAACCTTGAGCTGGTGAGACTCGAACTGCGGGCAGCCGGGAGTCAGCAGAGGTAGCCGGCATTCTGTTTTTAAGGCCTCCGCCAGTAAATTAATAATCACTTCTGCTATATCTTCTTGTTTATCTTCAGGTATATTTTGGAATCTTAGATAGTGTAGAGCTTTCTCCATTTCCAAAGCTGCAACTGCTCCTTCTAAAGCTATGATTTGCTAGTTCTAATTTTTCATTTTCTTGCATTAATAATGCCTCCATTAAAAAGTTTACTGAATGAAATGATTAATAAATCATTGAATGATCCCGCCACAAGTTGTTCCGTGGCAAGTTGGGTGTGGTGAGTTGTCCAGCCACTTTGGAGGAAATTAAAACAGTGGGCAATAGCTAAGTATCTAGCTCTAGGTTATTTTCACTTTGTCCCGTATTTACAAGGAGTATTGCATCTAAATGGTTTTTTGGGTGCCACAGATAAATCATTTTGGTAAAATTGGTGCTCAGCCACTGTTACAAGTCCCTTATGTGAGACGTGACTAAAATTAACTGTGATATTGCCACCTTTGCCTGTAGATTGGGTGCTTTTTCTAAATAGCAAATAATGGTACTTAGTTTTGCTAAGTAATACGAAATAGCTTCAAAATTTGTTTCCATGTTATCCTTCATTCAAGGATATTCAGTGTCCAGAGAAGCTTTTTGCCAGTCAAGTAAAGCCTATTCTGCATGTGGAGGGAGCAGCAACCAGAGATTGAGTGACATACACAGATATGAGCCTGCGGTGTTGTGTGTTCAGAAAAATGTTGCACATCACCTCAACCTTTGTTCCAGAGCAAACAGTCCGAGGTCAATTCTGCAACATTTATTTTGAAACAGTGGGGCAAACTCGTTTTCATTGGTGGCAACTTGTCTGGCTTTAGCTCTGGGAATTTGTAAAACAAATTGAGAAATACAGTGGTACAATTTGGTACTTAACACATTTTGAAGCAAAAATTTTGTCCCAGTACTCATCGTTTGTTTAGTACTCAATGCACAAGCTAGACCTTGTTGCTGTTGGCTGTCTTGTGACTCAGTACATCAGGGGTCTTCAAACTAGGCAACTTTAAGACTTGTGGCCTTCCAACTCCCAGAATTCTTCAGCCAGTCCACGAGTCTTAAAGTTGCCAAGTTTGAAGACCCCTGCACTACATTATTCCTTATGTGAAAACTTTGTTTGGTACTCATTGTTTTTGGTACTCATTGCACCTGCCAGAACCAATTCATGCTGACTACTCTGAATACAACTTGAACTCATATAGTTTCTTAAATCTTAATTTTCTCTAAAATGTGTACATGAACTGTGCAAATTGTAAAGGCACATTGACTTGTAATATATAAGGTAAAGGTAAAGGTTTCCCCGCACATGTGTGCTAGTCGTTTCCAACTCTAGGGGCCGGTGCTCATCTGGTCCCTATTTTTTTACTTGCATTTTTACGTGCTTTCGAACTGCTAGGTTGGCAGAAGCTGGGACGCGTAGCGTAACAGGCGCTCACTCTGTTACGCGGCACTCGGGATTCGACCCGCCAAACTGCCGACCTTCTGATCGACAAGCTCAGCGTCCTAACCCACTGAGCCACTGCGTCCCTTTTATGTAATATCTATATCTATAACTATCTATCTATCTATCTATCTATCTATCTATCTATAAATTAGGAGCTTTCAGACAGCTTCCCATGCAGCAAACTGAAATTATTCAAAGGTACTAAATAGAAAAAAAATCACACTTCTCACTGCATCTGATTGTATAAACCCATGCATAAGCTGTCTGTTTAATTTTAGCAGTATATTATAAAATGCACCTAGACTGCCTGCCACGAGGTGAATAATAAAGGTTGCTGTTTTATTCCTCCTGTAGCTATTCCAGTGAGCTTCACCTTACACGGCTAAAGGAAATAGAAGGAGGACATTATACATTTTTTGTCTCCAACTCAGACGCCAATTCCTCTATAACATTTAATGTCTATGTAAACAGTAAGTAACAGCAATCTATGACATTTCTTTGCCCCCAAGCTTTGCCTTTAACTAAAGCAAATTGCACATGGAGATTCTATTGCAGGCTGGATCCGGCCCACGAAGTGGTTTCATGTGCCCCCCGAAGCCATCCTGGCAACAGTGAGGGAACAGCCCCCGCTGCCTTGGCCCTGGCCCAGAGACCCTCCTTCTGCCAGAGACCCCCAGATCTGTCCCACTCCTGCCCAGGCCCCCATAGGCACCCTTGATGCCAACGATGTAGAGCTGGCCATGCCCACCCAAGTAGACCATACATACTCCAGCCACGTCCGCTCAGTAGGCCGTGCCCACCCTGTCCATACCCACCCGGCACCCCAAGGGCAACCACAATGCCGATGTGGCCTTCAATGAAATTGAGTTTGACACCCATGTTCTATTGATTTAATGGCTGAAATGAAGGGTGTTCTATAAAGTAAGATTTGCAAATTAGGAGATAGCGCCTTGTGTCTGAATAGTAATAGCAATAGCGCTTAGACTTTATATACTGCTTCGCAGTGCTCCACAGCTCTCTCTCTAAGCGGTTTACAGAGTCAGCCTCTTGCCCCCAACAATCTCGGTCCTCAGTTTACTGACCTCGGAAGGATGGAAGTTTGAGTCAACCTTTGAGCCGGTGAGAATTGAACTGCTGGCAGTCGGCAGAATTAACTTGCAATACTGCATTGCGCCTCCACGGCTCCTTTAAATACAGATGTCTTCAATATCATTCAAATGGATATGACTCTTAGTTCCTTTCTTACAGCTGCTGAAATATCCCCATATTATGCCACTGAAACGTTACAGCAAATCGGTGATTCTTGGTGGTACAACTTTGTGTCCCTGTTCCTAATGAAGCACTAAAATAGCTCCCCACTTTTAATGCTACGTATTGAATTTCATCAAATAATTGGTTTTCAGATCATGTTTTACTTCCTTAGCATGAACCACATCTTAATGTTATGTGCTAATAGATCACATTACATGTTAATTGTATTATTTCCAAATGAAATTTACCAAAATCTCTCTCCTCTTTTGCCATTGTTCTGTTTTAAGTTGTGACAATCTTTTGTTTCAACAAGGTGACTTGCAGTTTAAATTATTATTTCAAAAGTACCCCCCGCCAAAAAAATCAGGAGTAAACAACAAAGCATATATATACCTTAGTTTGCAAATACTAAAGTCAGTCTTAAATCTGCATTTGCCAGGTTGAATTAAAAGTTTGAACTGAATTTGAACTAAATGTTCAAATTTGACATACAAAAACATTTTTCTATGTAAGATGTGTTGTACTGTATGTAAGGTATACTGCATGTCCCCACTTTGTAAGACAAGATTGTAAGAGGTTAAGCCATTAAGCTACTATTGAGTAGCTATATTACTTGTTTAGAATTTCAATAACAAAAAAATCCTACATGTACGGAACTACTATTCAGAATTAACCAGAATACAGTCTGATGGTTTTAACATAACAGTATCTTGGTTTTATTTTCTGTGCTTTATCCTCTACATAATTTTAAAATGTATTTTAATTTTAATATTTCTTCAACTTCTCTCCCCTACTGCTATTTTCAGCTGACTGTGTTAGGTTGGATATTTTGGCCTTCAGCTGTAAACTTTAACTAACATGTCAGTCGTATTATTTAGTTTCTGAAAAGATACAGCATACTCAGTTCCAGTGTGTCTGACATAAAATACGTGATAAGTTGGAATTACTGTATAATTACAGTGTTTTCAGAATACTTTCTCTGATTGACAATTACAAGCGGTTTTTTTTTCAATTAAGGAAAAATTGCTTGGTATATTTAAACATGGAAGAATTGCATACCCTCATATTTCTTTAAAATTTAAAATATGTCCAGCTTCAAATACGTATCATTCATTTCTGCCTTTATATTTCCAGTTTCTTGCAAGAGTTAGGTTTATCTGTTTATTTCGTATGGCACACATTTGTCAGAGAGATCTACACTTTACAGCAGGGGTCCCCAACCCCCCGGTCCATGGACTAGTACCGGGCCACAGCATGCCAGCGAACAATCCGCACAAAGAAGGAAAACCACCTCCGCAGGATGCAGGCAGCACACAAAACCACACCCCCTTTGGTGCACGGAAAAACCTCTCTCCACATAACCAGTCCCTGGTGCCCAAAAGGTTGGGGACCTCTGCTTTACAGAGTAGTCCTGACAGCCTAAGGGCTAGTTTGTTCGTTTTCGCAGCTCCTCTTTTCGTAGCTAGCCTTTCTCCCAGAGTGGTACCCATTTATCTACTCTCAATAATGCTTTTGAACTGCTGGGTGTGCAGGGTAGGAACTAGAGGTAGCTGACGGGAGCTCTCCCCATCCTGCAGTGTTACGTACTCGAACCACCAGAGTGTCCACCATTTAGGCCATTTCTACTCAGCAGCGTCCTTAAGCTGCTCCAGCCACTGCACTTCCTTCCAAAACTAGGTTGTTTTGTTTTAAGACACAGCATCCCTGAGAGGCAGGCATAACTAAGGAGACACTCACTGACACAGTGAGCGTCTTGTATGAGCAATGGAATTGCTTCTAACCTGCTGTTTCCTGGAATTCTTTGTTTCTCTGTTGACCTCTTCATCTGTATTGTAGCCAAAGGAATGTGATACAACCTGATCCAGACAGTATAAACAGAAGCCCCAAACCCTCATCCTGGGAGCTACTTTGCAAGGATGGGTTTGATACACTCCATTGTCTTTGATTGTCCCTATTATGTAGAGAGAGAGAAAGAAATGCTAATAGCTATATATTGCTCACTGCTTCAACTACAGCAGATTAATTATTGAACGTTTCATTAAGCTGTTTTGCATACTCCCATCCTCTTATCAATAATTTGCCATTAAATGCTTTCAATTTCTAATTTCATTAGTTTTATTAAACGCTGCTGAGACAGGTCCCAAGCATGGTGAAATGGAGGTTTAAAAAAATTGCTCTAGCACAGGGGTGTCAAACTCAATTTCATTGAGGGCCGCATCAGCATTGCGGTTGCCCTCAAGGGGCCGGGTGGGTAGGGCCAGGGTGGGTGTGGCCTACTGGGTGGGGCGTGGCTAGAGTGCATATGGCCTACTGGGTGGGCATGGCCAGCTCTACATTGTTCGCATCAAGGGTGCCTATGGGGGCCTGGGCTGGAGTGGGACACATCTGAGGGTCTCTGGCAGAAGGAGGGTCTCTGGGCCAGGGCCAAGGCAGTGGGGGCCGTTCTCTCACTGTTTCCAGGATGGCTTCATGGGCCACATGAAACCACTTCGTGGGCCGGATCCGGCCCCCGGGCCTTGTGTTTCACATGTCTGCTCTAGCATTTCTCTGTCTTAGGAGAGTCGCAAGTTTAGTGTCATTGAGTTGATTTGCATTTAGTTTATTATCGAATTCTCTCTCTTTTTTTTCCTTGCTAATTAGTAGAACAAATAAAGATGGAGGCAGTATGTATTTTATCATCATTGCCTACCGGAGGGAATTTGTTCCCAGTGTAAGCTATGAATAGAGAGCCAACTATATATTACACCAGTTTGACCGTGAATAGTGTCACTCCACCCCAAAAAGAACCATCAAAATAACTCCAGTCTGGGTTAGAGAAAAAAAAGTTCTAACCTTCTAGCCTTTGATTATGGAATTCCCCTCTTCACTTATCTATTTTCAAAGATAAAGGATGCCCATTAATGTTTGATGAAAAGGCTAATGGTTCCAACGTGATTTCAGTTTGCAATATTGATCCAGAGGAATGAAATGATATTGAACAGGGCGTTAAACAAAATTCCCATCCACCTTATTGTGAAATGTTTAGGCAGCTGGGATATTGCATACAGAGGCAATCTCTTTCCAGCCTTTGATGGCTTGGCCCACAGTTACAGAAACATCCAACAAGCTCTCTTTGGTCTGTTCTTGATGCCCACTAGTTTATGATGCAATGTAGGAATGGTCGATCATGATCAAGTAGCTGTCAGTTAAAAAATGGGCTTTTAAAACCTGTTCTGTGTCTGAGGCAGAGTTTTCAAAGTATGTGCCGTTTTCTAGACTTATTTCTCAATGTTTGGAACTGCGGTGAAATAATAACGAGGTGTAGGAATGAGACTGCGGAATCTAGACTGGCTCGGGATTTAACAGCGAATCGTATATTTACTACTGAAAAAGGTTTGATCCAATATTTAAGAGGTAGAAAGAGCTAAGGAAGGGATTCAGCTTGCCCTGAATTTAGGCAGAAATGCTTGCAATATGTCCATTGTTATAGTCCAGAATTATTATACTATAAAATTTGAATGCTGCATGTTGTCAGTTCCATGTCAGTTTGGTTTAGGTAATAACAAAGAGTGTGTTTCTATGAAACAGGCCTGGAGGCCAGAACAGGACTTGCCTGAAATACTTAAAATGCAAGAAAAGATTGAACAGAATATCCCAAAGGTGCTTTTTCCAAAGGCTACTGGACTTTCTTGAGGGGGGAGGGGGGTTTCCTTGAAAACATTTAGCTTCTTGGATGAAAGCAAAATATTTTTCCAGGAAAAAAAAATCAAGGAAGTCCAGTTGCCTTTTGGAAAAGCACTTTTGGGACAACCTTGATCTTGGATGATTGAGACTCTCCACAGACATTGATCATCCCATCATAACAGCAATAGAATCGGTTATGGCGGACAGCTTATTTTTGCAATGATTGTGGTCATGTTCACATCAAAGAATTTTGAAGAATTTTGGCTTATCAACAGGCATACAGCCCATCACTCCAACTTTTAACATCCTACACATTATAGAATTCTGTCTTATAATGTCATGATTAGCATGGTCTATATAAATCTTACTCTCAAAATAGCATCAACATTTCAGCTGCAAGAGTCAAAGTGCAACTCTGGAAATGTGGAGTGGGAGAGAGACTTGTTTTGGACTGTGATTGTTTGAGAGTGAACTAAAAAGATGTCAAACTTGCCCAGGGCAGTTTCACCTGACACTCCCTTGTCCGGGATTTGTGTGACCTTTTCACTCAGTGGAGTCATGTTGCAAATCAGCCCTGGCAATTTTGCAAAAGGCGGGTTGTTTAGTTAGATGCTTCGACAGAAGTACGGTAATAGATACAGAAAGAAAAGAATTTTTTTTCTTTCACTTCCTACTAGACTAACTAGTTATATCTGGTAAAGGAACAGAGAAGAGACATAGGACCTAGTTGCTTTGCTTCAGGAAACTCAAATATTAATTATTTGAGTACAATACTTGGATGTTTTCTGCTTAGAAATTTTAGTCTCCTCCCTCATCCTCAATGAGAGAAAACCTTCCACTTGCAATAGGGGTTTCCTAAAGTTTTTGCCATCCCACCAGCCTTCAGTCTAATGTTAAAGTACGTCCCTTAAAAAAGCCACACGCCAAAATGAACACAAACAAACATGGGGGGAAAAAGCAGTAAAACTTTACAATTGTGGTCCCCAACTTATAACCACAATTGAGCCCAACATTTCTATTGCTAAGTGAGAAATTTGTTAAGTTTTTATTTATTTATTTTTTATTTTAATTCCATTTATATCCCACCCTTCTCCAAAGACTCAGGGCAACTTACAAGCTTAGCAGTAGCCTTCATTCTATGTATATGCCTGCTTATTAGGGCTTTCATACAACCCCCAAGCGGCATTATTACAAAGTCAGCTTAATTGCCCCCAACAATCTGGGTCCTCATTTTACCTACCTCGGAAGGATGGAAGGCTGAGTCAACCTTGAGCCTGGTGGGACTCGAACCTGCACTAATTGCAGGCAGCTGGTGTTACTTAAGGAGGCGTTAGCCCACTGCTCCACCAAGGCTCTTTTGTGTGTTTTGCCCCATTTTCTTTCCACATAGGTTAAGTGAATAACTGCAGTTGTTAATTTAGTAACGTGGTTGTTAAGTGAATGTGGCTTCCCCCATTGACTTGGATTGTCAGAAGGCTGCAAAATATGTTCACATGACCCTGGGGCACTGCGGCCATCATATATGTCAAGCATCCGAATGTAAATCATGTCACCACGGGGATACTGGAAACATCATAAGTGTGAAAAATGATCATAAGTCACTTTTTCAGTGCTGTTGTGGACTTTGAATGATCACTAAATGAGCTGTTGTAAGTCGGATTACCTATAAAAGGTCCTTCGTAACTCCCCTGGACGCTTCTTAAGGCAGGTACCCCTCACAGTTTGGGGAAACCTTCCACTAGAGACTGTGGCCCTATTTATACCTTGATTTCCTGAGAGGCCAGCATTTTTGGCTTGTTACCGTGGGATAGCCACAATAAGCTGAAGCCTTTTCAGGCAAATAACAGAACATTCATCTGTACCTCTGTACAGGAATTACAGTTAAAAGCTTGTTTTTTCTGCATCTGAGGAGATTTGGCAATGAATATCAAGACATAGCCCTAGGTACTTATAAATTATATTGGCCCTGATTCCTGTTACAGCTGTCCAATTGCTCCATTAAATAAATCCTTACAGGATGTTATGGAAAAGTTTGTCAAAAGCCTTCCTTGCTGTGTACCTGTTTCTTCTGAAGACTGTTTCAAAGACAGGTAATCTAAACGTCTGCAAATCCTGTTTATTGCCCCTGTCTTCCCACGGGCTCAGATAATAATCTTTTAAGTGCAACAGTGTTGGGATTTCTCAAATGTAATACAAGAAAGTATAATGTCTTTGGGGCGGAAATATCACAAACTTTAATAAATCTGGTTATATGTCTTAGGTATGTACCAGCATATTAAGTCATCAGTCTTGCTATTATTTAATGGAAAACATCCTTTTAAATAAACCAGCACAATGAATGATGATCTTGGAATCTTTTAAATAACCTTAACTCCGCTTAAGCTAAAGCGTAAGCAGAGGTAGCAGGCTTGATCCCAGATCCCTTTAGTGAGAGAACAAACAGCCAGCACAATGCCATAGTTAGGGGAGAACCAAATGTCAATTGAACCTTAAGACAGAAGTCAACAAGTTGGTAGCTGAGCGTGTCAGAATATTTGTCCCTGTCCCGGCGGCAACTGCATTAAATTACCGTAGGTTCAGATATAGAAAGCAAATTTATTATTCTAAGGCCCGAAAAATCGTGGGGTCATTAAATCTTTCAAGTTTTTAGGAGCCTTGAACCTTTAGTATTTTCATGCAAGATTTACTGCAGTAATTGCAAATCTTGGGTTGAGTAAAGTTGGAGAAGGTTCTGGAAAGGGGTCTTGAAAATATTGCCAACCTACCTTAGGGAAATTGTTGCTTTTCAGCCACACCACTCTAAAATGGGGGATGTAAAATTAGCCTGTTTTAGCCCTGGACTATATGTTTCATAAACAACTTGTGTTCAGAAGCCCAGCAGCTTCTGCATTGGAAAGTAGTATTAAGAAGAGATGTTTTGCAAGAAAAAGGCAATGGGGAACACTTAATTCTGCTGTCCATCCTGTAATTCCCTTTTGCAAGCCACAGTTCCCTGGGTGCTAAACACCCAGAAAACTTGTATCTGGTGCCCAGCTGAGGTGCTGAGCAGAGAAGGGGGATTCAGCAGTTCTACGGAAGCTTTGCTTTAGCATAATAGACAGCAGTGTGCAAAAGTTCAATACACAAGGTGACTTTGCATAGAATTAAGTTACCGTGTCTTTCAAGTGCTACTAACAAGGCTTTTGAGGGGAAAGGTATCAAAACACATTGAGTCCCTAGGAAAAATGTGAAGTTGATAACCAGAAGATTAGGTCACAGCTTGCATGATTATGCATGCTTAGGCTAACATCAGTTCCTTAATTCTTTAATTATAATGTCATTATATTTTTAAGTACATGTAATAACAAGAACAAAGGTTATAGATTTAAATTTTACAGGAAAAGCTATATGGTTAGCTAAATCATACAAGTAAAGAAGAAGAAATGGGAATGCAAGAAAAAAAATCTTATAATACCCTATAATTGCAATACGATTGAATATATCGGGGGTCTTCAAACTTGGCCCTTTTATGACTTGTGGACTTCAGCTCCCAGAAGTCCAGACTTCAACTCCCAGGCACTGCCTGGCTGAGGAATTCTGGGAGTTGAAGTCCACAAGTCATAAAAGGGCCAAGTTTGAAGACCCCTGGAATATATATTTGAATATATATTACATGCTGAATAATTGTTATTTTGTTGTTTTCTACCATATCAAAATAACGTATTTAGACAAATCACAATTCAATGTTTAAACAATTTATGTATAATCTGTATAGAATCATATTATTTGATCTTTCTGTTCATACAACGCCAGATCAAAAGCCAGGATCTCGTGAGCTTAACTCCAAAATCCAGTAGGAACACTTCTTCCTGGAATCTTTCAAGAAGTTATTCATGGGGATCAATTTGGGTTTTTATCTAAGAGATAGTTAAAGAATAAAGTTAGAACTGTGTTGATATTTTGGAATGTTTGGAACAACATAATGAAGAACAAGCTGCATTGATTTTTTTTAAAGATGCAATTTGACAATTTGAACTGGACTTTCCTGTTTACCGTTTTGGATGACGTGAATTTTGGGGGAGAATTTTAAAATGGGTAAAATTGATTTACATTTCACAGAAATATAATGTAATAAATAACTGTTAGTGGAGATCTAACAAAATCATGTGAAAAATTAAAAAAAAGGCACAAGACAAGCCTGCCCATTATCTCTTATGTTTATTTTGCTTCTTGAAATGCTGAATGGAGACATAAAATGGGACGAAAGGATTGGGAGAGTAAAGATTTAAAAACAGATTTATACCATATTTTCTGGCGTATAAGACGACTGGGCGTATAAGACGACCCCCTACATTTCCTGTTAAATTATAGGGTTTGGGCTATACTTGCCGTATAAGACTTCCAACGCACACCAAATAAAAATTAAAAAACATCAGATTTGATTTTAATATGGTAATTTTAATTCAAATGCTTATGACATGCAGGTGCTTGGTAGGAAAACTGTCACTTATAAACATAAGGCTGTTTGTCATCAAACATGTAAACATAAAACAGTGCAAGTGGATTAAACTTTTCCTAATTCACTCTAAAGCTTTCCCTGCACAGACCAAATGGGAGATCTGCTCCAGGTTTTCCAGCCAGCCGGCCCAATTCCTGAGTCAAATGTGTCCTTAGAGCTAAGCTGCTGCTCTGACTGCTGCATTCCCCACCTGCCTTTCAAGTTGGGATAGACTGCAGCTGCTCTTCAACTTTAGAAGGAAAGAAGCCCAGACCCCAGCCTGTAAAAAATCACAGACTGCAGCTTCTTCTCCAATTGGTCCCGCTTTCCCTGCGCAGACCAAATGGGAGATCCGCTCCAGGTTTTCCAGCCAGCCCTGTCCCTAAAGTTTCAGCACCCGGCGTATAAGACGACCCCTGATTTTTGAGAAGTTTTCATGAGTTAAAAAGTCGTCTTATACGCCAGAAAATACAGTAAATGGAGAGCTTTTGCAGGTACAGAGAACGGTGTAGTTTTAATAGAATTGTGCTGAAATGTGAGCAAAGTAGAAGGGAGGTCTCATAAACTGTCCTCTTTTCTTTATTTTTTAATTATTGCATTATTCATCCTCTAGCCAAACCGGAGATTGTCACTTCAGAAAGACTTAGCAATGGCATGCTACTCTGTGTGGCAACTGGATATCCTGCTCCTACTATAAACTGGTATGTTTGCCCAGCCACTGAGCAAAGGTAAGAGATCCTACACATTTATTTATTCATTCATTCATTCATTCATTCATTCATTCATTCATTCATTCATTCAATTTATATATACTGCCCTTCTCCCATAGGACTCAGGGCGGTTAACAAGGTTTTTAAAACAATACAACAAATTACAAAACTTAAAATCAATTAAAAAGATTATATTGACCTTGAAATAAAACCCCAGTTAAAATACAATTAAATCCCAATTAATATTCTCAGTCCAGGCCAGAGAGCTCAAAGAGCCAGGTCTTCAGGTCCCAGCAGAATGAGCGAAGGTCAGGGGCAGTCCTAAGCTCCACAGGCAGCTGATTCCAAAGGGCAGGCACACCCACAGAGAAGGCCCTCCCCCTGGGTATTGTCCACCGGCAATCTTTTACCAGCGATACCCTGAGAAGACCCTCCCTGTGGGAGCGCACAGGACGAAGGGAGCTTGATGCCGGCATGGATTCAATGTAAAGAATAAGAAATCAATACAATACAATCAATTCAATGTACAGAATAAGAAATCAATACAATCAACTCTCAAATGTGTGTGTGGGGGGGGTTCATGACTTGAACCTCACAAGAAAGTAAATTTCTTGGGGATTTCCATTGGAAGTGAGTTGTGGGGATGGAGAAGGAAGGGTCTTGACCTACCCTACCCCACAGCAGATTCCATTCCCATAGAAATAATTTTCCCCCGTATGGGATGAAAGAAACATGTTTAGTAGATAGGAAAAGGGACTGAACTTCTGTTCACTAATCTTGTTCGATAACTATACCTACTTGGAAAGAAGAATCTTATAGGACCTTTTTAATGTGCCTTGCATTCATGGGAATTGGAGACACATGACCACGATCAATAAAAACAATTTAATGCAGTAGTAACCATAGCAACAGCACTTAGACTTACATACCGCTTCACAGTGCTTTACAGCCCTCTCTGAGCGGTTTACAGAGTCAGCCTCTTGCCCCCAACAATCTGGGTCTTCATTTTACCGACCTCGGAAGGATGGAAGGCTGAGTCAACCTTGAGCCGGTCAGGATCGAACTTCTGACAGTGAGCAGTGAGTTAGCCTGCACTACTGCATCCTAACCACTGCGCCAGTAGGGTTCTTGTGGTGGAGGGGTTCTGTTTGTGTTTACACCTTCATTAGATGTGTGTATAGTGCAGGTAGTCCTCGACCTTGAGACTATTTTTTAATGATAGTTCAGAGTTACGGCAGCACTCTGAAAAATGTGATTTATGAGCTATCCTCAAAACGAGAACCATCGTACCATGGGGTCACATGATTGCAATTTGAGCACTTGGCACTAGTCCTTATTTACAACGATTGCAGCATCCTATTCATACATTGTGGCCACGAGGTGATTTTCTATCTTCTCAGCAGTCTTAGGACAAGCAAAGTCAATGGGGGAAGCCAGCTTTGCTTAACAATTGCAGTGATTGCTTAACAATTGTGGCCAAAAAAATGTCATAAAATGAAGCTCAACTCACCTAACAACAAAATTTTGGGCTTAATTGTGGTCATATGTCAAAGACCACCTGTACAGATTCTAATTTCTTTTGCCTTTAAGCAGACAAATAGGAGATCACTTAGTTTCAGTCAGGGGCGTATTAGAATTCTAACGGCTGAGATACGCTCTTGATTTAACACCAATATTTGGCAGTGTTTCTGTGGTTTGCTTCTTTTTTTTTATTTGCTTCTTGTTTCTTGAAGGTGTCATTTTAATTTATCACTAAACAGTAAGGGCCAAAGGAGATATCACACAGTTTATAACCATTTACAGTTGGGATGTTCTTGGCCCTAATTATTTAACTCTGTAAAATGACAATTACGAAATAGCTTTTCTCTATGGCTATCTCTCAGCTTTGTTTATAGCAATAGTACTTAGACTTACGTACCGCTTCATAGTGCTTTAAAGCAGGGGTCCCCAATCCCCAAGCTACGGCTCGTGCCAGGCCACAGCCCATTCACAACCAGGCTAAGGAAGTGGTGGGCAAGCCTGGGCCCACACAGCTGCATTTATGAAAGTGGCACATGCACACAGGCACAAAACCACCCCCTCTCACCTCTCTTGCCATCGCCGTCTCCACCAGTCTGTCGAGCGAGAAAGGTTGGGAAATGCTGCTTTACAAGCGGTTTACAGAGTCGGCATATTGCCCCCAACAGTCTGGGACTGGGTCCTCATTTTATCAACCTCAGAAAGATGGAAGGCTGAGTCAACCTTGAGCCACTCAGGATTGAGCTTCTGGCAGTCAGCAGAGTTAGCCTGCAATACTGCATTCTAACCACTGCGCCACCAAGGCTTACTTTTTGTTTATTCCCTACCTTTATTACTTTTGTAAATAACTCCAGGTACCAAGCATACTCCTATTTTCTCTACAACAAGAACCCTATGAGGTAGATTGGGCTGAGACAGAATGGCCCAAAGTCACCAGCCGGCTTTAGAACTAGAACTCACAGTCTCCTGGTTTCTAAGCTGGTGCCTCAACCGCTAGATCAAACTGTAAGAATCATGTAACATCTAATGTACCACAATTTTAGACAATACAGGGAAATTAGATTTCTATCTACACACAGTAGATTATATAGCAAATGTGACTTGTAAGGTTGGAAGAAAAAAAGTTAACTACAAAGTAATTTTCCATGTTTCTAACAAGATTGCACGTATTTTGATTGCAGGTAATTCATTTGCAAGTGGGAATACAAATACTTGCTATTTTGATGATGTTTTGAACATTATTGCTAATTTATAGTGTTTTTCCTATCCAAAACATTTTTCAGAAGTTATTTTAATGAAGGCCTTTTTATTAATAGCGGCAATCATGACATCTCAAGTTAATCATAAAACATCTCTGGTTGTGATATTGGCAGTATATAATGAGAGTACCTTAAAGACTCTTCTGTGCCTGCATCACTGTTTGGTTTGGTGATAGCAGAGCCTCAGATAGAAGGTCCATGCAGAGAGTGGTAGGGACAGCTGAGAAGATTATAGAAAGCCCGCTTCCCCTTATTCAGGATACTGCCTACAAGCGCTTATATGTTTCTTAGAGCTCGGAGCCTTGTTACAGACCCCACACACCCACTTCACAGTCTGTTTTTGTTGCTCCCCTCTGGGAGAAGGTTTTGAAGTATTTATAGCAGAACTACTAGATTCTGTAACAGCTTTGTCCTTATGCCATTCGTCTTGTGAACTCACAAAATTCATTTATCTCGTCATGCAAATGTATACATCCAAACTAGACTGTGTTATTTCTCTGGATCATATATGTGTGTGTATGTGGGTATATTTATTATTGTTGTTGTTGTTGTCATCTATGCAGTGTATATTGGAGGTGGTTACCCTTTGAGAGCTGTATGCAAAAAAAATCTCATTTTAATGTATTAATGTACATTAATAAAGTTTATTCTGTTCTATTCTATTCTATTCTATTCTATTCTATTCTATTCTATTCTATTCTATTCTATTCTATTCTATTCTATTCTTCATTCCACTATTCTATTCTATTCTATTCTATTCTATTCTATTCTATTCCATTCCACTCCATTCCATTCCATTCCACTCCACTCCACTCCACTCCACTGCACTTTGACCAAAATTCTATTTATATCAGAAAAAAAACAGTTTTTAAGAACCTGATTCTTTTCTTAATAATTGTAACAGTTATACAACTGTGATCTCTTGTCAGATTGTTGCCTAATGCTAGGTCTTCTGCCTTTTAGCCCCACAATACATTTTGCTGATGCACACTGATGTTTGCAGTTCAGAACACAGAGGTTGTGTTCTGAACTCCCACCAACATGCCATAAGTAATTAGTGAGAAGTATTGGACTTTTTCTTTATATTTTGAAAATTAATGAAAAGAAATTAGGTTCACCAGAAATACATGAAAAATTAGCAGCTTTGTTCCCTTTCAAAGTATACCGAGTTGGATCCAGATTCAATTATACTTAGTGCAAACTCTGTGAAATTTATCAGATTTAAGATTGCCACGATTAACATAAGACTGTTTCAGTGAATCTGAATTAAAAGTAGCCAAATCTCCAGTGGCTGCATTAGGATAAGCATTAAATTAGAATCCCCAAGAATTTCCAAGCAAGAATTTTGATGTATCCTAACCATGTCACTTTCCTTCTCTTGTCAGCAAGAATGCCTGCATAACTGGGATGAGAAAAGGCTTGATATAAATGCCAAATTATAACCCTTGGGGTACCCGTCCATTAGTTTTTCTTTTCTTGTTTTTCATCCAGATGATTTGTTTCGCACCCCCCCCCAGGTGTCCAGATTCACCAAATGTTTCTCCAGCGAACGTAGAAACCAAATATAAAGATTTAACATTTTCTTCCTTTTGGAAAGATAATTGCCGAAAGTACTATTCAAATTCAAATCAGTTGTATTACAGCCATAGGGCCAGAAACAGTAAAATATCCAATTATAGGCTTCTTGCATACGTACCTGTATAAAAATGCCCTGAGCATGATCCAATGACAAATAAGAACCCATATAATTAATTTTAAAACAAAAAATATTAGAAAGATCTAAAAATAACATTTATGTTTCCGACCAACCCCCAATGCTGCTGCGCAGAATCTAGCCACCTGCGCCGTAATTACAGCCTGTTCGTCCTTAAAGCAGGCACTGGAGATAAGCCGTGTCGGAACGGCCAGGATACCTATCAATTATTGGAAGGGAATATTTTTTTTCAAATATCTCTCTAGAAAAAGAGCATCGAAGGAGTTTGTGTTCAACTGTCTCTTCCTTTCCTGAGCCCCAGCAGCAGAGTCTTTCAGCCAATGGCATCTTTTTATACTTGCCATACAGAACGGCCAATGGAAGCAGATGGCACCATGTGAGCAAAAATGTTTGCTGACTCCAACTGGCTTAAGATAAATATCAACACATCTAATAGAATCTGGAGCCAGAAACAGCAGAGCTATCCCCGAGTCTGCTTGCCTGCCTCTCGAGGTACACTATTTTTTCTTTCCTTGTTTTTCATCCAGATGGTTGGTTGTTTTTTTTTCCAGGTGTCCGGATTCACCAAACATCTCTGCAGGGAATGTAAAAACCAAATATAAAGAAGATCCAACGTTTTCTTCCTTTGGAAAGATAATTGTGGAGAGTACGATTGATATCAGCATGTTCAAGAACAATAGCACAGTCACCTGTGAGGCTTCCAATACCATTGATAGACGTTCAGCTTTCTTTAACTTTGCCATTAAAGGTAATTTTGCGAGTTGTTTCTGAAACCGGATACAGTATTTATTCTTGCAAGCTTTGGGAAACAAGGAAGAGTGGCCTGAACTTAAATCGCCAAGTTCCTTCATGACGCTGATAACCAAATGCACGTATTTTGGTCACAACTTATTCCATAATACTTTTGGGTTTTTTTGGCATTTTATATTGAGTATTCTAAGAAACGTAAATATATTTTTACCTTTTTCTACCGAATGAGATGAAAAGCAGCATTTCAATGCTTAAATCAAAACATCCCCCCAAAATTCTTTTTTTTTAATTTATAGGAATATTATTTTATTTATTTATTTATTTATTTTATTTGAATTCCATTTATATCCCGCCCTTCTCCAAAGACTCAGGGCGGCTTACAAGCTTAGCAGTAGCCTTCATTCTATGTATATGCCTGCTTATTAGGGCTTTCACACACACCCCAAGCGGCATTATTACAAAGTCAGCTTAATTGCCCCCAACAATCTGGGTCCTCATTTTACCTACCTCGGAAGGATGGAAGGCTGAGTCAACCTTGAGCCTGGTGGGATGCGAACCTGCACTAATTGCAGGCAGCTGGTGTTACTTAAGGAGGCATTTTGATGATGAGATAGTGGTCAAAAGTAGGTATGTCTGCATTCACGGCTAATTCTCAACTTATGACTGTTGGGACTTCAAGTAACTTGTGACCTGTCATCAAAGTTAGGTTGTGTAATTGCATTTTGGGTGCTTGGCAACCTTTTCCAATGCTCTGCGGTCACGTAATCATGTTTTGCAAATATTTTTCGCTGTTTTCTGGCAAAACAAAAATGCCCTTTGGGTAAGCTGGTTTCAGGGACCACATGATTTGATTAACAGCCACGTGATTTACTTAATGACCATCATAAAGTAGTTGTAACTTCGAGTCTGGTCACATAGTAACTTGACCTATGACCAGAATAACTTACAACTAAAATTTCAGTCTCTGATGTGGTCACCTGAATAGATCACACTGAAAGCTTATTGCTTTAAGATTGAATTGAAGTGGAAGTCACATGGTCTGGGGACAAAACTTAAAATAAAAACTGGCAAAGGCAGGATGAAGCCGGAGGCTTACATCTCTGGCGGCAGTCTAACCAAAGAAGTCAAGGTGACAATGTTAGGAGATTGTCAACTTAAAATACCTCCTCTTCAATGCCAGGTTGTTTCCTAGTAAAACTTTGGTTAAAGGTAAAGGTTCCCCCGCACATGCGTGCTAGTCGTTTCCGACTCTAGGGGCTGGTGCTCATCTCCGTTTCAAAGCCAAAGAGCCAGCGCTTGTCTGAGGACGTCTCCCTGGTCATGTGGCCGGCATGACTAGACGCCAAAGGCGCACGGAATGCTGTTACCTTCCCACCATAGTGGTCCCTATTTTTCTACTTGCATTTTTACGTGCTTTCGAACTGCTAGGTTGGCAGAAGCTGGGACGAGTAACAGGCGCTCACTCTGTTACGTGGCACTCGCGATGCGACCCACCAAACTGCCGACCTTCTGATTGACAAACTCAGCGTCCTAACCCACTGAGCTACCATGTCCCTTAAAACTTTGGTTACTAAGGATTTACTTCTGAAACAAAGCATTGACCTGGTGTATATAACAGACACCTGGATGCCTAAAGGAAAAAAGAACATCTCTGCCAGCTCTGGGCCATTCTTTAAAGCAGCCACCTAAGCTATGGTCTAGGGCAGTGCTTCTCAACTTCAGCAACTTTTAAGTGGTGTGGATTTTAACTCCCAGAATTCCTCAGCCAGCATTACAGGAGTTGAAGTCCACACATCTTAAAAAGTTTTCAAAACTGCAATCCGTAAGTTCTGAGCCAGTGTAGAAACATTGCTACTATAGCATTCATACCACTGCCTGACACCCTCTCTTCTGTAATTAGCCAGATGATCTTAGGCGTGGAATTGGATTACCTTAAGCCTTTTGCCCTAGAGGTTTTACAAGCAGGGCTAACTAAAGAGAACATATCCATTGTGCCAAGCAAAGTCCTGTCCTAACTAGTATCTGGCTTCACAGATACATCAGGGCACAGCATTTTGTTCGAGTGGAACTTGTGGTCTGAAGTTGGAGGAACTCCATTCCAGTCATGAAAACTTCTGATCAGTTTTTTGATCTCCTGGAAAGATGGAGTAAATGGTTAAAATGGATTGACGCCGGATCTGAGTGCTTTCTTAATTACGTTTAAGGATTTTCCCACTTTGGCAGTACTGTCAATGCCTTGGAGGATTTTGGAATAGAGAACCTGATATTGTCATCGTAACACTTAAGTACCTTCCTTCCTGAGGTCAAGCAGCCCTTTGGTTTACTTGGTAGCTGAGAGTAAAGCAAATTGGATGCCAGTTGAAACTCTTAAGGATGGATCAGTTCACACAGGACTTGGACTCATCTGAAATCCTACTCTATAGCAGCGGAGGCAGTGAAGAGTGGGTTCACTGTGCCTCCATTGTGTCTGCACAAAACAGGGAAGCCTTGGTTTTGCACACTGCGGAATTAGTAGGACGTTGTGTGGAGAGGAGGCAGAAAAGTGAGTGATTTCCATCATTCATTGTGGACAGTGTCAGTTGGATCTTTTCTCAATTTAGATTTTGTCAGAAGGGCAGGAAGATGAAAATTTTGGCACATCTGCTCATCCTGTTATTTTTGAATCTTTTTTATCAGTCAATCTCAAAGTTACGAACAGGGATGTCGAAAGATGAAGAGTAGCAGATGCTTATTCGACTTTTGCTTCTTCTGGCTAATTAAATAAACCTTCAGGGCATGCAGCTATGATTAAGAGGAGTGACTAATGTGTCTATGTTGTAGAAGAGGAGTTACAAGATTATTGGAAAACAAAAGCCCTTCCTGGAGAAATTTTGTACAGCTGTAGGCAATCTCAAATACTGTACTCCATTTCTAGAAGATGTAATGGCTGCTCCAGATGCATTCTAATATTGATTAATAATAATGGAGCCGTATTAGAGTTCTCTTGAATCTCTAGTGTTGATACTATCAACCATGGTAGTCTGTCGACCCCTTGATAGGATTGGGTCTTGGGGACATTATTTCATCTTGATTCCAGTTGTTCCTGTTGGACCATATCTACATGATTTTGAGGGAGACTACGGTCCAGTACCTGGCCTGTTATCATATAGTAATCAATAAAGTTCAGTCTTGAATCTTATGCTAGTCAACATGTAATTAAAGCCATTGGTGAATTCTTCCCAAAATGAGATTAGAAGGCCTATTGAGGGAATTGGTTGCAGTTGTGACAAGGAGCTTTTTCAGACAGTTGTGGGTAGTCATGTTTCAACCCTTCCTGAGCTGGTTGCATTTGCCAGTGAATATTCACACCTCCGTTACTTCTACAATACAATCTGATTTAGATGGAGCTTGAAAGTATCTGGTGCAATTAATGCAAAGTATGGCAGTTAAATTGCAAATTAATGTACAACACAAGGGTCATATAGTGCATATATTAAAACTGCACTGGCTTCCCTGGAATCATGTAAGATGCTGGTATTGACCATTAAAGCCTTAAATGCTTTGAAATCTGATGATTTAAGACAGTGGTTCCCAATCGGGAGTGTGAGACGATATTCCAGGGGGTGCGAAAACTTGGGTGTAGAATTTGTTATTTTGAACTTTTGTAAGGGGTGTGAGTATATCAAAAGCGTTCTAGGGATGCGGGGTATAGAAAAGGTTGGGCAGCGCTGATTTAAGAGATGGCTTCACCTAGTAATAGGGGACATGGTGGCACAGAGGCTTAATGACACTGGATGTGCTAAGCAATTACCAGCGCTCTGGTGGTTCGAGTCCAGCTCTGCAGGACAGGGTGAGCTCCTGTCTCTTGTCCCTAGCTCCTGCCCACTTAGCAGTTCAAAAGCATTTTTTGCGAGTAGATGGATAGATACCGCCATTTCGGTGGTGGGAAACTGGATCCCGTGCTGGATCTTTCCAGATGCAATTGGTGGAGGAGCGGCAGGGGAAAATCCCTGATGAGCTGACACTACAAACCAGCTGGTGTGAAGCTAGTTTGCTGTCTTGTGGTGCACCAGTGCAACAAATGGCCTAGCGACTGTCGGCTGCCAGCATTTCTAATGTGTGCATAACATTGGAACTTCCTGGCCTCGTATGCCAGATGCTAAATAAATAAAATAAATAATAACCTAATAATTATTCTATCCAAATGTTAAAACCAGAAGGAGAGTCCTCTTTGAAGATACCCTTCAAAAGGCTCTTCTTTCTGGATAGTGGAGATAACCTTTCCTGTCTTACCTCCAGACTATAGAATAGTGTTTGTCAACCTCAGCAGTGTTAAGATGCATTGACTTCAACTTCCAGAATTTATATACTGGCTGGGGAGTTGAAGTCAATGGATCTTAAAAATGCTGAAGTTGAGAAACCCTGCTACGGAATCCTTCAATACATGTGTTTGACATCTGCTGCTACAATAGCAATAGGACTTGTGTACCACTTCACAGTGCTTTACAGACCTCTGTAAATGGTTTACAGAATCAGCATATTGCCCCCAACAATCTGGATCCTCATTTTACCCAACTCGGAAGGATTGAAGGCTGAGTCAACCTTGAGCCGGTGAGAATCAAACTCCTGGCAGTCGGCAGAATTAGCCTGAATTACTGCAACTCTAACCACTGCGCCCCCACAAATCTTCGACATTTGTAAATCTTAAAGGCCATCTTTCTCACCGGTCTCTTAAAGCATTTGAATATCAATTTTAGTGTAGAATTAATTAATAGCACTAATTTTCATGTTCCGCTTTTGTTTTTTTTTAACGTTTGCCAGCTGCCTTGTAGGCTTGCCAGCATGAAAGCAATTTATAAACAACTGTATAAAAATAAAAATCAAAAATCAAATTGCTAACAAGTTTTCATATTTTTACATGTGTCTCTCCAGAACAAGAAAATAGTCGCAGCCTTTTCACTCCGTTGTTAATTGGCTTTGGTGTAGCAGCAGGACTGATGTGTGTTATAGTCATAATCCTTGTTTATAAATATCTCCAGGTAAGAATTGTTTGTAATTTTGTCTTGTCAGAATGCCATTTTTTTGCTGCCATTACCAGTTTTAGTATTTAAAAAATTTATGTCTGTATTCCAGAAACCTAAATATGAGGTACAGTGGAAAGTGGTTGATGAAATTAATGGAAACAACTATATCTACATAGATCCAACACAGCTTCCATATGACGAGAAATGGGAATTCCCAAGAAACTGCCTCTGTTTGGGTTAGTTTGCAGATATTTAATCTTCCTGGCAATCGAGCAATGCTTTTAGTACCTTTACATCAGTGATGACATAGTTTAAAAATATTTTCTTTTCCTAGTCTTTATTTTTTATTGTTTTGATTTACCAGTTCATTCCAGAGAAGGGATCCATCCTATGGTATCTCAGTACAAAGGCAGGATCAAGGGGCTAGTGTCAGGGAAATAAAGTAATACTTCCCTATCAGAGGGCGATGAACCGTGGTTCATACGACACATGGTAAACATCAGATAAACAGAAACAAGTAACAGGTGCTCATTCTGTTACGCGGCACTCGGGATTCGACCTACCAAACTGCCGACCTTCTGATCAACAGGCTCAGCGTCCTAACCCACTGAGCCACCGCGTCTCTTTTAAATATTTAAATATGGCCCTATAAATATTCTGGACACTGTCTATATATCCATAGCTGGCTGGAGAATTCTGGGAGTTGAAGTCCACAAGTTTTAAAAGTTGCCAAGGTTGGACACCCTGGCTTTAGATAGTAACTATCAAAGTAGGGCAGATGAATGTATAAATATAGGGAAAGCAGCACAAACACCTGGCTGATTTCTGGATGCCTCTGTCATGGTTCCGACTAATGAGACAGACCAAAGAACGTTCAGGCATTGTTTATTCTAAAAAGGCGATAATAATGAAAATGAAGCATCGGCACTCATGGATGGATGCCAGAATCTGAATTCTCCTCCCCTGAACACATCGTATCAAACACAATTCCCTCCCTTAATTTACACGTCATAAATCACTATCTCCAATTAGTTTAACATGCAAAGCTTCACTTCCTTTCTACAGCGCGCCATTCCTTATCTTATTAAAACAGCCGGGTTAGCATTCTCCTCTCCCCACCCCTACCCCCAGCTTCATTTGATTCAAAGCAAAACAGTTTAAAGGAAAAGGCTGCTTCTTATATTGTCAGGGCTAAAACATCCCATGTTTGCAGCGTCGACAGCCTACTCTTTGCAGTAGGGTCACTAACCGGTCACGGTAGGGCTGTATATCTGAGTTGGGAATATCAGTATGACCCTCAATAGCAACAAAGAGGAGAGATTTTGTGTCTTGTATTTGGAGGCTTTCTGCTTCCCGATCATCATCATAACAGTAATCATAATATTAATAAACTTTATGCATGGTAAACTAATGGAAATAGTAGCAGAAGGAAAGGGGAGGCATTGCTACTCCTCCTGTTTTCTCCTTTTCTATGGCTACTTGCAAGCCAGTTGTAACTTCAGCAGCAGTAGCATGCACCCAAACAAGAACTCTTAGAAGCCTGGGGTGGAGGTTGTCCTGAGGGATCACTACCGGCCACTGTGGTCCTGCTAATGAAAGAATGAGGAGAGTGGATAAACCAGGGGTAGGCAACCCTTGGCTCTTTTATGACTGGTGGACTTCAACTCCCAGAATTCTTGGCTCAGCTTGGAAACCTCTCCCTTTCCCCTCACCATGGCTGGCTCAGGAATTCTGGGAGTTGAAATCCACGAGTCATAAAAGAGCCAAGGTTGCCTACTCTTCGGATACTCCAACTGCTTCTGAGCTGCCAAAAAAAATTCCATTGATTTCTGGCTCTTTTCTAGTGCAGATATGGTGGGGACCCCATTTGGGTGATTTGCTTTGGAATCCAAAGAGCTCTCCGATTGCTTTTGGATCACCCCATTTTATGGGTGGTTAATTTTATTTTATTTTTTCAACCAACGTGCTGAGTTTACATGCTAATACATATTTAATTCCTAATCCTTTCTTCTTTCCTCCAGCCAATGGGAAAATAAATCCCAAACTTGATAATAGTCCGTTTCTTCTTTTTTCTTTCCATCTCATAGTCAATCTGCCCATCTCTGCGCATTCTAGTATTTTTTTAATTATTTCTTCATCTGATGGTATTCCTTCATTTTTCCAGTGTTGTGCAAATATAATTCTTGCCGCTGTTGTGACATGCAAGGTCAAGTGTAAGCTTTGTTTATTAGTCTTTTTTGGCATTATACCTAATAATAAAAAAGTTCAGGTTTAATATCAACATATTCTCCTAAACATCTTTTCTAGCCAAGTATGTATCTTTTTCCAATAATTCTTTATCACATGTCCACCAAACATGGTAATACGTGCCTGACTTTTGTTTACATTTCCAACATCTATCTGACATATTTTTAAACATTTTTGCTAATCTTGCTGGTGGCAAGTGCCATCTATAAAACAGTTTACCGGTATATAAGTTTTCTTTGTAGGAAATTGACATTGTCAATGTATAGTTTCTTTCCCATGAATTTTGCCATTTTTCTAATTCTATATTATAACCAATTTTTTTTGCCCATCTTATCATTGTTTCTTTGACTTGTTCACGTTCCATTTCTAAAAAATAAAAAATTATACATTTTCTTAATTAATTTTTTCATCTGACGTCAACGATATCTTATCAAACACAGTTTGTTCCTTATAAAATCCATACATGTTAACCTCTCTATCATATCTAGTTTGCATTTGTAAATGTGTCCACCATGTTAGGTTGATACCCTGATTTTCCATTTCTTGTTTAGATTTTAAATTTCCTTCAGAGTTTAGAATATCTCTATATGTCCAGATTTTTTCCAAAGTCCATTAAATTTGGGTTTACAAATGCTTCCATTGTTGACAACCACCCTGGAATTTTTAAATATATTTTACTTTTTATTTCCCCCATGTTGTTAACAATGCATTTCTTATATAATGATTTTAGAAATATTTATTTTTATTTATTTATTTATTTTAATTCCATTTATATCCCGCCCTTCTCCGAAGACCCAGGGCAGCTCACAAGCTCAGCAGTAGCCTTCATTCTATGTATACGCCTGCTTGTTAGGGCTTTCGCCCCCCCCAGCGGCATTATTACAAAGTCAGCTTAATTGCCCCCAACAATCTGGGTCCTCATTTTACCTACCTCGGAAGGATGGAAGGCTGAGTCAACCTTGAGCCTGGTGGGATGAGAACCTGCACTAATTGCAGGCAGCTGGTGTTACTTAAGGAGGCATCAGCCCACTGCTCCACCAAGGCTCTTGTATGAACTCTTATTTTTCCCATACCATAAGAAAGCATGCTACCCCAATTGTAAATCATGCCCCTCCAGATATAACAACCTTTTGTTTTTAAGAGTTATCCATTCCTTTACCCATGTTAATACAGATGCTTGATAATATAGAACCCACTCCGGTAGGCCAAATCCTCCATTTTCCTTGGCATCATGTAGCAATTTCTGCTTAATTCTATCTTTTTTTCCTTGCCAAATAAATTTCAAAATTAATGAGTTCAAATCTTCAAAAAAAATTCTCCAATTTTATAAGTATTATTTGAAATAGAAATAAAATTTTTGGTAGTAAATTCATTTTTACGGTGGCAATTCTTCCTAGTATTGACAATTGTAATTTTTTTCCATTTTTCCAAATCCAGTTTTATTTGAGTCAATAATTTTGTGTAGTTATCTTCTTTTATCATTGAACATCTTGCCGTTAACTGTATCCCCAGATATTTAACCTTTTTAATTATCTGCAATAAGGGACGCGGTGGCTCAGTGGGTTAGGGCGCTGAGCTTGTCGATCAGAAGGTCGGCAGTTTGGTGGGTCGAATCCCGAGTGCCGTGTAACAGAGTGAGCACCTGTTACTTGTCCCAGCTTCTGCCAACCTAGCAGTTCGAAAGCACGTAAAAATGCCAGTAGAAAAATAGGGACCACTATGGTGGGAAGGTAACAGCGTTCCGTGCGCCTTTGGTGTCTAGTCAGGCCGGCCACATGACCACAGAGACGTCCTCGGACAAGCGCTGGCTCTTCGGCTTTGAAACGGAGATGAGCACCGGCCCCTAGAGTCGGAAACGACTAGCACGCATGTGCGGGGGAACCTTTACCTTTACCTTTAATTATCTGCAATTCTGTCTTTTCTGATATTTGGGTTTTTTTGCTTATCTGCAAGGTTTTTAAATATTAGTTTTTTCTCTATTTATTTTCAGTCCTGCCATTTCTCCATACTGTTCTATCTTTCCCAATAGTTTAGGAATCATCTCCAAAGGTTCTTCTAAAATCATCACCAAATCATCAGCAAATGCTTGTCATTTATATGTTTCACCTTTTATTTCTAATCCTTTAATTTCTATGTCTTGTTTAATGTTTCTATTTAAAACTTCCAAAGTGAAAATAAATAACAATGGAGATAGTGGGCATCCTTGCCTTGTGCCTTTCCCTATCTCAAAGTTCTCCGTATAGTCTCCATTCACAATCACGTTCATTGTTTGTTTATTGTATATAGTTTTTATCATATTTATAAAATTCTGTCCAAAGTCCATTATTTGTAATTGTTGAATCATAAATTGCCAGGAAACATTATCGAATGCCTTTTGGGCATCCAGAAATACTAGCGCCATTTGTTTTCCTAGATGCAATTCATAGTATTCTAATACATCCATTATCACTCTTAAATTGTTTTTAATTTGTCTCTTTGGTAAAAAACAACAACACCATTCTGATCTGAATGTATAAATTCAGTTAAGTATCGTTTCAGTCTCTCTGCCATTATTGAAGTAAAGATTTTATAATCCACATTCAGTAACGATATCGGTCTGTAATTCTTTATCTGTGTCAAATCTGCATCTTCTTTTGGTATAAAGTGATATTTGCTTCTATCCACGTATTTGGAAGTTTAGCCTCCAACAAGAGTTCATTACAAACATCTTTCAACAATTCACTGAGTCTATCTTTAGGGTTTTATATAACTCCGCCGGTAGTCCATCCAGCCCCGGTGTTCTTTCATTTTTTTGTCTTCTTATGGCCTCTGTTATTTCCATAATTGTTGTTTTTTCCTCTAACATAGTCTTATAAGTTTCTGGAATTTTTGGAAGGTTATTTCCTTCCAAATATTGAATCATCATTCTCTCTCTTGGGATCTCTCTTCTATATCATAAAGTTTCTTGTAGTATTCTTTAATTAGCTTTTTTATTTCTTCATTTTTAAATTGTAGACCACCTTTTTCATCTACTAATTTGTTTATCATTTTCTTCTCCTTCTGTTTTTTTAAGTTTATAAGCTAACCATCTTCCTGGTTTATTTGCATTTTCAGAAAAGTTTTGTTTTGCTCTTTTTATTTGCGGTGCCAGTTTTTCTGAGTCCATTTAATTTATGTTTTATTATTTCCTTTTCAAGGTCTTCTTTTGCAGATTCATTTGCAATTCTAATTCTAATTTTCCAAATTTCTCTTTTAAAAGTACATACTGCTGTCTTTTCTGTTTATTTTTCTTTGCCATGTAAGTTATAGCTATACCTCTAAAATATGCTTTAGCTGTGTCCCATACATTTTGTAGTGTTGTATCGTCTTTTTTATTTTCTTTAAAGAAAAACTCCATTTCTTTTGTTGCTAGTTCTATAAATTCTCTTTCTTTTAATATAGATTGGTTCAAAGTCCATCTTATTTTTTTATTGTTTGGTTCTATCTCAATTTCCTGTATATTCATCCTCAATTCAGGTGTCATTCAAATCATATAGATTCTAGACTAGGACTTTTGACTATTTAAATAAAATGTATATTGTAATTTTCTAGGATTAATTTCCCTCCAAACATCTTGTACTCTAAACTCTTCTATCATATTAAAAAAGTCTTAGATAGTTTTTTCCCCCTGTTTTACTGCATTTATAGTCTTATTGTCCCATCCACCGTCGCATTAAAGTCTCCTCCTAAACAAATGTTTTGGTACACCAATTCTGTTATTTTTCTATGAAGATTTTGATAGAATTCTTCCTGGTTGTTATTTGGTGCATATATTACTCTAACAATATTTGTTTTTGATGTAAATATATTTCTACCATCACAATTCTTCCTTCTTCATCTGAATAAATCATTTTAGAATCTGTTGTCTCTTTAATATATACCACAGTGCCTCTTTTCTTTTGTTGCGTTGATGCATGATAAAGTTTCTCAATTGTGGGGTATTCCAACAGCTTATAATATATTTTTTTACATGTGTCTCTTGCAAGCAAATTATATTTATATTTAATTTCTGTAGTTTGCTAAAGATTTTGCTTCTTTTTGATGGGGAGTTTAATCTGTTTATGTTCATTCCAAAAAATCCATTTTCTGTAAATTAAATAGTCTTTCTTTGAATCAATCTGAGTTCAGTTTTAAAAGATCTTTTGTATTCCTTAAAAAGCCTTCCCCCTTGTAGTTGCTCACCGCCTTTGACTTTCTCCTCTAGTCCTTCTGGAGTCATTACTTTTTTTTGCTCTTCCCAATCGGGGGGTCAACGTTTTTAATTGTAATTCCAAAAGGAAAAGGAAAAAAGAACTGGCTCACCCAGTTTCAGCAGACTGTTGACAGTCAGCTGTTTGGCGGAGCGCCACGGCTCCTCGCTTTTCTTCCGGCTGGTGACGACTTGGGCTGCCTGGGCGAACCTGGCAACCTTTCCTCCGTCCTTTCAGAGGGTTTCTTCGTTCTACTCAGACCGATTGCCGTCTGGTCCAGACTCCTGAAACATCCCTCTTTCTTCGTTGACCCTCCAGGGCAACTTTCCAACTCCTTAGGGACGCTGGGCAGAACAAAATCGGGCTGGGAAGCTGGAGCCCTGGCTTCCTCCACCCGTCTTGTCGCGCACCAAACCGGAAGTTCAAACCTCAACTTTTTACTTTTATATAACAGTATAAACTAGGCCAGGGCTTTTCAACCTTTTCACCCATTGTACCACTTTTAGGATATGGCAACATCCAAGTACCACCAGTTGCCTAGCAAGGTGTCAAAAACTTGATGACCAAAACAAAAAAAAAAGGAAAAAAGTGTTGAAGTACAGGTAGTCCTCGACTTTCAACAGTTCGCTTAGTGACTGTTCGAAGTTACAATGGCACTGAAAAAAGTGCCCCCCAAGCCATTTGCAGCGGGGGTGGGCTGTGTGTGTTTTGTTTTCTATCTCCCCCCCCCCCCGTCTGCTGGGTGGTTGCATCAGGTTTTGGTCACTTCACATGACCCTGGGACACTGTGACCGTCATAAATATGAATCAGTTGCTAAGCATCTGAATGTAAATCACAAGACCCTGGAGATGCTGCAACATTCCAGCTGATCTGTGCTTCTTCTGGGCTCAGCAGAAGCACCAGGATCAGCGCTGAACTCCAGCTGTAGCCTGGTGCTGATCCTGGCGTTTAGACTGAGCCCTGACAGCCCTGCAGCTCCAGCCATCTCTCAAGCTTGTGCAGTGCTGCCACCGGTTCAGCTCATTCCCCTCCCCTGCTACCACTTCTCTAGGATGGTCGCGTACCACCTGCCAGGTGCCAACATACCACAGGTGGTACTCGTACCACTGGTTGAAAAGCCCTGAACTAGGCATTTCTATAACAACAGATCTATCTAATCAGTTAAACCAAAAATCAAAGTTTCATTTTTTTCCACCTCAAGCACAAAGTCCAGAAACGGTTTCTAAGTAGAAACAAAAGTAATTGTTTTTTTTTCCTTTAATCAAAGCAGTCAATTTAGCCATCTCTGCTAATTCCATCAGCTTTTGCAACCATTCCTCCATTGTGGGGATTGAAGAGGCCTTCCATTTTTGTGCATAAAGTAATCTTGGCTGCCATCAACATACATAACATCGAAGTTCCAAATTCTTTCTCCAAGTCTTTTTCCATTAAACCCAACAGAAAAGTTTATATGAGGTCAATTTTGTTGATAATCTGTTTGGAGGAAGCTTTGTGCTTATCTTTCACATTTTTTGGGACACTTTTAGGCAAGATTCTAGGAGCTGGAGCTTTTGGGAAAGTCGTTGAAGCTACTGCCTATGGTCTATTCAAACCTGATGGGGCAACAAGAGTGGCAGTGAAAATGCTCAAACGTAAGTTCCTTGTATTTCCTTTATTTTTAAAATCTGTTCCCTTGGGCTTCCAAAGGTTCATTCATATAACCCTGTATTCTTAGAGGGATTTGCCACCTGAACGAAAGCAGACATTAAGCACATATTATCAGCAGCCGAGTCAGATATCTATGGAGATTCTCAGTTATCCAGGTCATGGTTGTCCCATAGGTGCCTTTTTCAAGGGGCAACTGTACTTCCTTTGTTTTTCCTTGAAGATGTTTCACTTCTCATCCAAGAGGTTTCTTCATCTCTGACTGCAGTCAAAGCCGAAGAAGCTTCTTGGATGAGAAGTGAAATGTTTTCGAGGAAAACGTTACTCTCCAAAGCATCTGAAGGCAGGACAAGAAGCAATGGATGGAAACTAATCAAGGAGAGAAGCAACCTAGAAATGAGGAGAAACTTCCTGACTGTTAGAACAATTAACCAGTGGAACTACCTGCCTCCAGAAGTTGTGAATGCTCCAACGCTGGAAGTTTTTAAGAACAGACTGGACAGCCATTTGTCTGAAATGGTATAGGGTTTCCTGCCTGAGCAGGGGGTTGGACTAGAAGATCTCCAAGGTCCCTTCCAACTTATTAAAATTATTATTATTCATTGCACAGTCATTTTTGTCCTTACCAAGGACCTGGGATAGGCAGATGTGGATGTTTGATGATATTACAAATATCGTCGCAGGATGGAAGCTGTTCCTACTAAGGCCAACTTTTGCAATTGACTGATGGCGAATTTGTCAAGTCCAATGGTGTTCAAGTGGCGCTCCAGTTGTTTGGGCTTGCACCCAAGGCAATTATTATCATCATCAACACCATTATCATTATTATTAAAAAAAATAATGGAAGTCCAGAAGCCCCTTGAAAAGGCATTTTGGGACAATATGAAAGGTAGGTACCAGGTTGCCGGCCGTAATACAGAAACCTTCATTCTAGAGGCTGAAGATGAGTTTACCAATCCTATGAAGAGAGATGTCTGGCTCTAGCTTGGATGGCAAGGAGAAGAATAGAGGAAAATAGGAAATCATGAAAGCAGACTGAAAGTAGGCCACAGATTGGCCACACTGGAAGAAGGTTGCTTGTTTCTCTAAACTTCCTCATCCTGGTCAGGAGGAGTTCAGAAATAAAATGCCTTGGGGAAATAGCTAGTTCTGTTCTTGGATGGAGAATTCCTTTCTTGTCAGGTAAAGCTCTGACAGTTCCCAATTAATAGAAGAAGTCTGAAAACTAAAATAAAGCCTGTTTCAGGCTTTATTTAATGCAGCCGCGCGAGTTGTGATGGGAGTCTCCCGATACTCGCATGTAACACCTCTACTCCGCGAGCTGCATTGGCTTCCAGTTGCCCTCCGGGTGAGATTCAAGGTGCTGGTGATGACCTATAAAGCCCTAAATGGCATGGGCCCGGATTATCTGAGGGAGCACCTGCTGCCAGCATCAACTTCCCATCGTCCTGTGCGCTCCCATAGGGAGGGCCTCCTTAGGGTGCCGCTGGTCAGGGAGTGCCGGCGGGTGATCCCAGGAGGGAGGGCGTTCTCTGTGGGCGTGCCTGCCCTTTGGAACGATCTGCCTGTAGAACTCCAGACCACCCCCGACCTTCGTTCGTTTCGCCGGGACCTGAAAACCTGGCTCTTCGATCTATCTGGCCTGGACTGAGGGGTTTTAACTTTTTAAACTTTGTTTTAACTGGTTGGGCTATTAATTAATTTAATTCATTTTAATTCTATTTCTTTTAACCTTTATATTATCTTTTAAATGTTGCCCTGTAAACCGCCCTGAGTCCTTCAGGAATAGGGCGGTATAGAAAACTAATTAAATAAATAAAATAAATTCCCTAAACTGTGAAGCACTCTGAAACGTGGCCACATCTGGAGACAGGTAACCAAACTGAAAGTACGAGCGAGCCAAAACTGGGTGGTCTGAATGTAGAGTGTTTAAGGCTTCCGTGAAGAAGCCAAGAGAACAAAGAAGCTTCATTAAAACTTCTTAGCGTTCTTTTTGTTTTTGTGAGGAGGAAAGAGGTAACCAGAATTTTTCCCGTGTTCCATTTCCTGTGGAAAGGAAAACAGTAAAGTCGCCACCATCCCTCAACATTTACTGTAAAATGCCAACCGTTCTCGAAACCATTTGAAACTCGGATTCCTTTTTTTAAAAAACAACAACAACAAATGGGTTTTGTTTTAATTATTGTTTTAATGTAATTTATTTTCTGCATTTGGGCACTAGGGTTTAATTTGTTTTAATTTCTGTATTTTGGGTATTTTGATATTTACGTCCCTGTTCACGGCCCTGAGTCCTTCGGGAGAAGGGCGGTATACAAATCAAATAAATAAATAAATAAACAACAACAACCTCTGAAGCTTACCTTGAGCATCAGATGGTCTTGATTAATTCTCTGTAAAATTACAAAGTAGATCAGGAGGCCTTCTTTGGAGAAGAATTTGCACAACCAAGTTGTTTCCTCAGAAAAGTCAATATCCTAAATAACATTGCCTTATTCTGGGGGGAGGGACAATTGGGGTGAATTGGGTTTGTCCCTTAAGAGCAGGGGTGTCAAGCTCGCGACGTATCCCGACTTTTTTTCCATTGCCGGCAAGGCAGTGGTGAGATTCAGCCGGTTCGCACCGCTTCAGCAGAACCGGTAGCTAATTTTTTGTGACCCGGGCCCAGAATGGACTTCCGGAAGCGGCATCCACGCACAGAACCGGTTGTTCACCTATTTGAATCCCACCACCGCGGCAAGGGGTGGGTGCAGTTTCGGCACGACACATCCGGCCCGTGGGCTGGCAGTTTGACCCCCCCCTGTTTTAAGAGCTTCAAAATCAAAACAATATAGTAAGACATTTTCAAAAGCAGTAAATACACTCGTTCATATATCAAAGGGAGGTCGCTTTTTGAAGTTGCGATGCCTCTCGAGGCCCATAAGTAAAGGGTCAGTCTGCGGTGTTGCTGAGCCTCTACAAAAGGAGACCGCCAGATTCTGTTACTCTAGCATTACAATGAAGGTAGTGTTACTACCCATGACTTTGAATTCTTGTCTGAACTGACTTGAAAGGCGGGCATCAATCTTGCAAGCCTCAAAGGACCTCTCCCTCCCCCTTGCCTTTACTTTCCAGAGAAGAAGGGAAGTTTCCTTCTGGGGTGTTTGCGTGTCCCTATTGCCTTTGCGGCCTAAGATTTCTCTTACCTAACCAGCCGCCCTGGCTGCAATTCTCCCTCTACCCCCCCCCCCCCCACACACACACCCCTCTCTTTTTCAAGAATATTCCCACACACCATTGTATCATGGAAGGAAAGAATCTGATATAATGCCCCAGGAGCATTATACACCTACCGCCACTTATGGCCCTTTAAGAGCTTGGCATACGTATGTATTATATTAGATAGCCATCCAACTTGTAATTGCAACAGAGATCGTAGGATTCAAATCAACAGGACAAAAAATTAATAACCACACTGATGCATTAATAATGCATGGTGGCACACAATGGCACTCAGGTGTAATAAAAACCTGAACCCATCACCATCATGTCATCCAGCCTACAAGCTAGGCCTATGTCCTTCAAAGACATAGGAATCAGCTGCGGGGGCCAGGGCCAAACAAATCTGCAGGGGTTTGTTGTTCCAAAGGGCAGGTACAACAGCAGCCTCAGAGCCATTCACAAAATACTCACTCTGGTGCCTGTAGCTGGTTGCTTTCCCTCCCCCCGCCCCACCCCTTTCATACCAGAAGATACATGAAATACAGCTAGACCAGGGGAAGGCAACCTTGGCTCTTTTATGACTCGTGGACTTCAACTCCCAGAATTCCTGAGACAGCATGGCTGGCTGAGGAATTCTGGGAGTTGAAGTCCACGAGTCATAAAAGAGCCAAGGCTGTCTACCCCTGTGTTAGACCCTCCATCATTTTATTCCGTAAGAATGTTCCTGGCCTCTATTTGCTCAGAAGAATTGGTGTATATTAGCTTAGCTTCCCAAACATCTGTTTAAATTATTTTTTTTTTTAAAAGCTAACATTATGTAGGTAGGGCTTTTGGCAGCTATCCAGCAATATGGGACCAGATTCATTCTTCAGTGTCATTGGACATTGGAATACTAAAGGGGTCTTCAAACGTGGCAACTTTTAAGACTTGTGGACTTCAACTCCCAGAATTCCTCAGCCAGGCTGGCTGCGGAATTCTGGGAGTTGAAGTCCACAAGTCTTAAAAGTTGCCACATTTGAAGACCCCTGGAATACTACATAATAGGGTTGTTTGTTGGTTTTTATCCCACCTTTACTGTTTTTTTGTGTGCTGTAAACTCAAAACAGGAAACATCTCTAACATTTCTTCCTCCTTCCTTCCTTTATTCACGTCCATTTTCTGAGTTCCATCTTTTCTTTTCTTTTAGCCAGTGCTCATTTCACCGAAAAAGAAGCCTTGATGTCAGAACTGAAGGTGTTGAGTTATCTTGGCAATCACATTAATATTGTCAACCTGCTCGGAGCCTGTACTATTGGAGGTAGGATTTTGATGGTGTTTGAGTACCTTCAGAAGAAAAGGAGTGTGAAGTCCATTCACACTTCAGAGTTTCTAAGAATAAGGGCCTGACTGAGTATCTGAGGCCAAGCAGAGAGGGAAAAAGCTGGTTTTCATTTCTTCTGGGACTCATTACTCTGGCACCCCCAAGGAATTCATAATGTCTGTGTATCTCAACATAAATAATTAATCCTTTCATTTTGAAGCCAGTCGGCATACTGTGCTGACGGGTCACCTTACTTCAAGATTGGGAAGTGTCAAAAAGGCAGAATGGGCATAATCTAAATATAAAAGAGCCATCAGCGTGTTCAGGTAACACGAAAGTTTGCAAAGCTTCAAATACTAATTAGAGCAAACTCTGTGGAACAGCACTCCAAAGGCTCTCAATAGACATATTATGCAGGCTTATCTTTTGTGGGTGGACAACAAAAAATGGAGTATTCTCAGAGTAAATCCATTTGACTTAACAAGAACACCGATCAGGAGGCTTCAAACTGTGTCCTTCGTTTGATTATGTAGTGTATTGTATAGTAAATAAGGCTATCTGTATCTTTATCTGTGTCTTTCTGCCCCAACCAGTGGTTAAAGTTCTTTTTATGATATCCATCTGAGCGTAAAAAGTAGTAATTTTACTTTGACAAACCCCCAAGAAGGTTAGTTACCAAAATGTGCTTTAGGATAGTTAAGAGAATTGTTATGATCTACTTGCATCAGCCCAGAATTCAATCATTGAAATTCCAGATAACATTATTATATATTTCATTTTTTTTATTAGCCACCAGGCTAATAAATATTTTGTACTATAGACAAAATGATTCTGTCTTTTTTTTAATCTTTAATATTTTCTAAAAGTCACAAGCATCTGGCTTTCTGTCTTAATAGGCTGTTCTGTCCAAATGTGTGCTTTTTCCCCTATTACACTAAGAACTATAATATTTAATGTTTCTAACATTACTATATGAATAATAAATGGGCTAATCAAAAGAATAAGTGTTAAAAGCTTGTATTTTGAACGGAGATGTTGCTTCAGGAAGGAGACTTTAAAATGAAGCAGTTTGTGCCATTATCACACAATTTACTCTCTCTGTGTGTGTGTGTGTGTTTCTGCACTGCAGTACTATTGATGTGCAGGAATAATTAATTGGAAATGACCACATTTTAATTGGGATGAAAACCCAGCTTCTGAATAAAGATGCTGCTGATGTAATTTTGCTCTTGACTTTTCAAGGCCAAAACACAAATCTGTAGTGTGGTTTGAAAAGGCCCATTTTTGTACATGTGGACAAATAATCTTTTTTTAATTGAAAAAAAAAGAGTCTCAGACAGAATGCAGAATTCAGCCACTCTTCAACTTCCTTTCCATCTGCAGGTCCTACTCTGGTCATCACTGAATATTGCTGTTATGGTGACCTTTTGAATTTCCTAAGGAGGAAACGGGATTCCTTTATTTGCCAGAGGCCTGAAGAAACTGCTGTTTACAAGAACATCCTCAATCAAAAAGAGCACATGCAGTAAGGCTGTGTTGCCAAAATTGGCAGTTATTCCCAGGAAATCACAGTGTATTTTTTTGTTTGCTTTTGGCTTTTACAAATTTGTGCCTCTTTTACAAGAGGTGTGCAGGCAGGGAACGGTTTGATTTTTATATATACATACATACATTATAGATAGATAGATAGATAGATAGATAGATAGATAGATAGATAGATAGATAGATAGATAGATAGATAGATAGATAGATAGATGATAGATAGATGATAGATAGATATAGATATAGATATAGAGAGATATAGAGATATATAGAGATATATAGAGATATATAGAGATATATATATACATATACATATACATATATATATATACACATACATATACATATACAAATACATATACATATACATACAAGGCAAGGAGCCTTGGTGGAGCAGTGGGCTAATGCCTCCTTAAGTAACACCAGCTGCCTGCAATTAGTGCAGGTTCGCATCCCACCAGGCTCAAGGTTGACTCAGCCTTCCATCCTTCCGAGGTAGGTAAAATGAGGACCCAGATTGTTGGGGGCAATAAGCTGACTTTGTAATAATGCCGCTTGAGGGGGGGGGGGTGAAAGCCCTAATAAGCAGGCATATACATAGAATGAAGGCTATTGCTAAGCACATTAATTTGTGCTTAGATTGTAAGCCGCCCTGAGTCTTCGGAGAAGGGCGGGATATAAATGGGAGTAAAATAAATAAATAAATACACACACACACACACACACACACACACACACACACACACACACACTGTATATCAAACCGTTCCCTGCCTGCACACCTCTTGTGCAGCTTTTAACACTTATATATATATATATTCACTAATTCTTCATTGTGTCCAGTACAGTACATACTCTATGCATCTTTCATGTAATCTTATTAATTCTGGGTCAAAATCCACCAAATAAGTTGATATCTATACAGAGATGCTGATTCTGCATTAATGGTGCCAGTCTAGCCCTTAGTCTTCTATTTAAGAGGGAGTTTCAATTATTCTTTTGATGTTATCATTACGTTTTATATACATTCATCTGGGGCTGAGCAACAGTTCATTGTCCAAATGCTATATATTTCAAAAAGAGAGGTAGAATGGTAGAGAGCCTAGGTCAGGGGTAGGCAACCCTTGGCTCTTTTATGACTCGTGGACTTCAGCTCCCAGATTTCCTGAGCCAGCCTGGCTCAGCTCGGAAACCTCTCCCTTTTCCCTCAGCGTGGCTGGCTCAGGAATTCTGGGAGTTGAAGTCCACGAGTCATAAAAGAGCCAAGGTTGCCTACCTCTGGCCTAGATTATGACAGTAGGTCAAGATACTTGTATAATGGTTTCACCTCAATAGGTGGATTGAGTAGTTCACACTAGGGGAATGTATTTTTGAATCACTTTGATGTGTTAAACATGAATGGAAACCAAGTTTTTGTCTTTATTTTGTCATGAAAAAGTTGTAAGGCACAGCTTTGGAAACTTGAGCATTGTGATTTGAGAGCAGAAAAAAAAGTTGGGGGTTTATAATTTAGCATTTTGCCAAACCATAGAGAGCTGCAGAGAAGGCCGTGAAGGGAATATTCAGAATCTTGTAGAAGCAAGATATGCAGAAGCGTTCTTAAAGTTGCAAGAAAATAGGTAGAATTAAGGGCAATGACTCCTCCTTGACTCAGTGGGGTGGGGTATAAGAGGGAGGGTGGGTAAAATACAGGCAGACTTGTAATAGTGTATTACTGTAACCCAGGGATGCTAGTTCAGGAATTCTGGGAGTTGAAGTCCACAGGTTATATAATAGCCATAGTTACCCACTCCTACTGTAACCTATAGAGTCCTGTGGAGTTGGTTTCCCGATATGTTTCCATTATAAGGCAAACAGAAGCTCTAGAATACAAAATAGCTTCCAAGGAAAGCATCAGTTTTAATACAAACTACTGATTTAAGATATTTGCAATCCAGACAGTGGAGCTTTCCTCTCCTCTACCATCTTCTGGAGTCCATTTAAGCTCACGCCTACTGCTTCAGTGACTCCATCCAGCCACCTCATTCTCTGTCGTCCCCTTCTTCTCTTGCCCTCAATCTTTCCCAGCATTAGGCTCTTCTCCAGTGAATCCCTCCTTCTCATTAGGTGGCCAAAGTATTTGAGTTTCAAGAAGTAAGCTTGTTGTTGTTGTTGTTAGCTGCGAAGTCGTCTCTGACCCATCGCGACCCCATGGACAACGTTCCTCCAGGCCTTCCTGTCCTCTACCATCTTCTGGAGTCCATTTAAGCTCACGCCTCCTGCTTCAGTGACTCCATCTAGCCACCTCCTTCTCTGTCAACGCCTTCTTCTCTTGCCCTCCATCTTCCCCAGCATTAGGCTCTTCTCCAGTGAGTCCTTCCTTCTCATTAGGTGGCCAAAGTATTTGAGTTTCAACTTCAGGATCTTCTAAAGAGCAGTCAGGGTTGATTTCCTCTAGGACTGACTGGTTTGATCACCTTGCAGTCCAAGGGACTTGCAGGAGTCTTCTCCATCACCATAGTTCAAAGGCCCCAATTCTTTGACACTCAGCCTTTCTTATGGTCAAACTTTCACTTCCATACATTGCAAACTGCCATACATTGCAACCCTTGGGCCTGGTCATCTCCTACAGATCCCTCCTAAGTGGAAAAGAAGCCGCAGTGCTTTACTTCAGAACAAGGATTCTGGCACCCGCCTGTATAGAGCCCCAGTTGGCAAAATGAAATGGTCATTCAAGGAAGATCAGCCTTGAACATTTTGAGGGTGGCAAGGTGCCTTGTGTTAAAACAAAGCAACTTGTATGGGTAAAGCAAAACAGCTGGTTGAAGCGGATTGTTGGGACACATCTGCTTAGTTTGAGACTTACACATTTATTTAGGAATTATAGTCCAGTTTATTTCCTTTGGGCATCTTTTTCCAACTGACCCATTGGGTCACAAATATTGTTCTATTTAATCATCCAGATCATTCAGGCCCACAACAACTGTACTTACTATTACGTGGTCTCCTATCAATGTGCTAAAGAAATCCATTTCTTAGTCTTTGAACTAGCCAGAGTTGGCTTGGATCTGTCAGCTAGTTAGACAAGATGCAGAAAGCTGTGGTCGGGTGCTCCAAGCTAAAAAAAAAAAGAGATCAAAACATTATCTGCACACAAAAAGACCTCTAACATTACGACCTGCTACTTTCTTATTTAATTTGTGTTATTCAAACAAAGTCAGTGATAAATCATTTCTCAGGAGGTCAATCAATTAATAAAGGGAATTTCCTACAGCAAAATAGCTTTTGGAAGAGGGGAAAACTTTTTGGTTCCATAAAGAAAATTAACCTTCTTCAGCCCAAATAACCTATCATTTAAACTGTCTTTTCATGATTGATTCTAAGATCCTTTCCCGTAAAATGTCAGAATTCAAATCTAGCACTCACAGTGCTGTATAGCACTCTTCAGTCCCATAGACAGGTATCTTCACCTTTCATCAGGTTAATAAGGCTAACCTGGACTGACAGGCATTTTAATTAATTATATTTACAATTTTTAATTTATTTTTTGTTTTCAATTTTAATTTATTGCACAGATGATTTTAATTTTATTTTTATCTTAATTTCTGTACTTATTATATGTTTTGTTGTTAGCCGCCCTGAGTCCTTCGGGAGATAGGGCGGGATATAAATCCCATCAATAAATAATAAATAAATAAATAAATAAATAAATAAATAAATAAATAAATAAATAAATAAATAAAGATTTCCATTTCTTTTCAAGAAATGTGGCTATTTAGCAGTTGAAGATTTTGCCTGCTTCCTTTTGTTCTTGTAAAAGATGTTCTTTATTTGAGATGCAAAGAACTCCATGTATGGCTTAGTCTCATATTTCTTCTGCTTTCCACACAGTGATGCCACCAACGAGTACATGGACATGAAACCAGGAGTTTCTCAAGTCGTCCACGCCAAAACCACTAAAAGACTAGGTAATTTGGGGAAAAAATGGGTGGGAACTTTTATTCTGAAATGGTTGATATTTGTTTACACATAACCACTTAAAATAAAATTTAGGTTAAAAGAAGTGAAAACAATTTTACAGTGTTATGTTGGCTGGGTGAATTTACATTCTTTTTTTAAAAAAAGAAGAAGCTAAATAACAGTGTATTTGAATAGCATTTCTATAAGGCCCTTTGGTGCCATGCTCTGTTGATAAAATGTCTGCTCTGTTTCCAAGTGGCATAATTCCTCCATTTACTGTTCCCACATGTTCTGCTTAGGGTCATCGGCTAATCAGGATGTCACTGTTGCCATTTTAGAAGATGATGAACTGGCTCTGGATACTGAAGATCTGTTAAGTTTTTCTTACCAGGTAGCAAAGGGGATGAGCTTTCTTTCGTCCAAAAATGTAAGTAGAAACTCAAGAAAGTAGATTTTTATATATGTATGTGTATATATGTGTATATATGTATATGTGTGTGTGTGTGTGTGTGTGTGTGTGTGTGTACACAGATGTATGTATATATAGATGTATATATATATGTGTGTGTGTGTGTGTGTGTGTGTGTGTGTGTGTGTAAATTACTAACAAAGAATTTAAAGGGAAACTGAGATGCATTTCTAACTCTTTAGTCTTCATCAGTCAGCTATACCCTTCTGAGATTCGAACCTGGGCTGATTCAGCCCAGGTTCGAATCTCAGAAGGGTATAGCTGACTGATGAAGACTAAAGAGTTAGAAATGCATCTCAGTTTCCCTTTAAATTCTTTGTTAGTAATTTACACAAATATATGAACTGTCCAGTGTGACTACAGCCTGTTCGATGGCCTTCAAGATAGGCTGAAAACAGGAAATAAAGATTTGCTCCATGTTTGGGGCCTAGCAAGGTAATCTAAATAGTTAACATTTGAAACATACATATAGATAGATAGATAGATAGATAGATAGATAGATAGATAGATAGATAGATAGATAGATAGATGTGTGTGTGTGTGTGTGTGTGTGTGTGTGTGTGTAGGTAGGTAGGTAGATAGATCGATATAGACATAGATATAGATATAGATATAAAATTTGGATTGCTAACAAAGAATTAAAGGGAGACTGATATAGCTATTTCAATGCAGCTGACAAAGTGAGAAAGAGCCTGTGGCCTAGAGGTTAAAACAACTGCCTAACGTGCAAGCAGCCCAGGTTCGAATCTCAGAAGCGTGTGGCTGACTGATGAGAGCAAAAAAGCTTGAAATAGCTATATCAGTCTCCCTTTAATTCTTTGTTAGCAATCCAAATTTAATATAAAAAAATGATTGTCGCAGTTGCGACTGCCACCTATCGATGGCCCTAGTTTGGCCTGATACAGGCAAAAGATTTTGCAAAAGATATTTGGGTCGACATGGTGCTCAAAACACTCAAGACATATAGATAGATAGATAGATAGATAGATAGATAGATAGATAGATAGATAGATAGATAGATAGATAGATAGATAGATAGATAGATATAGAAAAATGGACAATCACTTAAATATGAGCCAGCAGTGTGCTGCAGCTGCCAAAAAAGCCAACACAGTGCTAGGCTGCATTAACAGAAAGATGGAATCAAGATCACGTGAAGTATTAATACCACTTTACAATGCCTTGGTAAGGCCACACTTGGAATACTGCATCCAGTTTTGGTCACCACGATGTAAAAAAGATGTTGAGACTCTAGAAAGAGTACAGAGAAGAGGAACAAAGATGATTGGGGGACTGGAGGCTAAAACATATAGGGAACGGTTGCTGGAATTGGGTATGTGTAACGAACACATACCAGTTTAACGAAGAGATAGATAAGGAGGGACATGATAGCAGTGTTCCAATATCTCAGGGGCTGCCACAAAGAAGAGGGAGTCAAGCTATTCTCCAAAGCACCTGAAAGCAGGACAAGAAGCAACGGATGGAAACTAATCAAGGAGAGAAGCAACCTAGAACTAAGGAGAAACTACCTGACAGTTAGAACAATTAATCAGTGGAACAACCTGCCTCCAGAAGCTGTGAATGGATATTAAATTGTCATACTTCTTCCCTGGGAAGCCTTTTGTATAAGAGTCGTGATGTTCTCTGTATTTTCGTTGTTAGTAAATAGAGAAGTAAAATCCCTGTATTATCCTGTAAAATCATTAGGTCCCAGTTTTTTTAGTCTTTGCCTGTATATCAGATAGGCAGTGTGTAAGCCCCAATTTTTGGCAAGGCATCTCCAGTGGCAGATAGGTAGGAAATCTGCAAGTTCTTCGGTGCCCGGTTACATAACTTCTAAAAATGTTACATTGCATGTTTGGCCACAAATATGCAACATCTTGCTGTGAGAAGCCTTATGTTACTTGAAATAAATAAGCAAAAACTGTCGATATCCAGGGTCTTTGGTATTGGCACCTGGAGGAGGGATCTTTCTATTCCTCCTCCTCCGACATCTGTGATTTCTGTCAGTTTCTGCGATAAGAATTTCCAAATCTAAACAAGATCCAACCTTGTGGGCTGGTGTACACAGAAGGAGGAAATTAAATGTAACTCCTCCAAGATCAGAATCCTCTCTCCAGACTCAGAAAGAAGAAACCAAATGATACCGTGGCCCACAGACTCTTCTCCCGGAAGACATAAGATTGTACTTTAATTTAGAAATAGTGAATAAACCCATTCCTAACCTGAAGTTTACATAGAAGCATATGCCATTGGTTTCTACAGAACGTTCCTCTGGTTGAGATGTTTGAGAAAGGAAAAAAACCAACCGCCATCTTAATGATATGACTTGTGAACAGAAATGTGTACAAGATTGAAATGCATATTTTTTTGTGTCAGTGTAGGATCATCTCGTATACATAGTGACAACATGTACCTGTTTTCTGTTTTCTTGCATTCTTATACTCTTTTATCTTCAAAAAAACCCTGAGTTTTGCTATGAATCACCGAATCTTCCATCATGTGCTGTATATAGTAATCTGCAGGGCTGATGATTATTTTGGTTTATTTGCCTAACATGTACATTCTGCAAATGTATTCCTTCAGTGCATTCACAGAGACCTGGCAGCAAGGAATATATTACTTACTCATGGACGGATAACAAAAATATGTGACTTTGGCCTTGCAAGAGACATCAGGAATGACTCAAATTACGTGGTCAAAGGAAATGTAAGTATGTTCAATCCAACCTACTCTTGCTACCTCTTGGTGGTGGCATCCAACTCTAGTTTATGGACCACAAATCACACCAACTAGCTCTGTAGTAGGTGATTCTTCTCTCTAAAGATTCAAGGTTTGGAGAGGGAAGCCCCTGATTTGGCTGGTTTTCCAAACAGAAGCTAGGATTCTTCCTGACTTTCATTAGCTTGGCTGCAGGTGGTTTCCCCGATATAAGCTTCTTCTCTTCTTTGAACTTATAATCTCTTCTTGTATATTGGTGATGCAACTGAATCAGTCTTCCCTGATAATAAAGATTCAATTAATTCTAAGGCTGGAACACAAAAAACTGGCGTTTCTTCCTTTTAGCAGATTATTATTATTATTTTTCCGCCACTGCTTTTCCTGTTAAATTCAAAGTGAGATGCAGGCATTTCATGGAGCTAACAAATATTATTACATGAGCAAGCAAACTCATGTTTGAAAGCCCCTTGATTAACAACAGTGTGTGCTGACCAAAGCAACGGTGAGATCAGATATGATTTCTAGCCTCTTGACTTAATTACCCACAACTTGGTTGCAGGATAACAGCTTGCAGGTGGACAGTGGGTAAATTGCGTTCCATTTGCTTGGATTAGGAGCTTTCGCTATCTTGAATTGCCCGTTCTGTGGTCGGAATGATTTAGAAAAATGGGTATTTGTAACTGGACCCAAGAAGGCAGAAGATGTTCCTTGTCTGTGTCTGATCTAACCTAAAGTACATGTTAAGGAAATACCAATCCCTCTCAGAAATGACAGGAGTCAGCATTTCATCTGGCTTTTAGCATGGAAGTTTACATTCATTCTTGCTATAGAGTTTACCACTCTTAATTTTTTAAAGGCTTTGCTTCATAGAATTCATAGAAACAGGAATGCAGAAGTTTACTTTCCTTAAACTTCAACATAAATTTGTGGTTCTTGTATCATGCAGTGGTTATCATTGGATGAAATGTATAATAAGATCTATAGTCCTGTTGAACCAACTACCCATGGAACTTAGGACTGCCCCCGACCTTTGCTCATTTCGCAGGGACCTGAAAACTTGGCTCTTTGATCTGTTTGGTCCAGACTGTGGGGTTGTTAATTTAACTGGGTTTTAGATTTACTCTTGGGGCTTGAATTTAATTTAATTGTTTTAATTGATTTTAATTTTTGTATTTCATGGTTTTAACTGCCCTGTAAACCGCCCTGAGTCCTACGGGAATAGGGCGGTATACAAATTCAATAAAATAAATAAATAGTCTGGTTTAACTGTTAACTTCAGTAACAAAGCCAACAATAATAATCAGTGCTTTGCTATAGAAATTGTAACAAAGAAGATGAATTGCATAGTAGCGATTAAAAAACATAAACCCAAATTCCAGAGGTTGTTTTTTTTAATGTAGTCCAAGTTCTATCCAAGATCCAACTTTTGCTTGATTACTTAAAACGGGTTATATGGTTCTTTGGGTAATAATTTAAAGCTGTGTTTACAAGATTTTGACTTGAAAGGAATTGCAACTGGATGAAGACATGAATTTTAAATTCATAAAAGCACAGAATATATGGGATTCGTGAAAACAATAACCGTAGGATAAGGAAAATGGTTTTCCTCAAGTTAAAGTCTTTCGTCAGTTTAACTGGAAGATTGTGGCAAATTAAATCTAATGTATACCAGGCCACACAACTGACAACTTGCAGCTCAGATAAAACTGCAATAAAACTGAATCAGGGTCAAATAATATGGTATCCCAATGGATCAGCCAGGAAAGAAATTCACTCACTCATTCATGAAAAGCAGATTATTAATCACTTCTATTTGACAGATTGAAGTGTCATAAATCATCTGAAATAACATTTCTTTCAGTATCTTGGTGGAATCATTTAGTATTATATGGACAATCACTGCCCATTTCTATTGCACGTTTCCTCTCTGATAGGAATCAATTTGCTGCATAATTATTAAATAACTTTTATTATTCATCAACAGAAGCTTTAGCTAACAAGCCTGGAAATTAAATTTTAATTCACGGGGGTTGAAGTGAACAGCATGTTTAAGAGTATTTATAAAGTTTGGACACTACCCTTAATTTATTAATTTACTGACCATTCTATACAGGATCAAATGTGTTCATTTTGAAAGGGAGGGTAGAAGAGAGACAATAATTCCCATTTCTTGTTTGGCAACAGATGGTTTCAATCTGCTCTTTCCATTGCTGATATCCTTCCCCAAAGGTGAAAAAAAAGTACAGGTTCTCAGGGGCATTTGGTCCCTTAATTGTTGAATGGGAACAACAACAAAAAACATGTTAATTTTTGGTCTTCATTCTTCCAGCAATGACAGACTGTTTTTATGATATATTTGACAACGTGCAAATTTATAACAATAGGATTAATTAACAGTGAATGTACTGAAAGCTAACTGAGGCATCAGATTAAATGTTTTAATTCGTTGGAAGCTCTGTCAAATAATTGTTGGTTTTCACCTTGGGTAGAGTAAGATCTTTCGTCCATTATTTTTGTAACACTTTCTTCCTTTTGTCTACCCAGGCACGGCTTCCTGTCAAATGGATGGCACCAGAGAGTATCTTTGAATGTGTGTATACCTTTGAGAGCGATGTTTGGTCTTACGGAATTCTGCTTTGGGAGCTCTTTTCTTTAGGTAAAACGCACCTGGTGATCAAACATGTCCTATTATACAGGTAGTCCTCCACTTACAACAGTTCACTGAGTGACCATTCATAGCTACCACGCCATAGAAAAAAGTGACCCGTGACTATTTTTCACACTTAATGACTGTTGCTGCATCCCCAGGGTCACATGATCCCCTTTTGCCAGATTCATTTAACAACCACGTGACTAACTCAACACTCGCAGCGATTCACACTTGTGACAAGAAAGGTAAAATGGGCAAAACTCTTGTTAAATCATTTGAAATAACATTAGCACTTAGCAACACAAATTTTGGGCTTAATTGTGATTGAAAGTTGAGGGCTACCTGTATTTGTTTCCTTGGATGTATGTTTTATCACTCTCCATTTTTAAAACATAAATCCATTTAAAATGGAGTCCCTTGGACTGGGTGGTTAATAAATGCAAATAAATATGTAATTAAAATTATATACTAATAGATAGCATCTTGTTGAATAGGAAGCAGTCCCTATCCCGGAATGCCTGTGGATTCCAAGTTCTATAAAAATATTAAGGAAGGATACAGAATGTTCAGTCCAGAATATGCCCCTCCAGAAATGTGAGTCTGAATTTATTGAACATTTCAAAACGCCGATTATCGGATTTCCATGAAAATACTTGTTTTTATTTTATGCCTTTTTTAAAAAAAAAGTTTCAGTGATAGACTAAATCATAGGTACCTTCTCGCATTTTCATATGTTTGCCAATTTTGTAGAATTCTGTTTGAATTGATACTGGGGGAAAAGAAACGGAGGTACAATTAGCCATGGTGTTTTTCGTCCCATTGTGACCGCACATCCTGCTCAGTCAATATCCCACATTTATTCATGCTTGCAGGCATTGTCTGAGGGAAGGGGACAACTCACTGGGGGGACAATTTAACAATTCTGTTTAATTATTTAAAATAAATTAAAATTTCTTCTATAACTGTGTAACTTTTCTCCTGCAAAAAAAATTGTCTTGTGGACAGTTGGCTGTGGAGAGCTATCCCACAGCAAGTTGGCCGTGGTCAGTTGGCCATGGTGAGTTGTCCAAATTGTCATAGACCTTGTCCAATGCTTCCAAATGTTTTCAAATTAACCCATTGTGGTGTGACCTCATATTTGATTCCTTATGCAAATAGCAGTGATCTGAATAACAGCAACCATCATCATCACAGTTAAGCCAGATTTTATGTGCATTTCACTATGACATAAAAAAAGCAACTGGCTTTCACTGGTGTACAGCCAATTCATCCATTTAATAATTGATCTTGATCATTGGTTTTCCAGTTATAAGATATTGTCATCTTATAGGTTGGGGACAAAATGCTTTTTTGCACTGAATAGTACATTGGTATTTTGCCCTGTGTCAATAATGATAATGATAATGATAACTTTATTGTCACTTTGAATGTACACCAATCGGCATACATCAAAATGAAATTTCGTTGCATACAGCTCTCAAAGGGTCACCACCTCCGATATATACTCCTTGTTCGGGGCCCGCTCAAATTTCACATTGTCACATACCGTGTTTCTCCAAAAATAAGACCAGGTCTTATAGTAATTTTTGCTCCAAAAGACTTATTTTCCGGTTAGGCCTTATATTCGGAGAAATATGATATTAAATGCATTTTGTCTGGCTGACAATCTTAACTGGGACTTATTTTGGGGGTGGGGTTTATATTACAAGCATCCTGAAAAATCATGCTAGGGCTTATTTTTCGGTTGGGTAGCTATTCTCCTAAAAATCACGAGAAATGTATTTTCCTGCCTAAGCAGGGGGTTGGACTAGAAGATCTCCCAGGTCCCTTCCAACACTGTTACTCAGTTACTCTGTTAATTGAAAAGTAAATAAAACATCATTGTTGCATCTATTTCCAGTATATCTATAAGAGTATCTTTGTGTATGTATGTATGTGTACTTTAGCATGTAAATAAAATTAGTAAGTTTGTCAACCAGTTTAATTTTTTTTTCCTGGAATGCCTATGTGACTGTGCAACATTGGATGATCATGTGAGCATTCCAGAAAAAAAGTTATGCCAATCTCAGTACTTAATAAAATAAGTTCAACTCTTCCTAGAGTTCCTTGACGATATACTTCAAGGAGATATGAATCCTTGCAGACTGTGATACTAGCATTCATTCGCATTGGGAATTTAAAAAAAAATGCATATGCAATTCCAGCACGCTCCATAGCAGAATTCTTTTCGTGTCCAAGGAGTATTATATAAAAGCACAATGATTATCCTGGATCTAGTACTGTATGACAAATGGGAGGCTGGTCTACACACATCGCATTTTTCAGAATTCTTTTGAGAAGGCATTTTCATGCTTTCGGTGATTAAACTAACGGTTGGTTTTTTGGGGGGGAAATGAACCAAATTGCACGCCTACGAATTTTTCTAAAAGCTCTAAAAAAAAAAAACGACCTAAAAGTTACGACCGATGTTTTCATTCGGCTCAATCTAACTGTTTCTGCAGCTTCAACATCATGAAGAGTTGCTGGGATGCTGATCCTGTGAAGAGGCCAACCTTTAAGCAAATTGTGCAACTGATTGAACAACAGATTTCCGACACCACAAGTCATGTGAGCGTTGAGTATTTCAGCGAAGCTCCCGAAGGGAGACCACGGGGGTCAAGGTTGGGTGTTGGTTGTTGATAGATCTTTTTTTAATGTGGCATTCCATTCATCTCATCAAAAAGATAAGCACATAACTTTCAGATTAAGCAGGGACCTGATGTTGCCCCTCAGCTTTATTCAGCACGCCGTGTGGGCCGCTGAATTTTTTTTTGGGGGGGGGCAGAGGTTGAGTTTGGAGTATGGCTTCATCAAAGCTTTAAAAAAGTACTAAACGGTGAGTTGGGGAGAATTGGAAAAGGGACCCATTCTCTCTCTCTCTCTCTCTCTCTCTCTCTCTCTCTTTTCAGCTATACCAAACATAGTAAAACAGAAGGATACAACACAAACAGTCCTTGACTTACGGCTACAATTGAGCCCCCAAATTTCTGTTGTTAAGTGAGACATTTGTTAGGTGGGTTTTGCCCCATTTTGCAGTTTTTCTGGCCACGGGTTGCTAAGTGAATCACCGCAGTTGATAAATTAGTAACCTGACTAGTAAGCGAATGGCTTCCCAATTGACTTTGCTCGTCAGAAGGTTGCAAAAGGGGATCCCATGACCTTTGGGATGCAACCGCGGTCGTTAAGTGTGAACCAGTTGCCAAGCGTCTGAATTTTGACCGCAGGATCAAGGGAACGCTTCAAAGGTCAGAACTGTGAAAAACGATCGTAGGTCACACTTTTCAGGGCCGGTGTAACTTTGAAAAGTTACTAAATGAACGGTTGTAAGTCCAGGACGACCTAATAGAAGCGTCAAAACACACAACCTCTCCCCCAGCCTTGTTAAAAGAGCTATTCAGCAGACGTTGGTGAGCTTCAGCAAAAGCGTTCTCCTTCTGTCTCCTTTGTTGACTTATGCAATAAAATGCAACAATGGTCTAACTGCCTCTCAGAACCAAAACTCACACCTGTCCTAACCTCAGCACATTGTCATCACTGTCTTTTTTTTCCCCTTTTTTTGGGGGGGGGCTTAGTTTCCTGCCAATTGTGACCTTCAGAAGGGATGAAGTATGTGAATCCAGAGGCTTTAATCTATTTCTTTGCTGTTTGTTCAGTCTGCCCACTCCAAATGAGGATTTGTTGTGGTTAGCTGCGAAGTCGTGTCTGACCCATCGCGACCCCATGGACAACATTCCTCCAGGCCTTCCTGTCCTCTACCATCTTCTGGAGTCCCTTTAAGCTCACAGCTACTGCTTCAGTGACTCCATCCAGACACCTCATTCTCTGTCGTCCCCTTCTTCTCTTGCCCTCAACCTTTCCCAGCATTAGGCTCTTCTCCAGTGAGTCCTTCCTTCTCATTAGGTGGCCAAAGTATTTGAGTTTTAGCTTCAGGATCTGGCCTTCTAAAGAGCAGTCAGGGTTGATCTCCTCTAGGACTGACCGGTTTGATCGCCTTGCAGTCCAAGGGACTCGCAGGAGTCTTCTCCAGCACCAGAGTTCAAAGGCCTCAATTCTTTGGCGCTTGGCCTTTCTTGTGGTCCAACTTTCACAGCCATACATTGCAGCTGAGAAGACCATAGGATTAAACCGAACCAAAAAGGACGAGGGTAAGAATTGGCAATGGGAAAAGCAAATGTTAGTCTAATATATTGTGGCTCCTGGCCAACTTAACACTTTAACTGAACTCCGTTAAAAAGCACTTAACACTTTTCCTTGAACTCATTGAAAGAAGGCTGCTGCATCTTTAGTGAAAGGTAATACAGGGAGTCCTCAACTTACGACTGCAATTGAGCCCAAAACCTATGTCGCTGCGTGAGGAATTTGGTTTGAGTGAGTTTTGCCCCATTTTGCAACTTTTCTTGCCAAATTTGTGAAGTGAACCACTGTGATGGTTAAATTAATAACACCGTTGTTAAACGAATCGGGTTTCTCCCTTGCAAAGGGGGATCACGTGACCCCAGGACCCTGCAACCGTCATAAATGTGAGTCAGTTGCCAAGCGTCTGAATTTTGAGCACCTGGCCATGGATCGTAAGTGTGCAAAAACGGTCTTGTCCCCATTTTAACGTTGAATGGTCACTAAATATACTATTGTAAGTTATTTATCAACCCATTCACAATTAACCACACTGATGAAGAAGTCACTTTATGAGAAATCCTCACCTTTACAGTTTAACCTTCACAAGTCTGTAAAGCAAAAGAAAGCTGAAGTAAGCTGAACAAAGCACAGTTGTGCTTTCACTTAAAGACTGTTTCATTTAGCCACTGGATTGCCAGTCCCAATTGTGGTTGTTAAATGAGGACTGCCTGTAAGCCAATACCAATCTACTAGCAAAGACTTGGAAAAACCAACAAAACCAGAGAACGCTTTGCAGTCAAAGAGTGCTTCTCCCAAGTATAGGTTTATTTATATTTTTGCATTATAATACAAATGGCACACAACTAATCAACTGCAGAGTTCAAACCTTAGTTTGCAGCCTTGGTGTGCTGTGTGTCGTTGTTCTGTCAAAAATATGTATCTTAGGAAATTGGAGACAGTGAGTGTAGTCTTTCAACTGTCACCAGTCAAGGAAGGAAAATGAGAGAAACCATCATAGTTGCTTAACACAAACTAGCAGTTGCTATTCCAAAGCCACACTGTAATCCGAGTGGCATACCGCATTCCCAGTATGACTATGTGGTAATGAGTGATGCTAAGGATAGTGGAATTAATTTTCAGTCGAATTTCAATAAGCCACATAGGACTTTACAAATTAAAAGGTGGAATTAAAATTGAATAATTTATGCAAAGTTCCAGCAAAACAACTATGCACCTACAATTCTAGGCATTAGACAAGCAGCTTTTATCCCCTAGCATTGTTTCAGGGCAGTGTGGGTCACATAATAATGAAATACTTGGTTGCTCTATATGAACTTCCCTCATTGCCATCTGCAATCAACAAAAAAAAAATCAATTGTTTTAATGCACAACACAAATACCGTAATAGTATATAACAATGCATCATTTCTGCAATAAACTAATTGCCATCAAGCAGGTTAAAAGTAATGGTTAATTTCCCATTGGACAGATCCTATCATTAATCCCGCTGATTGTTTTTTTATTGTCCAAGGAATTCTGTATTCCAAACCTTTTCAGGTTCGTTGTTTCCATTAAAATTGTGTTCTGGATATTTCTTTCGTGTTTATTGTCTTCAAAGGCTAGGAATGTCATGTTTTTTCCACCAGTGCAGTAGCACCTTATGCAGTGTTCAACCTCTCTACCTTTTTCCCCCAATAATCAATCAGAGTAGAGCTGGAAGGGACCTTGGAGGTCTTCTAGTCCAACCTCCTGTTCAAACAGGAGACCCTATACCAGGGGTAGGCAATCTTGGCTCTTTTATGACTCGTGGACTTCAACTCCCAGAATTCCGGAGCCAGCATGGCTCAGTTTGGAAACCTCTCCATTTCTCCTCAGCACAGCTGGCTCAGGAATTCTGGGAGTTGAAGTCCACGAGTCATAAAAGAGCCAAGGTTGCCTACCCCTGGTATAGGGTCTCCTGTTTGAACAGGAGGTTGGATTAGAAGACCTCTAAGGGACTGTCCAGTATCTTCTTAAAAACTTCCAGTGATAAAGCACCTACAACTTCTGAAGGCAAGCTGTTCCTCTAGTTAAATGTCCTCATGGTTAGGAAGTTTCTCCTTAGTTCCAGGTTTCTTCTCTCCTTGATTAGCTTCCATCCGTTGCTTCTTGTCCTGCCTTCAGGCGCTTTGGAGAACAGCTTGACTCCCTCTTCTTTGGGCCAGCCCCTGAGATACTGGAACACTGCTATCATGTCCCCCCTCGTCCTTCTCTTCATTAAACTAAAGGTAAAGGTTCCCCCGCACATGCGTGCTAGTCGTTTCCGACTCTAGGGGCCGGTGCTCATCTCCGTTTCAAAGCCGAAGAGCCAGCGCTTGTCCGAGGACGTCTCCGTGGTCATGTGGCCGGCATGACTAGACGCCAAAGGTGCACAGAACGCTGTTACCTTCCCACCATAGTGGTCCCTATTTTTCTACTTGCATTTTTACGTGCTTTCGAACTGCTAGGTTGGCAGAAGCTGGGACGAGTAACAGGCGCTCACTCTGTTACGCGGCACTCGGGATTCGACCCGCCAAACTGCCGACCTTCTGATCAACAAGCTAAGCCTCCTAACCCACTGAGCCACCGCGTCCCTCTTCATTAAACTAGACATGCCCAATCCCTACAATCGTTCTTCATATGTTTTGGTCTCCAGGCCTTTAATCGTCTTAGTTGCTCTTCTTTGCACTTTTTCCAAAGTCTCAACATCTTTTTTGTAATGTGACCAAAACTGGATACAATATTCCAAGTGTGGCCTTACTAAGGCTTTATAAAGCGGTACTGATTTTGATTCTGTGCCTCTGTTCATACAACCAAGGATTGTATTAGCTTTTTTTGGCTGCTGCTGCACACGGCTGGCTCATATTTAGGTGATCATCTATTAGGACTCCAAGGTCCCTCTCAATGTTCCTTTTCTTGAACCAGGTTTTGCCTAATCTGTACTTGTACCTTTAGTTTTTCCTGCCTAAGTGTAAAACCTTGCTTTTCTCCACTTTAAAATTCATGTTGTTGGATTTTTCTGCCTAATGTAAAACTTTGCTTTCCTCCACATTGAAACTCATTTTGTTAGATAGGGCAACATCCGAGTACCACCAGTCGCCTAGCAAAGTGTCAAAAACTTGATGACCCAAAAAAAAAGAGGAAAAAAGTGATGAAGTACACGTAGTCCTCGACTTACAACAGTTCGCTTAGTGACTTTTTGAAGTTACAATGAAAAAAGTGCCCCCCAAGCCACAGCCGAGCAAGACACCTGTCTGCCCGCCCGTCAGCGCTCTTCCTCCTGTCCGAGTTTTTCATTGTTGTGAGCATTTCTGTTGAGGATTGGCAGCCGGGGTGGGGTGGGGGGTGTTTGGTTTTTATTTCCCCCCCCCTCTGCTGCGTGGTTGCAGCAGGTTTTGGTCACTTCACATGACCCTGGGACACTGTGACCATCATAAACATGAAGCAGTTGCCAAGCGTCTGAATGTAGATCACAAGACTCTGGAGATGCTGCAACATTCCAGCTGATCGGTGCTTGTTTTGGGCTCAGAAGCACCAGGATCAGCACCAAGGTCCAGCAGGAGCCTGGCACTGATCCTGGCACTTCCGCTGAGCCCTGACAGCCTTGCAGCTGCAGCCGTCTCTCGCTCAGGCTTGTGCGGTGCTGCCACCGGTTCAGCTCATTCCCCTCCCCCGCTACTACTTTTCTAGGATGGCTGCGTACCACCTGCCAGGTGCCAATATACCACAGGTGGTACCCATACCACTGGCTGAAAAGCCCTGATCTAAGTAATTTATGAAGATATCGAAGAGTCCTGGGCCTAAGACGGAACCCTAGGGTACCCCCCTGCTAACTTCCCTCCATACATACCCCAATATTATTGCATTTTGTTCTGCTACTAACCGAGTCCTGGATCATTTTTCTTTTAATCCTTTCCGTAAATACTTTGCAGTTGTTTATGGCAGATTTCAGTGTTTTCCTGATGTGAGTTTAGTACATTGACCAGATGTTTTGCAACTTGTTGTTCCAATGAAGCTGACAATTGGTTGCAGAGGGATTTCTGGCTTGTCAATTTATGGCAGGCCGTAGAGGTATAATAATAATAAACCTTTATTGTCAAACTACAACATGTGTACATTGAGATTAGCTGAGCCTCCCCCCCGTGCTCTCCCCCCCCCCAACACACAGTGACAACAAACCCTCCATCCCACCACACCATGTGAACCAACTACACCACACACCGGCCTCCCAAGTCAATTCTGCATAAGATTATGCCCCATTTAAAAGCCTAACAGCCCACGGATAAAAGCTATTTTTCAGCCTGTTGGTATGGCTGGCTATATTCCTATATCTCCTACCGGATGGTAGGAGAGTAAGTATAAGGACTTAGTTATCCTTGATTTTTTTTATTATGCTTCATTGATTTTTTTAAAACATAAATCACATAATAGTTGGTTAACAGTGTGTTTGCTAAGTTCGCACTTATAAAGAGAAATCATTAACAATTAGTTTCTATAATTCATAATCCACATATTCAAACAGATGTTTCTATTTTCAGTATTCTCTCTGGTAGGTCCCATCATCTATATTCTTAAGTTTTGGGGGGGGGGTTTTGTTTTTTTAATCCCATTTATATCCCGCCCTTCTCCGAAGACTCAGGGCGGCTTACAATCTAAGAAGCACAAATCAATGTGCTAAGCACATTGTTTTCACTTTTATATTTCTCCTTTGACCCGTATCTTTCTCGATCAATGTGTTTTGCTAGATCCAAAAGTTTTTCCATATATTTTTTTCCCAACCAATTGTACAGTTTATTCCAGATTTCATAATAATCTGTTTCACTCTTATCCTTGAATTCCAACGTCAGACTATCCATTTCTTATTGACTTTTCCAAATAATTTTGTTAATGAGCAACTTTACTTCTTCCTCTGTCTTGCTGACCTCGCTATGTGATCCGGCCTAGGGGATCGGTGATATTTTGAGGTGATTCCCTTGCATGTTTTTTGTTAACCTTTTAATATGACTATTTCTGACCTGTTATTGTTTTATATTTTTTCGTCATATGCCACCCAGAGTCACTTCTTGTGAAATGGGTGGCCGTACAAATTTAATAAATGCACAGATCTTATACTAGGTTGTCCATTTTGGCACCGCGCTCTGATTTACCAATTCTTTTTTTTTTCTCTTCTTTTGTCTGATGCTGGTATGGTTAATATTCTCATTTGAAGGCACAGATGGAAGCTTTGATTCAGCTGTTTTTGTCTTCTCTTGATGCTTCCTTGCTTTTTCACACCTGAGGCCTCCTCTTCCTTCATCAGTGAGGAAGTGTGAAGCTAGGTGTTAAAACAAGTAGGATCATTTTGAAAGTATGCTGGTGTAGTTGTTTTGCTTCCATCGCGACTATTTTGTTTGGATTCAGTGTGGACAGTTTCTTTTGGTGTGAATGTGTCACGTGGCTTTTTTAATGTGACTGAAAATGGCCAGTGAAGTAGATTCCAATCAATATAGGCCAGGGGTCCCCAACCACCGATCCGTGGCAGGCCAGAAACCGGGCCGTGCAAACAAGCTAAGCCCCATCCATGGGATGTGGGCAGCACATGAAACCATGCCCACTCTGGTCCACGGAAAAACCTCTCTCCACAGAACTGGTCCCTGGTGTCCAAAAGGTTGAGGGCTGCTGGTATAGGCCACATTTAGACCTATAAAGGTAAAGGTTCCCCCGCACATGTGTGCTAGTCGTTTCCAACTCTAGGGACCTGTGCTCATCTCCGTTTCAAAGCCGAAGAGCCAGCGCTTGTCCGAGGACGTCTCCGTGGTCATGTGGCTGGCATGACTAGACGCCAAAGGCGCACGGAACGCTGTTACCTTCCCACTGTAGGAGTCCCTATTTTTCTACTTGCATTTTTACATGCTTTTGAACTGCTAGGTTGGCAGAAGCTGGGACGAGTAACAGGCGCTCACTCTGTTACGCGGCACTCGGGATTCGACCCGCCAAACTGCTGACCTTCTAATCGACACGCTCAGCATCCTAACCCACTGAGCCACCGCGTCCCTTTAGACCTATAGCATTTGTATAATTGCCTAGTTGGGAATGGGAAAGACTATTGCAAGTTACTAAGATTTGCTTCGATAGCTCATCCTCGATTTACAACAGTTCATTTAGTGACTGTTCAAACCTACAACGCCACTGAAAAAATGACCATTGCAGCATCCCCTATGATCACACGATCAAAATTCACCTGCCGTGGCAGCTAATTCGTATTTATGACGGTAGCAGCGTCCTGGGGTCATGCGATTCTCTTTTGAGACTTTCTGACAAGCAAAGTCAATGGGAAATCCAGATTCACTTAACAACCGTGTCCTTAACAAAGGCAAGGATTCCCTTAACAACCGTGACAAGAAAGCTCATAAAATGGGGCAGACTCGCTTAAATGTTTTCACTTAGCTCAGATTTTGGGCTCCACTGTGGTCGTAACTCAAGGACCACCTGAATTCCCTGCTGTCTGTAACATTACTGGTACTTTTTTAGGAATTTGACACAGCCCACTTAGGGGAATTCCCAATTTGCCCTCTTTCTCACTGTCCTGGTCGTATCAGCTTCTCTTTCCATGTGTGCTTCTTTTTCCATTTATTTATTTCCTTATGAATCCGTCAAATCAAATTCGCGCACCGCTTCATCTCAGCTATGTGGTTTTTTTCAGACAAGGTAATAACCTAACATAAAAAGCACGACTTCAAAGTGCCGTTAAAAACAAGGTTAAAATTTACCAGTTTAAAAAAAAATCAAAATTAAACAAGCGCTCAGCTGCTTTTCTTTCTTCTTAAAGTCATTTTCAGGTTCCGCAGCCTATGTTACCTTCATTATTCAGGGTTTTTTGTTTGTTTTTCCTTTTCTGCAAACAACTTTTAGCTGCAGGTGGTCATTACTTAAATCACTTCTTCAGCAACCATTTAGGCTTAAAACTGTGCTGGGCAAGTGGTGCTTATGACCAATCTTCAAAGTTCAGGCCACCACAGCATCTCTCTGGTCACATGATCACACTCCGGGGTGCTTGGCAGACTTTAAAACAAGTGTATTTAAAGGTGAATACAAAACTGTTCTTGCAGCCCTGAGCATCTCTCTCTCTCTCTCTTCCTCTCTCTCTCCATCCCTCTCTCTCTCCTTCCCTCCCTCTCCCTCCATCTCTCTCTCTCTCTCTCTCTCTCTCTCTCTCTCTCTCTCTCTCTCTCATATATATATATATATATATATATATATATATATATATATAAATTGATGTTTGAATTGAACACTATTAATTTTATAGATGGAAACGTATACCTTTCGCAAAACTAAGAGGACAGATTCTTAAAGTAAAATTATCTTTTAAAAAAAAAACAATGCTGAGGTTATTATTAGCATTGCATCAAAGTAAAATTATCTTTAAAAAAAAAAGAGCAACGTTGAGGTTATTAATAGCATTGCATTACGTAGATTGGCCACCTAACGAGAAGGAAGGACTCACTGGAGAAGAGCCTAATGCTGGGAAAGATGGAAGGCAAGAGAAGAATGGGACGACAGAGAAGGAGGTGGCTGGATGGAGTCACTGCAGCAGTAGGCATGAGCCTAAATGGACTCCAGAAGATGGTAGAGGACAGGAAAGCCTGGAGGAACATTGTCCATAGGGTTGCGATGGGTCGGACACGGCTTCACAACTAACAACAACATACGTACATTGAAATAACTCTAAAGAGATGTTTGTCGATTGCCTCCCATGGTGTGGTAATTGAAATCTCTATAAAATGTAGATGTGAAGCAAAAGAAATCATAAACAGAATCAATATTCTGAGAGAGCAAAAAGCAGTCACTAAAATTATGGTGGCTTGAGCTTTTGCAATACACTTTTATCAGATTGTTGAAGGCAAGACAGCATTCGCTTTCGCAGATCAGATGCAAAAAATGTATAGGTTGTTTGGTGTTGTGTCCAATAGACTGACTCTAATTCATATCTTTTCCAGGTTTACTCAAATGTTTCAAATGGCATTTGTAATCAAGGAAATGCTACAGATCACTCCATCAGAATTAACTCAGTGGGTAGCAGCGCTTCATCTACTCAACCCTTACTCACGCACGCGGACGTTTGAAAATAGACTCAGCGAATCTTGCTGGAGAATGTACTGTTTCAAAATGACAATCTGTTGCTCTAATGCAGGGGTCTTCAAACTTGGCCCTTTTATGGCTTGTGGACTTCAACTCCCAGAATTCCTCAGCCAGGCACGCTGGCTGAGGAATTCTGGGAGTTGAAGTCCACAAGTCATAAAAGGGCCACGCTTGAAGACCCCTGCTCTAATGGTTAGTAGAAGTACTGCAGTACTTGATCTGTGTTGTTTTCTTTTTAATCACATACAAAATTAGACTGCCCATACCATTGTTAACACTGCTTGCTAGAATTTGTATAATTGCTATGTTATAGGCAATTGTAATGTAGAATCAGATTTGGGAGTGGGAGATATTTTCAAAAATAAGTATGGGTTGTTGTTTTTGTGTTTTAAAAAAAGAGCATTACATGAAAGGCATCAGAAGTCCAAAAAGTTGACGTATTGAGTGTGGAAGAGCAAATATTTGAGCAAATTCCATTATTTCCCAAATCTAACGGGGTTAGAATTGAAAGTGGAAAACCCACATTCCAAATCCAAGGAGGTAACGCTTGGTTGAGAAATAAATCTAGAATGAGCATCAAACAGAACTTATTCCAAGTATGAAGTTGAGGAACTTGTGGCTGTGAAGGAAGCTTGCAGTCATGGATGTTAAAATTGCAACTTTTTGGGAGAATCACAGATTGCCTAGCTTTGAGTTAGGGGACTTAAAAGTGCCAGTTCCACCTTGCTTATGCCTTAGTTCAGTATTTCCAAATTTTTCACTCTAGGCCAGTGTTTCTCATCTTTGGCAACCAGGCTGGCTAGCTGAGGAAATCTGAAAGTTAAAATCCCCAAGTTGCCACGGTTGAAGAAACACTGCTCTAAGCAGAAGATATAGAACATGAGAGGGACAAAAAAGAATTTACCAGCCTCATTTTTTCTTTACAGGGTTCATGTTCTAACACAGGGGTCTTCAAACTTGGCCCATAGCTGGCTGAGGAATTCTGGGAATTGAAGTCCACAAGCCATAAAAGGGCCAAGTTTGAAGACCCCTGTTCTAACAGATACATTTTCTGTACCTGGTAGTGCTTTCTCATTGCTTTTTTTTGTCTTATGTTCAGGGCTGCTGTATTTGGCCTGCAACTATCAGCTGAACCACTAGGTGTGAGCAGAGAGTTTTAAGAGTTTTCCATGACTCTTTGCTGCCATTTAGTGGTTGTTCAGAATTTGTTGCTCAGATGCGGTAGTCCAGATTGTTTTCCGTAGGATACACTGGGAAGGGGGAAAAAAAGGACTGTCATACGGTGGCTTCCATATTAACAAAGGATCTTCATCTGGAAGAGGGTGTAAAACAAAATGTAACGTCAAATATGGTGGATTTCCTAGTCTGGTGAAGACGACGTCTCCTTGTGTTTCAAAAGCGATAGTGATCTATTCTTTTGTGTAGCTCCTGTAGTTTGAACTGATGAGTGAAAAGATGGCTCACTTGTTGAATTTGTGCATATGTGTGACAGCGTGTATTTAAATCAGTCAAATATATTGGATAAATTCCACCAGTTTGATCAGGAGTACATTTTCCTATACTCTGAAAAAACATTAGAGGTAAACCATTTCTTAAGTTACATCTGGGAACGTCTTATTTACCTGTGTTGCTTAGTATTTGGGTATGTCAGCATTGAGAACATGTTAAAATCAGAGTATTAGCCGGTAAACGTCAGTGATCTATGCCCATTGGTTTGGTTTTTTTTCTTTTTCCGGAAAGTTCATCTTTCTCTTAAACGCAAAACATCCAGAAAAGACTTCTAAATAAATCTCCTAACAAATTCTAAAATATTTATTTATTTAGAATGCACTAGGCTTCTCACATCCTGTTATTTAACTTGTACTGTACTGTTACATCTACATATATTTCTGATAAAAGCAATCATTTGCCCTATTGCAATGTTTTTCAAACCCTTCTCCAGATGCAAGATAATTAAAACCCACTCCTGATGTCCTTCTCGGCTTAAATACCATTAGCCTCTGCTCTGTAATCTGATCTTATAATTCGTTATTCTTCTATGTTGTTTAAGGTTATAGCCACAGAAGTAGGTCAGCCAGTTTTATAGACACTTCCACTAGGGATATTATACTGTTGCACCTTTCCAAATTTGCCCAGGGTCTCGGGGGAATGGCTTAGTCCAAGCTCCAGGTGTCCCATTCTCTTCTGTGAAGGGAGTCGACTTCGTATGAGTAACTAGGTTCTCCTTGCAACATGCAGCAGATCTTCGTCTTCTGGTAAAGGGGAAGATTCTGCAAATTTGTGGGTAACTCAAAACCTTACCTGCTCAACGGAGTCATTCAACTGACCATTCCAGCTAGAGGTCTGTCTACCTTACCTAAATGACCCCACTGGAGAAGGCTGTCCTTAGTCCTGTCTCACATTCAGTACACATACAAGGCACCTGTGGTGGTCAACCACTGACATTTTCCAACCTGTACAAGAATGCACGAAAGGGATTCTCCTCCTTGTGTAACTCAACACTGGTAGGATTGGAAAAGTAGGATTGGAAACCTTGCAGAATAGATTCCCAGTTGCATGGAAGAATCTGCCTGTTCCCTGGGTGAACGACGGCACAGGTTTTCCCCATCCGTGCTGCTCACTGCATAAGGGTAGAGAATGGGACCACAGAAGGAATCTGGCTGTCTTGTATTTCTCTTGACTTTCGCCCGTTCGGCCAATTGTATGCAATTGGAATGGGATGTAGTCCCGTTTGCCTTCTTGAGATTCCCCAATTAAAAATTAGACAGCAAAGTTCATGTTTATTCAAGATGTGACTGCATCTTTCCTACAGGCCACCCCGAAGTCAGAAAGACTAGGAGAAGAACCATCTTTCACCCAGATATCATCATCACACATGAAAACGAGGTAGCATTTTTTTTGAGTGTGCAGGAGGCGGAGAGGTGATAGGAGATTTTCCCAAGTTCAATGTATATTTCTGTACAGAAGGTTGAAAACAGGGCTTGTGTCACACCTTCCCTTGCCATACCTTTTAAAGCTACAAGAAAAATGCTCTTTGGCTTTTATAGCAGTTATTTACAAAATTGTAATAATTATAGGCACAGCGGTACTTCATTGGCACTTGGATGATTTATTTTTTCTTTCTTTTTAAGAGTCTCAGAAGCTATATTTTTGTAATTTTGTTTTTGTTCAGATGTAGTTTATTCAGCCGCTTGAGATTTTCAAATTTGTTTTGTTCGGTTGTGTTCTCATGTAAATGCTAAAATGTAGCAATAAAATCTTCTCAACTCTTAGGTTCCTGAGTTAAAAATATTTTTATATAAATATATATAAATATAAATATATGCACAGTGCCTGTATGTATAAATACATGGATGTTTGAAAGTTGTATTGTTTAAAAGTTTTAATAAAGATGTAAATAAGATATATATCCATTGACAAGTTCTGTGAGATATTTTAATATACATCGAATCCAAGCTACCGATTCTGCACCAATAAATGAATAAATAGGGGAACCTCATCAGCAGCCACTTACTGGCATGGATTGTGTTAACTTACAAGCTTTAGTTCTGTCCGTGTCTGTGGGGAAGGGCTGAGGTCAAGGGCTGCCTTGAATTGTGAATACAGATACCATAACATACATATAATTCACAAATGACATGACTTATGCAATTTGTGTGATGTGTGACAATACCAGATGATGACTTAATTTTTCTATCGAACACTTGTAATTACAATTATATCAGAAGGAACTATATGCTTGAGAGACACCTCACACCTTAGACAACTTAAAAGATGTCTTTAAAAGGTAAAGTTTCCCCCGCACATGCGTGCTAGTCGTTTCCAACTCTAGGGGCCGGTGCTCATCTCAGTTTCAAAGCCGAAGAGCCAGCGCTTCTCTGAGGACGTCTCCGTGGTCATGTGGCCGGCATGACTAGATGCCAAAGGTGCACGGAACACTGTTACCTTCCCACCATAGTGGTCCCTATTTTTCTACTTGCATTTTTACGTGCTTTCGAACTGCTAGGTTGGCAGAAGCTGGGATGAGTAACTCTGTTACGCGGCACTCGGGATTCGACCCGCCAATCTGCCGACCTTCTGATCGACAAGCTCAGCATCCTAACCCACTGAGCCACCGCGTCCCAAAAAAAAAATGTCTTTACTAAATATCAATAATAATCAAAGGAACATTAGGTTTCAGTAAAATGTACCTGCAAGAACATAGGAAAGTGTGGAATAATGTATGCTTATATATACTAACGACACTGACAACTGATAGTACAGCCAAACCTGACAATAAAATCTTTTTTTTTTACAAAGTGCATTACCTACCAGAAGTTTGTGCATACATAATAAACCTTGGTTTTCACTAAGTTCAAGTCTGCCAAAGAAAGGTTCTACAGAAAAGCATGTTGTGCAATCAGGCTAGAAATGTATTAGCCAGGGAGATCAGAGTAGCAAAGAGAAAAGTAATTTGAAAAGCTGAGGAATCGGTTCTCGGCTAATGAACCAGCAAATGTGTGGAGAAGCCTGAAGAATATCATTGGCTACAGCAGATCTCCCTCCCTTACTGAAGGGAATCGTCAAATGGCAGATGACCTCAATATGTTCTACTGTAGGTTGGAGGAGAAGATCATTGTCATCTGCCGCTATCTTCCCCATCTCAGATGCACCAATAGTAGCCAAAATTCCTACATCTACCTCCATCCCTCTGCGCCCCCCCCCCATCTCTGGTGATCTTAGAAAAAGGTGTGAGACCTGTTCCATAGACCAAGGGGCCTTCAAACTTGGCCCTTTTATGACTTGTGGACTTCAACTCCCAGAATTCCTCAGCCGGGCACGCCGGCTGAGGAATTCTGGGAGTTGAAGTCCACAAGTCATAAAAGGGCCAAGTTTGAAGACCCCTGCCCTAGACAAATATTGGAAAAGCACTAGGCCCAGATTGAGTAATTCCTTGCTTGAAAGTCTGTGCTGTGTCCCTTCTTGCTTCAAATATTCTACCCTCCTTCCCATTCCCAAGAAACTCCGTCAGGGAGCCTGTAGCATATTGCGTGACTGTCTTCTTTTGCATCTACCTTCCTGACAGTATTTCGTGTCGTCTGACACATCTGTAGGAAACATCTATGCCAGAGAAGGCTCCTCCCCACATTGCTACCTAGATGGAAGGGTCTGGGTGCCTTGACCAAGACTAGAGAGGGACAGGCTAGGACAAGTCCCTTCTCAAAAGTCATAGGAGAACACGTCTTCATAAAAAGTCACTTGGTGCCCTTTGAAATGTTTTTTTCATGACTAGGGTGATGCAAGTGACACAGATTAGCATGATGATTAAGGCACTAGGCCAGGGGTAGGCAACCTTGGCTCTTTTATGACTCGTGGACTTCAACTCCCAGAATTCCTGAGCCAGCCATGCTGAGGGGAAAGGGAGAGGTTTCCAAGCTGAGCCATGCTGACTCAGGAATTCTAAGAGTTGAAGTCCACGAGTCATAAAAGAGCCAAGGTTGCCTACCCCTGCACTAGGCAATGAAATTAGATATCTGTGACTACTAGTCCTGCCCTTAGGTAGGAAGCCACGTGATTGACGTGGGGCCAGTCATTCTCAGCCCTAGGATAATGGTAAACTAGGGGTCCTTGGTGCTCTCTGAGCTTGCTTGTTTTTTTGCATACATTTCATTACCCTAACTAGGTAACTGGCAAATCTAGACAGCACACCAAAAAGCAGAGACATCACCCTGCCAACAAAAGTGTGTATAGTCAAGGCTATGGTCTTCCCAGTTGCAATGTATGGCAGTGAAAGTTGGACCATAAGAAAGGCTGAGCGCCAAAGAATTGAGGCCTTTGAACTATGGTGCTGGAGAAAATTCCTGCGAGTCACTTGGACTGCAAGGCGATCAAACCGGTCAGTCCTAGAGGAGATCAACCCTGACTGCTCTTTAGAAGGTCAGATCCTGAAGCTAAAACCCAAATACTTTGGCCACCTAATGAGAAGGAAGGACTCACTAGAGAAGAGCCTAATGCTGGGAAAGGTTGAGAGCAAGAGAAGAGCCTTGGTGGAGCAGTGGGCTAATGCCTCCTTAAGTAAAACCAGCTGCCTGCAATTAGTGCAGGTTCGCATCCCATCAGGCTCAAGGTTGACTCAGCCTGCCATCCTTCCGAGGTAGGTAAAATGAGGACCCAGATTGTTGGGGGCAATAAGCTGACTTTGTAATAATGCCGCTTGGGGGGGGCGAAAGCCCTAATAAGCAGGCATATACATAGAATGAAGGCTATTGCTAAGCACATTTGATTTGTGCTTAGATTGTAAGCCGCCCTGAGTCTTCGGAGAAGGGTGGGATATAAATGGGATTAAAATAAATAAAAAAATAAAAGAAGGGGGTGACAGAGAATGAGGTGGCTGGATGGAGTCACTGAAGCAGTAGGCGTGAGCTTAAATGAACTCCAGAAGATGGTAGAGGACAGGAAGGCCTGGAGGAACGTTGTCCATGGGGTCGCGATGGGTCGGACATGACTTCACAACTAACAACAAACTAGGTAACATCATCAGTGCTAGTCACTGGCAAACTACTTCTGAAAAAAAAACATGCCAAGAAAACTTCAGGGACCATCTCCTGGAGTCAACAGTCTCTTGGTTAAAAAAAAATGACACCCCCTCCCCCCAAAAAGATGACAAATGAGAAAAAGGTCCTCTCTCCTGTGGTGAGCAAATGTGGATATTTAACTGCCACAGAGCCCTAGTGCAATAAAAGGTAAAAAAAACAAATGAAGTCCAACTAATGCTAATACACATCCAGTTGTGTAGCTTTCCAAAACCACAGCAGATTGTGTAGCCATAGCAGGAAGAACTGCACATTGGCCAAAGTCCAGGCAGCTCCAACACTGAAATTTCATCCCGTGATTTTATGAACAGCAAGTCTTCGTCGCAGATGTTACGCATTGCATGTAGATAAGCTCTGAAAACAAAACGTAATAAACCTCATTCCAGATGATGCACGAAGTTAGAGTTGCTATTGTCTGCTGCAAATTGCATTTTGCATCCTCTAACCAACATGCTAGATTTCCATGATGGTTCACATATCTAGTTCCTAACAAGCTTTTTTGAACATATATTCTTTTAAAAGGGGGAGGGAGGGTTTAAAGATGAGAAGCGTAATGACATAAAAAAGTTATTTTGTAAACTTAACTGAGATGAAGAAACAGATCTGCAAACACCTAGAAGCAAACATAATGCATAGGAAGAATGGTTGCAGGGACTGGGGTATGTCTAGTCTAACGGAGAGAAGGACAAGGGGAGACATGATAGCAGTGTTCAAATATCTCAGGGGCTGCCCTAAAAAAGGAGTTAAGCTTTTCTCCAAAGCACCTGAAGGCAGGACAAGAAGCAATGGATGGAAAATAACCAAAGAGAGAAGCAACCTAGAACTAAGGAGAAATTTCCTGACAGTGAGAACAATTAAACAGTGGGATGAATTGACTTCACAAGCTGGAGGTTTTTAAGAAGCGATCGGACAGCTTATATTTACACACACATATTTTTATTCACATCTTTGTGCATACAACGCTGCAAAGGTTTTGGGGCACTTGGTCTCTAAAAGGTTCGCCATCACTGCCCTATACCACTTCAGACAAATGTTTGTCTGGTCTCTTTCTGAAAGCCTCCAGTGATGGAGCACCCAACAACTTCTGAAGGCAACCTGTTCCACTGGTTGATTGCTCTCACAGTTAGGAAATTTCTCCTTAGTTCAAGGTTGTTTCGCTCCTTGGTTAGTTTCCAACCATTGTCTCTTGTCTTGCCTTTTGGTGCTTTGGAAAATAGTTTGACGCCCTTGTCTTTGTAGAAGACCCTCAAATGTTGGAACGGTGGTAGCAAGAAAAACAAGAAGCAGGCATGGGATCTTTCACTGTAAAACATGTTCACGCTTCTCCATTCCTCCCCTCATAAACTGCTTCTCCTGTTGCTTCTGGAATGCATCCTGCTAATGGGCAATTTTGAAAGTGTTGGTTAATGAGAAGACCATCGGTCATGCGATCAGTCCTCAGATCTCTGAATGCTTCAAGGGAAAGTCATGGGTACCAGGAAGGGACAGAAAATAGCTTCGGGAGATCAAAGTGCCACAGTTATAATCATGCATATGACCATCATATGAGGAGACGAGCTGTATTGCTGCCGCAAAGACTTGAGAAACTGACATGAAATAAATGATTGCAAATAATGAAATACTGGTCTTCAGGGCTTGGCTTAACCATCAAACACAGACACAGGTTTAAATTTCCCAGTGAAAAGTTCTTGGAGCTTTTTCTTTCTTTTTTCTTTGGTTTTTTTGGACTGATTCCTACTTGTATGAACACTTCTTTCAGCTCATTCGTCTATTTCAACTTCCCCAAGAAATGTCCTTTCTTAATCACAAGCACCCCAAATCTGTGCTCCGAGGCACATGTCCTGCATCTGTTCACACAGAATGTTCTGGAAACCAATGCTGGTGACACAGAGCAATCCCAAGGAGAGGACCCAAAAGAAAATGGCCACAGTGCTTGGATCAGCACATATGCTACACTGACATATTATGACATTCTAGAGTCTAGGGCAGGGGTAGGCAACCTTGGCTCTTTTATGACTCGTGGACTTCAACTCCCAGAATTCCTGAGCCAGCCATGCTGAGGGGAAAGGGAGAGGTTTCCAAGCTGAGCCATGCTGGCTCAGGAATTCTGGGAGTTGAAGTCCACGAGTCATAAAAGAGCCAAGGTTGCTTACCTCTGGTCTAGGGATGGTGTGAAAAAGATGCTGAGGCCCTAGAAAGAGTGCAGAGAAGAGCAAGAAAGATGAGAGGCTAAATTGTACAGTGAATGACTAAGGGAAATAGCTGTGTTTAACCTAATAAAGACAAGCTTAGGGGTGACATGATAGCCATCTTTCAACACTTGAAGGGCTGACATGGGGAAACAGGGCATCCACTTATTCTCCACAGCACCTGAAGGCAGGACCAGAAGATACGGGTTTAAGCTCATCGGAGGGAATCCAGCCTGCAATTCCCTGACAGTGAGTACAATTCATCGATGGAATAGCTTGCTTGCCGAGGTTGTGGATGCTCCATTGTTGGAGGTTTTCCAGGATAGTATAAGGACTCTTGCTTTGGGCAGGGGGTTGGACTAGAAGACCTCCAAGTTCCTTTCCAGCCTATGAGTCTATGATTCTATGAACCTGATGCATATGAAGGCCTACACCAGCTAAAGACCTGTCAGCTGTGATTTCACATTTTTCTATCTATAATAATAATACTTAGTTTATTAGTTAGTACTTGGATTATTCAGTTTCCTCCAGTCTTTGACTGTCAATCTAATTATAGATTAATTATAGATTAACCATATCTTCTTCTTCTCCTTCTCCTCCTCCTCCTCCTCCTCCATCTTCTTCTTCTTCTTCTTCTTCTTCTTCTTCTTCTTCTTCTTCTTCTTCTTCTTCTTCTTCTTCTTCTTCTTCTTCTTCTTCTTCTTCTTCATTAGAACCTCATCAGCTCTTTTCCAGTCCTCTGGCAGTTCCCCTGGGCAATAAAAGATTTCATTCTGTGGTTCTGAGATCATATCTGCCAGCTCCTTCAGAACACGGGGATGTAAACCATCTTGTCCTGGAGATTGAACTCATCCAATGCAGATAGGTATTCTCGTACTAATTCCTTGTCTCTCTTGACCTGCATTCCTGTTCTGTCTCCTATGGTACTGTGTTTTTCTTTTGTCCACTGAATGGTCTCCAAAATGCTCAGATTTCCTGATCAGCATATCCACAGCCTTTTACCAGTTCAAGCTCTTGGTCAACCTGTTTTGGAAAGAACTTTTGCCTCTTTCATTTGGGCGTTTGCATTTATTTGGGGGTGCAAGGACACCATGATCCTGCAGCAGGAAAGAAAAGCCAAGATTTTAAACAGGGTCAGAGTCTTAGTTCTCAGATTTGCAGATACCGGCAAGTTCATTAAACGTTTCAGACATTGGGATATCCTGATTGCTTTTATCGTTATCTGTTTGTGAAAAAAAACTCCTCCAAGTCCATAATAGGTGTCAGTAAAATGCTATGAGCCTAAGACAGGGGTAGGCAACCTCGGCTCTTTTATGACTCATGGACTTCAACTCCCAGAAATCCTGAGCCAGCTGGCTCAGGAATTCTGGGAGTTGAAGTCCATGAGTCATAAAAGAGCCGAGGTTGCCTACCCCTGGCCTAAGACAAAAGAATCAAATTTCTGATTATGGAGATCCTTAGAAGAAGATCCTTCTCCACCACCATCCCCTCCTCCTCCTCCTTCTCTTTCTTCAGCATTACTTGAAACAACTGACATTGCCCAAATCACCATCAATTGCAAAAGGAACCTGTCCTTGTAACAGCTTACATCCTGTGACAATGCCTTTAACACCATCCAACAACATCTGCCTATCCCAGGCCCATGGAAAAGATTTGGTAGGTGGATAATAATACCAGATCCAATCTAAACATCTGGCTGCGTGACCAACCATCATTACCATCATCGTCATCGTCCTCATCATCATCATCTACAAAGGAGGTACATGAATACGCTTACAAATTTACCACATTTGGGTGTACTTTAAATGATCCACTGCTATCAGCAATAATATCTGACCATGTGCGTGGGCCCTTTCTTTTTCAGATCACACCAAATTATGCTCATTAATAATAAAAATCCTTGGTGCCCTGCTGCACAAAATCTCCGCGGAGTTCATGATTGATTGTTGCCATCATGTTCCTTTTATTTGCCGTCCAGCACGTGCCTTTGAGCCAATATTTTGTTCCCCTCTGTGGGCTTATTGATATTTTTCTCCTTCTTTTAATATTTGTTCTGTGATTGTATTTGGTAGTGAAGTCAATTTTAACAGGTGACTGGAAAATAATTATCTGGTGATTATTTTCTGCCTCTCTTCTATAGGGCCCATTCTAATTGCTTTATTTTTTTATTTATTTTTTTTATTTTTTTGCTGCTGTTGCTGTAATAATGGGAGTTCTCCCATGCTTCTCATCAGCCTTGTTCAATCAATTAATTCCATTAGCTGGCGGCTCAATTCTATGAACTGTCGCACTAGCAAACAGGAAAAGTGCAAGAAGTAACTGCAGCTTGGCAACTTCAAAGCTCGGGGCGTTGTGTTAGAATCATAAGCCTGTATGTTGTTGCTTTTTGTGGCAACCAGTGGAAATAGATGATGGGATCAAAATAGCCCTCCTATGCCAGCTGGACATACATTTTGTTTCAAGTTTAAAAAGCAATCCAGGACATCAGTATGGTGAAGCTATCAGGATTAGCTGCCCCATCATGTACATATTCTGTGAAGAATAAATTGACCCCCTCTTCCCTGTGACACCCCTTTAAGTATTGGAAGGCTGTTATCAGGTCTCCCCTAAGCTTCCTGTTTGTAAGACTAAACCAGGGGGCACACTGGCTGAGGAATTCTGGGAGTTGAAGTCCACAAGTCATAAGAATCCTGGACTAAACATACCTAGATCCCTTAGCTCAGGGGTGTCAAACTCACAATGTTACGTGAGATATCATGACGTATCGTGACTTTGTTGCCATTGCCGGCAATGGGGTGGGCACGGTTTTGCTATGATGCATCCGGCCCGCGGGCCGGCAGTTTGACACCCCGCCTTTGATTAATTGTTCTAACTGTCAGGAAATGTCTCCTTAATTCTAGGTTGGTTTTTTTCCTTGATTAGTTTCCATCCATCGTGCATGTTCATCGTGTACCATTTAGCCTCCAGATCCCTTATCATCTTTGCTGCTCTTCTCTGCACTCTTTCTAGGCTCTCAGCATCTTTTTTCTATTGTAGTGATCAGAACTGGACACGGTATTCCCAGTGGGGTCCCGCTAGTGCTCTAAAGGGCAATAAGATCACTTCCCATGATTTTTATGCAGCCTGGGACTGTGTTAGCTGTTTGGTAGCTGTGAGACAGTGCTGACTCATACTTAAGTTAGAACGATTAATCAGTGGAACAGCCTGCCTCCACTGGAAGTTTGTAAGAAGAGACTGGACAGCCATTTGTCTGAAATGGTATAGGATTTCCTGCCAGAGCAGGGGGTTAGACTAGAGGACCACCAAGGTACCTCCCAAATCGATGATGATGATGATCATGATCATGATGATGATCATGATGATGATCATGATGATGATGATGATCATGATGTGATGGTGGTGGTGGTGGTGGTGGTCTACCAGGATACCTAGATCCCTCTCCCAGGTGGTACGGTTGAGCCAAATACTGGCTATCCTGTACCTTTGCATCTGGTTTTTTCCTGCCTAAGTTCAAGACCTTACTTCTCTCACCATTGAACTGCATCTTGTTAAATCTGTAGCAGGGTTGTCAAATTCGCAATATCACGTATCATGTATCACAACTTTTTTCCCCATTGTCGGCAATGGGGTGGGCGCGGTTTCAGCATGACGCATCCGGCCCGCGGGCCAGCAGTTTGACACCCCTGATCTGTAGGGTATATACAGTATGCTCAAGTCTGTGAATAGCCTTCTGAATATTGAGTCTCCTTCCAAATTTTACCAATTCCTCCCAGCTTTGTGTCACCCCACAAATTTGACAAAGGCCCGTCAAACCCCTCATCTCAATTATTGATGAAGATGTTGAGGAGCGCCGATCCGAAATATCTTGCAAGAATCTTGCAAGTCTGAAGTACATGCAGTACAAAATAAAAATCTAACACTGTCTCTTTTAACAGCCCGATCAACTAGGGTGGATCCTCCTTCCTAAGTTTCTTTCTCTGACTGGTAAGTGCCGGGAACTCCTCCATCTCTTGCCTGATCATTCCCTAGGCAGAATCTCTTCTCACCCTTCAAAGTCACTCCTGCACACCATTACATTTTCCCCACTAGGGGTTATCGCCATGACGGGGTAAGAGTGCTCAGAAGCTTCAGGGACCCTGAGAGAGATGCCCATGGAGGATGACGTCCTGGTGGGGGGTCACCTTTGTTAATAAGATCAAAGGTAGAGAGTGAACTCTACACATGATTGTGTATTGTCTGACCCATCCACTGTGATCATGAAGTTTGCAGATGATACCACCATAGTGGGTCTTATTACAGGTGGAGATGAAACAGTGTACAGGGGGGAGGTACAAAAACTATCCCTATGGGGTTTAGAGAACAACTTGCACCTGAACATCAGCAAGACGAAAGAGATGTTGCTAGACTTCCGGAGGAAAAGAGAGGAACCTGCCCCACTTTACATCAGGGGGAACTGTGTGGAGAGAGTTTCCTCCTTTAAATTCCTGGGAGTCTACCTCTGTGAAGATCTTACCTGGAAAGTCAGTACAACCCAGGTGGCCAGAAAGGCCCAACAGAGACTCCACTTCCTCAGGCTGTTGCGGAAGAACAGGGTAGAACAACGGCTAATGGCCCTCTTTTACCAGTCTACTATAGAGAGCATCCTCTCGTATGGTATTGTGGTTTGGTATGCTGGCCTGACAGCCACGGATAGGAAAGTATTACAGAGGGTGGTGAGCACAGCACAAAACATCATGGGCTGTCCCCTGACACCACTGGATGACATCGGCATGGCTCACTGCCTTGGAAGAGTGAGGAAAATTCTCAGGGACGACTCACACCCTCTTTACTCTCCTACCATCAGGTAGGAGATACAGGAGTATAGCCAGCCATACCAACAGGCTGAAGAACAGCTTCTATCCATGGGCTGTCAGGCTCTTAAATAGGAAATAACTTTAGGTATGATTGACTTGTGAGGCCTGTGTGTTGTGTGCAATTAATTCACATGGTGTAATAAGATGGTGGATTTGTTGCCACTGTGCGTTGTGGGGGGTGGGCACGAAGGGAGGCTCAGCCAATCTCAATGTATACATGTTGTACTTTTATAATAAAGGTTCATTCCTTCATTCAACTGAGGGTAAACATCTAGACCCATGGTGGCGAACCTATGGCACGGGTGCCAGAGGTGACACACAGAGCCCTCTCTGTGGGCACGCGCACTGTCGCCCCAGTCCTAGGCCTTTGGCTGGGTTTTATAAAAAAACCTTTTTGCTTTAGGCCTCCGCCACCGTGTGCAAAAAAACAAAAAAGGTTCAATCAATCAATTTCAACATCTCGCGGGGAAAAAAAAGATCTCAGAGTTGGAATTGATTGATTGAACTTTTTAGTCCCACCCAGTCTGCCGTTACCACCGCAGCCACGCCCACCCAATGGGCCATGCCCCCCCAATTGGCCACACACCCCCAATTGGCCACACCTACCCAATGGGCCATACCTACCCGGCACGTGACAATACGTAAGTGGGTTTTGGGTTGCAGTTTGGGCACTCGGTCTCTAAAAGGTTCGCCATCGCTGATCTAGACGCTTGAAGGCAGGTGGACTGTTGCAGAAATGAGAGTCCCTGAAGAACTTCACACTCCAGGTTGGAAGGAAGGAATGGCTTTCTGTGTTGTGATCAGATGAACTCTATGGATATGACTGTAAATTTAGATGCATTGGGGGAACCAGGCAATGAGATTCCTAAGTTAGAAAAAAACCTGCTTTAGTTATTGAGAAGACTGAATTTTCATGGGTGGTGACATAGACAGAAATCTCAAGGATGTCTGGGAACTGGGTTGAAAGAGGGACGCTCACTATGGCTGTATTTTAAAAAGGGTTGATACAACAGAATGTGAAAAGCAAGGATCAAAAAAAAAAAACCTTGAAATTGTTTAAGCACACTGAATTGGATGTTTAAGGATTATGAACTTAGGTCTCTTGCAATGGGCCATTTCAGATCATTTGATGAAATGGGATACAGTTCAGGCCACAAGATAATGTTAATGATTTCCAAAAGCTGTTGCTTTGTACTCAGCTAACAAACAACAGGATTATGTAAATCAGAACGAGTGGCTGTCCCATAGATGCTATGCAAGCATGTGCACTTACGACATAAGTCATTGAGAATTTCTAGGGGAAAGACCAATAAATCCTAAATGAGACATCCAGAAAAGATATAAAAGTTGAAGAAGCAGAGGAACCTGAAGTTGCAGAAAGATTGGAGCATAAATAATGCTACAGAAGATTTATTACTAAGATAATTTGCCAAGATAATTCTGTGCACATTGACGACATGAGCATTATTGGAGGAATAACACAGGAATGACATTTACTATATAATTAGAGAAATAGAGAAAGCAAGCAGGAAGCTTAACTAGTTACTAATACTCTTCATTCATACATAGAATGAAGGCTACTGCTAAGCTTGTAAGCCGCCCTGAGTCTTCGGAGAAGGGCGGGATATAAATGGAATTAAAATAAAATAAATAAATTCATTCATTCATTCATTCATTCATTCATTCATTCATTCATTCATTCATTCATTCATGCATTTAATAGATTTCCCTGCTCAAGTACATGACTCTGAGAAGCTAACAACACTTACAAACAGAGTAAAAACAATATAGCAAGACTATAAATAACTTAAATAGCAGCTGGGAAAAGCAACCAACAGCAACAATTAATGATCATTCATAATTAATATAACTAAGAAATGGGCTTATCCACATCATCTGGGCCTCTGGCTCAATGACAAAAGCAGGTCTTTGTAGCCTTGTGAAAGGTCAGAGGGTCATTTAGAATCATAGAAGGCAGGAAGATGGGTGTCATGACAGAAAAGGCTCTCTTCCTGCATCGTACAACACTCCCAATGGCAGGAACTAGCCCATGTCTGCTGGACTGTGAAATATGGATTAAATGTAAAAAGTAAACAGACTAGATATAACAGAATAACAGAGTTGGAAGGGACCTTGGCGGTCTTCTAGTCCAACCAACTGCTCAAGCAGGAGACCCCATAGCATTTACCGGTTGAGCTCCGGATGGCTCCCGACCTTCGCTCCTTCTGACGTGACCTAAAAACATATTTATTTGAACAAGCCGGCCTGGTCTGATGGGTTTAGGGGTATTTTAATATTATTGTATTAACTTATTGAATTGGGCTGTAGTATTTAATATTTTTTTAACTTTTGTATATTGTATTTTATTGTATTGCCCTGTACACCGCCCTGAGTCCTTCGAGAGAAGGGCGGTATAGAAATTAAATTATTATTATTATTATTATTATTATTATTATTATTATTATTATTATTATTATTATTATTATTATTATTATTATTATTATTATTATTATTTCAGACAAGTGGCTGTCCAGTCTCTTGTTAAAAGCCTCCAGTGATGGAGCACCCACAACCTCTGAAGGCAAGGTGTTCCACTGGTTCATTCTTCTCACTGTTAGGAAGTTTCTCCTTAGTTCTAGTTTGATTCTCTCCTTGGTTAGTTTCCATCCATTGCTTCTTGTCCTGCCTTCAGGTGTTTGGATGAATAGGTTGGCCCCCTCTTCTCTGTGGGCAGCCCCTTAGATATTGGAATACTGCTATCATGTCACCTCTAGTCCTTCTTTTCATTAAAGTAAACATACCCAATTCCCACAACCATTCTTTCTACGTTTTAGCTATGTCAACAGGATTTGACTTGGAGAACACAGATGATGGGACACTAAAGCCAATCACACAAGCTAAGTGTGTTCCTTAGCCCTACGTCTTCAAAAAAAAGTCTGGACCCATCAGTAGCTCTTTCACGGCTCCAAAGCTTTGGCTAGAGTCGATGGGGCTGAAAATGCAACTTATCTCTTTGGGGTGCTTAAAGATGCCAAAGGGGTGCTTAAAATTTGGCTTTCTGTCATAGATAATTTCCTCTCCAAATGGCTCTCAGCGCCATTTTCTTTTGGAGTGCAGCTCTCTGGCAGAGCCTGGGGTGGCTCTCAATTCTGCAAAAGTGTGAGCAGAAAATAATCAGCAAAGAAAATGATTTCTGCCCTCTGGGATATGGGATTGTGTGCGGGTGTATTTCCAAAGGGAATTGTAGTATAAGAACGTGGACCACCCCAGAAAATTTCAAGAGTCCCTCCCTCTCACCATCTCTTCCTGAAACGTGTTTCAAAACAACATTTCGGTTGTGATACATCAATTCTCCTTTTTTTTTTGGACACATGTTATCTTTAGCCTGCAAAGTTCAGCAATAACTCACAGCCTGTTTCTCTATCTACCTTCTCCTTTCCAGCACAAGTCCCTTTTTAGCAACGGACTTGAAGCTATCCTTCGTGAAACTCAATTGGCCACTTCCTGTAACTAACTTTTCCTTTACCTCACCACCCCCACCACCCCCCATTTCTGAATTTCATTACTTAAAGAGCTTTTATGCATCCTTAATTATGCTTTTAATCTCCTATCCCACACATTCTTCATTTTCTCAGCAGTCAAAAAGCAGTCAAATGATTACAAGGCTGGGCAGCAAAATTGATACCCACTCCTTTGTTCTTTTGTTAGTAATCAGAAGTGACAATAAGGGAGGCAAACGTTCATGGTCCAGGAGGTGGGGAAAAAGAAAGGAAAACATAGACTTGGCCCCGGGCCAGTCCAACCACACCAGGCAGCTGATTTTAGAAGACTGAAACAGGTGAATATGCCACTGTTTATTAATTACTTATTGCCTAGCATTGGGGGAATTTTGGAAGTTGAAGCCCATATATTTTAAAAACTGCTAAGTTTGAAAAACACTGCGTTAGATTCTACGAATTTGAGAGGTTAAATGTCATGAGAATGTCCGCCAAAAGCTTTACTGATCCAGATCCAGGAATAATAATAATAATAATAATAATAATAATAATAATAATAATAATAATAATAATAATAATAATAATAATAATAATAATAATAATAATAAGAAGAAGAAGAAGAAGAAGAAGAAGAAGAAGAAGAAGAAGAAGAAGAAGAAGAAGAAGAAGAAGAAGAAGAAGAAGAAGAAGAAGAAGAAGAAGAAGAAGAAGAAGAAGTTGGAAGGGACCTTGGAGGTCATCTAGTCCAATCCCCTGCTCAGGCAGAAAACCCTATACCATTTCAGGCAAATGGCTGTCCAGTCTCTTCTTAAAAACGTCCAGTGTTGGAGCATTCACCACTTCTGGAGGCAGGTTGTTCCACTGGTTAATTGTTCGAACTGTCAGGAAGTTTCTCCTTAGTTCTAGGTTGCTTCTCTCCTTGATTAGTTTCCATCCGTTGCTCCTTGTCCTGCCTTCAGGTGCTTTGGAGAATAGCTTGACTCCCTCTTCTTTATGGCAGCCCCTGAGATACTGGAACACTGCTATCATGTCCCCCCTAGTCCTTCTCTTTGTTAAACTACACATACCCAATTCCAGCAACCGTTTCTTGTAAGTTTTAGCCTCCAGTCCCCCCATCATCTTTGTTGCTCTTCTCTGTACCCTTTCTAGAGACTCAACATCTTTTTCACATTGTGGTGACCAAAACTGGATGCAGTATTCCAGGTGTGGCCTTACCAAAGCATTGTAAAGTGGTATTAGTACTTCACGTGATCTTGATTCTATCCCTCTGTTAATGCAGCCTAGCACTGTGTTGGCTTTTTTGGCAGCTGCAGCACACTGCTGGCTCATATTGAAGTGATTGTCTACTAGGACTCTGAGATCCCTCTCACAGTTAGTACTATTCTACAGAAAACATTTCACTGGTGGGTTAGAAGAAGACACGTTCGGTAAACTCGTATCTAATGGACTGCAAGGACTAAAGACAGCATGAAGCTCTTTCTTCAACTTTGATGCTGCTGCCAAGAGAAAAGGGGAGAATAGAAACCAAGGCCATCAAGTAGAGCAACATGTCATTGGTCCACTTCACACACAGCCTACTGAATCCTTCTCATGGGACTCTTCCTTCTGTGAATCAAACCAGGATGCAAAATTACTCAGCCAAACATCGAGTGACATTGTGTTCTAATGGTAGAATTATTTGGAGGCTGCTTTCAGGGTGTGAGGTGATGGTGTAATGGAGGGGAAGGTAATAAAAGTTGTGTTCTCTATTTAACCTTTAGCTCTTGTAACCCCCTCAACAGATAAAGCTGCCTACAACTCCAATCCTGGGTACATTCCTTTCAGGAGTAAGCTACATTAGCTAAAGTGACACTACTTTTGATTTACACAAGACCAACTGGCAATAAATTGCTCTAAAGATAACTATGCTTTACGTTTCTGTCCTGGCACCTTCAACAATAAAATAAAATAAAAAGTTTCTATCGATGACAAAACCAGATCATGCTACCTCCGAGGTGTATGTATTCATTCACTGGGTACAGAAATTAGACAGGCATTTCATCTTCCTTTGTTGAAACGAATGAACTTTAAAACCCAGTATGCTAAATACTGGCCCAGAGTAAGCTTAAAAAGGTAAAGGTTCCCCCGCACATGCGTGCTAGTCATTTCCGACTCTAGGGGCCGGTGCTTATATCTGTTTCAAAGCCCAAGAGCCAGCGCTTGTCCCAGGACATCTCCGTGGTCATGTGGCCGGCATAACTAGACGCCAAAGGCACACGGAACGCTGTTACCTTCCCATGGTAGTGGTCCCTATTTTTCTACTTGCATTTTTACGTGCTTTCGAACTGCTAGGTTGGCAGAAGCTGGGACGAGTAACAGGCACTCACTCTGTTACGCGGCACTCGGGATTCGACCCGCCAAACTGCCAACCTTCTGATCGACAAGCTCAGCGTCCTAACCCACTGAGCCACTGCGTCCCTTTAGAGTAAGCTTAGTGTATTTAATAATATGAGGTCCTTCCACTTAAGTATCCAGTGTTGCATGTCCAGTTGAAAATGGAGCCCAACATTTCTGTTGCTTAATGAGACATGTGTTAAGTGAATTTTGCCCCAGTTTATGACCTTTCTTGCCTCCGTTGTTCAGGGAATCACTGTAATTGTTGAGTTAGTAACACAGTTGTTAAGTGAATTTGGCTTCCCCGTTGACTTTGCTGGTCAGAACGTCGCAAAAGGGGATCACGTGACCCCAGGACACAGCAAATGTGATAAATATGAACCAGGTGTTTTGTGTGTGTGTGTGTGTGTATGTGTGTGTGTGTGTGTGTGTGTGTAAAAGGAGGTCTTAGGTCAGTTCCCAAATACAAATAATACAAATACAAATAATGCAAACACAAATACACACATCGGATAGGCCATCCAGAGCTGCTGATTAGGGATTACTCTGGTTTAATGGATTGCTTGATTATTGGATTAATCTGGATCCCTCTGAACACTGGATTAAGTTAGGAAATACAGCTCCTGCATAGGATATTCCTTCAAGGCGTGTTTTTTTTTTTAGCTAAAAATGGTTAGGGGAAAAGCCAGATTATACCTCTGGGCTACCGGATTCCTCTTCCTTCTATACTAAATGCAAACTTCACATGATCCCAAAAGGACTGCTTGAAGGGATGAAATTGGTTACTTTAGAAATTTCTCCCCTTTTTGATTCACATTATTCTTTAGTGATAAATAGAGGAAATTGTTCTGTTCATCCATGAATGTTACATTAGATAGATTTTCATCAAGCCACATAAGATTATTTACACTGCTTATTTTTAAAAGTAAAATTAGGTGCTTGGAAAGATTTAAAGTGATTCTGATTCAATTTAGTGCTGCTTTCTGGACCATTACAAGTATATGAGCATCTGCTTTTATTTCTCCAAGTCTTTACCCTTTAGATACGCCAAATTATATAAAGTGCAGTCACTGTGTAGAAATCAAACATCAGAGAAATTATTCTTTTGGCTACACAATCATGCAGGCAATTATTACATTATCTTCAAATTATAGTTATACATTATTAATATTCATTCCTTGGGGAAGAAAGGCAAGTATCTCTGAGAGCGTGTTTTTTTTTTCCTGCCACGTATGAGAAACCAGATTCAAATATGAATTTACATGAGAAAGACATGTTGCCCTAGTTGGCTTTAAAATCCCCTTGAATGTGAGGGAAAGAAAGTGTGGGAGAAAGAACAGCTCTGAATCAAACCATCATGCACGATTTACATGCATTTATGGGCCAGCTTTACGTATATTATGAATATTCCAGTTCAAAACTTTTCACATTCTGTTTATCATTATGTTTGCTGGGTAGGAAATATCAGTTTGTTATTCAGTTAGAGCAGGGGTAGGCAACCTTGGCTCTTTTATGACTCATGGACTTCAACTCCCAGAATTCCTGGGCCAGCATTGCTAAGTATGGAAATCTCTCCCTTTCTCCTGAGCATAACTGGCTCAGGAATTCTGGGAGTTGAAGTCCATAAGTCATAAAAGAGGCAAGGTTGCCTACCCCTGAGTTAGATCACAGGTGTCAAACTACCGGCCTGCGGGCCAGATGCGTCATGCTGAAACCGCGCCCATCCCAACTCCAGCAATGGGGGGGAAATCGTGATACGTCATGACATGTCACGTGATGTTGCGAGTTTGACAACCCTGAAGAGGCTACTGAGTCAGTTCCCATCTTTGGCAACCATATGTTTTACTGAATCAGACTCAGCTCCACTGTGACCATCAGTAGTTCTTAGATGGATCTTTCAGCGATCTCCTTGAACTCCTCCATCCATCTTATCCTTACTGTTTTGCTTCTACTATTTTTCTCATAAGTTCAGTAACTTTGTTTTCTGGTCCATCACTTCATCTTCTCGAGCTACATTTCTGTTTCCTGATTATTACTTCAAGAGAGCAGTCAGTCTTGATTTTAGTTCAGGGGTGTCAAACTGCTGGCCCGGGGGCTGGATGCGTCATGCCGAAACTGCGCCCACCCCAGTTCCAGCAACGGGGGAAAAGTCACGATATGTCACGCCACGTCACGTGACGTGGCGAGTTTGACACCCCTGTTTTAGTTCATCCAGATTAATTGGTTCTTCTTGAACACCATGGTTTTAATAAACTTCCTGACAGAACAATTAACCGGTGGAACAACCTGCCTCCAGAGGTGGTGAATGCTCCAACACTGGAAGTTTTTAAGAAGAGACTGGACAGCCATTTGTCTGAAATGGTATAGGGTTTCCTGCCTGAGCAGGGGGTTGGACTGGATGACCTCCAAGGTCCCTTCCAACTATTATTATTATTATTATTATTATTATTATTATTATTATTATTATTATTATTATTATTATTATTATCCAAATCCACAATTCAAAAGAACCTTCAAAGGAACCGTCGTCCTCTCCTTTCTTAATGTCCTAATTTTACAATCATATATAAAGGTAGTCCTTGGCTTATGACTGGTCGAAATTCCAGTGTCCCATCCATGCAGTCCTGTGATCATGATTTATGACATTTTTGCCAGAAAGTGACATTTACCATCCCATCCTATAGTGTACAATGGGTTAGCTTAATAACCGTCGGGCTAACCTGTTTGCTTTATGATCCCACTCTGTTGCTTTACAACTGTGCTTGTTTAATGACTGCCGCAAGGGAAGGTTGTAAAATCATGTCCAGTCACATGGTGACCCATTTATGATTGTAAAGATTTATAACTGGAATTGTGGAGCTCAATTATGGTCATGACTTGAGGAGTTCTGGTATTACTATTGGAGGAGGAAACATCCATGTCCAGTAAGGCAACACTCTCAACCTTTGACTGTGCTTTTTCTTAAAAATCTTATACTGGATGTGGTTTGTTGCTGATGAGCATAAAGCAATTCATTATTTTATTGTTGCTTCTTGGGAGTTTATTTTCTAGGCTGCTGATCTATTTGGCGCTGTCAGTCAATCTGAAAAACAAAACTTAAATATATTGCATAATGTATGAAAATGTTCCGTTGTTAAAACATCTTTGAAGAAGGCCGAAATACACCTCCCTAGATTATCATTTCCCTTTGAAAATCAGTTCTGGATTAATCTTTTAGTTTGGCTTGGGAGGAAAACATTCTATAAAAAATTAAAGCATATAAAAAAAAGACTATACTAGTCTCGGCCTTGGAAGTATATTCTGTCCAATCGATTTATGAGAAAGAAGCCTTTTTTAATATTCAATGTATTCAGTCAATAAAATCATACCTGACAATTTGCCATTGGTATAGGATGGATTTTGTGGTCCATCTGTAAACCGCTTTTTAATTTCTCCCACCAAAGCAGTTAGAAAGCAACGGAAACCCAGAATAACAGTGTAGTTGTGATTGCTTAGTAGCACACGCAGCCCAAAACAATGGAAAGCCCTACCATTGTCAATTATAATCCACAATTAATTTTGTATTTCTTGGCTGACAGCAGATATTATAGGAAACCTCACCTATTATGTTCATGGCAAGGAAGAGGAGAAAGTAATAGTTCTTGCAAAGTAGGCTGGCATTGTTGTTCAGTCTAGTACACACTGTGTTGCTGATGTATATTTTAGGGAAATGGAACTGAAGGGATTGTAAAAAGGCAAATAAAGGAAAATAAATAAAGGTTATTCTTGTATAAATTGTATCAAATGTAACGCTAAGATGTGAGGCTATCTATTTCCTGCTCAGACAGAGAACTCACAAATGGTAATCAACAAAGTTCTTTTGAAATGTTGAAAAGGATAGGAACACCTCAAGGTTGCGAGAAAAACAAGATGATGTAGTGACGGAAGTAAGTAAGTTGTTACAATAAGTCTTTTGGATGTAAAAGTTCAAAGAAGATCTTTTAGAAATGTAGATGACAACAAAGACTAAGGTTTTTTTTAGGAGTAACATGTATCAAGAAGAGAAAGTATAAATGCTTGGTTTGAAACTTGTTCAGCACGCTCTTTGAGCCCAATCCAAATTGGGAAGGGTCTAAGAGGCCACGTTTGCAAACGCTTTTATTTTTTTTATTTTCAATTTTCTTTTCAATAAATTTTTGCCTTTGTTAACCAGACTTGTCTTTGAGTTGTGAGTATCAAATTTTGGGCTTTTAAATCTCACATACGATGGATCATGGAGAAAGCTAGGGAGTTCCAGAAAAACATCTACTTCTGCTTCATTGACTATGCTAAAACCTTTGATTGTGTGGATCATAACAAACTGTGGCAAGTTCTTAACGAGATGGGCATACCAGACCATCTTATTTGTCTCTTGAGAAACCTATATGTGGGCCAAGAAGCAACAGTGAGAACTGGACACGGAAGCACTGATTGGTTCAAAATTGGGAAAGGAGTCCGGCAAGGCTGTATACTGTCGCCCTGCCTATTTAACTTATATGCAGAGCACATCATGAGAAAGGCAGGGCTAGATGAATCAAAAGTTGGAATTAAGATTGCCGGAAGAAATATCAACAACCTAAGATATGCAGATGATACTAATGGCAGAAAGTGAAGAAGAACTAAAGAGCCTCTTGTTGTGGGTGAAGAAGGAGAGTGAAAAACTTGGGTTAAAACTTAACATTAAGAAAACCAAGATCATGGCATCCGGCCCTCTCAATTCCTGGCAAATAGATGAGAAGAAATGGAGGTAGTGACAGATTTTATTTTCCTGGGCTCCAAGATCACTGCAGATGGGGACTGTAGTCAAGAAATTAAAAGACGCTTGCTCCTTGGGAGAAAAGCCATGTCAAATCTAGACAGCACACTAAAAAGCAGAGACATCACCCTGTCAACAAAAGTGCGTATAGTCAAGGCTATGGTCTTCCCAGTTGCAATGTATGGCAGTGAAAGTTGGACCATAAAAAAGGCTGAGCGCCAAAGAATTGAGGCCTTTGAACTATGGTGCTGGAGAAGACTCCTGTGACTCCCTCGGACTACAAGGCGATCAAACCAGTCAGTCCTAGAGGAGATCAACCCTGACTGCTCTTTAGAAGGCCAGATCCTGAAGCAAAAACTCAAATACTTTGGCCACCTAATGAGAAGGAAGGACTCACTGGAGAAGAGCCTCATGCTGGGAAAGATTGAGGGCAATAGAAGAAGGGGACAACAGAGAATGAGGTGGCTGGATGGAGTCACTGAAGCAGTAGGCGTGAGCTTAAATGGACTCCAGAAGATGGTAGAGGACAGGAAGTCCTGGAGGAACGTTGTCCATAGGGTCGTGATGAGTTGGACATGACTTCACAGCTAACAACAACAACAATGGTGACGTATACATCTGGCCTTTTATATGCTATACTGTTTTTGGAAGGCTTGACTTAATAAATTCGAATTCGTGCATTTTTTCCAAAGATGTAGTTGAAAATTTCTCCCCAATCCCATCACGGCTGAAACATTTGGCAAAGGAAATTCTCTGAAATTTATATATATAAGAATAATTTATGAGTTACCCATGCCTTTATGTACCATGGCTAGAGTCACCATCCATGGTGCCAATCTCTAATTATTATAGTGTTTTACTGCTCCTTGCAGCAGCCACTCTTTCCTTTTTTTACAGAGAACTGTTGTAGAAAACATGTCCCATGAGACTATATAAATGTCCTTGCTTTTTTTCCAACTGCTCAAAGTAATGCTCTACCCTAATATCATGTCTCCTTAGGATTGGATGATTATGCCACTTTTGGCCTATTTCCCATTTTTTGCATTCTTAACTGCAGCTTTTCTCATGACACGGAGCAGTTTAAAAGCATTGTTTGAAATGATGTTTGCACAAAATAAAAACATAGATACAGATTAGATAAACGTAGCTGTAGATTAGAGCTGGAAGGGACCTTGGAGGTCTTCTAGTCTATCCCCTGCTCAAGCAGGAGAACCTATACCATTTCAGACAAGTGACTTTCTAGTCCCATGCTGGCAAGCCTATGGCACGCGTGCCACAGGTGGCACACAGAGCCCTCTCTGTGGGCACGCGCACCGTTGCCCCAGTCCTAGGCCTTCAGCTGGGTTTTATAAAACCTTTTTGCTTTAGGCCTCTGGCGCCGTGTGCAAAAAAAAGGTTCAATCAATCAATCAATTTCAACTTCTTGCAGGAAAAAAAGATCTCGCAAAGTTGGAATTGATTGATTTAACTTTTTAGTCCCACCCAGTCTGCCGTTACCACCGCAGCCACACCCACCCAATGGGCCACGCCCACCCAATGGGCCAAACCCACCCAATGGGCCACACCACCCGATGGGCCACACCCACCCAATTGGCCATACCCACCTGGCACCCGACGATACATAAGTGGGTTTTGGGTTCCAGTTTGGGCACTCGGTCTCTAAAAGGTTCGCCATCACTGGTGTAGTCCATGGCTCAGCATGAAAACCTCTCCCTTTCTCCTCAGCATGGCTGGCTCAGGATTTCTGAGAGTTGAAGTCCACGAGTCATAAAAGAGCCAAGATTCCCCACCTCTGGTGTAGTCTCTTCTTAAAAACCTCCAGTGATGGAGCACCCATGATTTCTGAAGGCAAGCTATTCCACTGTTAACTGTCCTCACTGTTAGGAAGTTTCTCCTTAATTCCAAGTTGCTTCTCTCCTTGGTCAGTTTCCAACCATTGTTTCTTGTCCTGCCCTCTGGTGCTTTGGAGAAGAGTTTGATGCCCTCGTCTTTGTGACAGCCCCTGTTTCTTCTTTTCTTTAGACTAGCCAAACCCAAGTCCTGCAGCCGTTCTTCATATGTTTTAGTCTCCAGATTTAGATATAGATACAGATACACAATCTCTCTCTATATATATATATGTATAATATGATGCTAATGATCTATTGATTTTATATTTCACCTTTTCTCTAGGACCTCAATATAATGTATGTAACATTATCTGCCCTAATTTTTGTTTACAGTTTTTCTTTCACCCAGAAAAAAAACAGAAAAGTTTGAAAATCTGATCTCTGGTCAGCTATTTGCCTCAGTTCGGGGATGGCCCAAGGAGACCAAGATGACACTGAGATATCTGGAATGAAAAGGTTTCACCTCCTTGTCTTTAGCATTCTTTGTTTCCCATCATTCATTTTGTGGAGTTTCTTGATCTAGTGCCCATCCCAGTCCAATTCATTCTACCGGCCTCATGGCTGAGCTAATCATGAATCTGCTTAGCATCTTCAGAAATGAAAAGTCATTTGAATAATAAACCAAATATCTTCTCATTTTCCAACCATGGGAAGATCACCAGTTTGAATTTAGTCTGGGAAACTTCAGGAATGTAAATTCTAGCCTTTAATCATTTAACTGTGCAATTGCTTTATTGATATATGTGGTTATTGAGTTAATGGATGAATGCCCACCTCAGGGCAGCAAAATCGAAACCTAACCAAACCACAGGCTTTGAACTTTGAAGAACACAAGCTGTACACATGGTTGGGCATTGGGGTGTCTTAAGTATCATCTTCAAAGGGCACCTTTAATGCACATAAATGTTCACATGCATTGTGGCTTTCTGCCCAAGTTCTATTTCATGATTTAATGACAATCAATTTCATAATATGGCCAACCAGCCACCTTAGTTCTAGAAAAAAATGGATAATAATAATGTTTGGGTCAAAATAGATTAAGTCATGCTTTGAAGTGCTCTCTCTCTCTCTCTCTCTCTCTCTCTCTCTCTCTCTCTCTCTCTCTCTCTCTCTCTCTCTCTCTAATTAAGGGAGACTGATTCTTTGTTAGCAATTTAAAAATTTACACATATATGAGCTGTCACCGGTGTGACTACTGCCTGTCGATTGCCTTCAGGTTAGGCTGACACAGGAAATAAAGATTTGTCCCATGTTGGGGGCCTAGCAAGGTACCGGTAATCTAAAAATAGTTAACAAGTATTTGACATATATCTCCCCTTGCTTCTCAGCTAACAAAGCGAGAGAGAGTCTGTGGCTTAGAGGTGAAAACAACTGCCTAATGTGCAATCAGCCCAGGTTCGAATCTCAGAAGGGTATGGCTGACTGATGAAAACTAATAAGTTTGAAATGCATATCAGTCTCCCTTAATTCTTTGTTAGCAACAACATAGCTCTTTCAGTTACAAGGCTGTTGAGGCTTTTGTGCTTTTCTTAGGTGAAAATTTACACCTGAAGATCTCTGTGTTGAACTTTTGCAAACATTATCCATTGGTTCAGTGACATACACAATGCTTTTGCATCAGGAATGAACAGTCCAAACTCTGAAGACAAGTCCTTGTATGATGCTCCAGAGACCCTTCCAAAGGAGCCAATAATGGCATGTGCATGTTGACATCATTGTACAAATGCCATTAATAAGGAATTGCATCACAGATATGTAGGAACAGCTACATAATTATTCCCATTTTCATCATGACATTATCACATGCATGTCATCAGACAGGTGAATGTCTACTCTCTTCTTAAGTAAAAATGATGACAACTGTGAGCATCCCCAAATCATTGATCAATTTGGGTTAGTTGAGGTTGATGGGAATGCAAATTCAATAATAATCCAACTGAATAGAATAGAATAGAATAGAATAGAATAGAATAGAATAGAATAGAATAGAATAGAATAGAATAGAATAGAATAGAAGCTGGAAGGGACCTTGGAGGTCTTCTAGTCCAGCCCCCTGCTTGAGCAGGAGAACCTATACCATTTCAGACAAGTGACTGTCTAGTCTCTTCTTAAAAACCCATCTTTATTATTTTCACAAATAACCTAAGGCAGCAAACAGATCCAATGTACCTTCCTTCTCCTATTTTCTCCACAACATCTCTATGAAGTGAGTTGAGCTGAGCTGGGAGAGATTGCTGAGAGCCCAAGGTCACCCGTGGCTAAGATGGGACTTGAACTCACAATCTCCTGCTTTCTAGCCTGGCGTCTTAACTACTAGACCAAACTGGCTCTATGATACATTCTTTAATCATAGATGAAATCACAGATTACTTCCCAAACCACATGAGGCGAATACTAACACTAGCGCTCCGCCTATGGCCTGGGATTTCTGAATCGGTCTTGTGATTCTCTATCCTCACCAACTAACCTTAGTTGTTTACCTCAAGATGAAATACCGTCCAACTGAAGCAACCTTTCAGTTTCGCACTGGGCCTCTACGGAGTTGCACAACGTAAGTCATTTTCTAGGTTTTTAATTGACAGAGAGGAAGCTAGAGGCCTTTAACGAGGAAATCCAGGAGGCTTGGAGGTGTCACAAAGCACAGATGCTCAGGAAATGTGGCACTTGTGTGGGTTACTTATACGGAACTTCTGAACTAATATATTGTCCTTTCAGCAAAGGAGGGTGAGTTGTTTCATTACTGATGTGCCTACCAACAACTGTAACCCAGCAAAATTCCAGTTTATCTCAGGCGTCGCCTGGTTTCCTTAAACCCTCATGTGACATGCGGCAAGTTGACTTTTTGTTGCATAACAAACCGCTTACCTCAGAGGATCTTAAGAAAGGATAAAATAATTAACAGTGCATAACTGCCTCCCCATATCAGAGGTGCAGACAGAGAAATTTAGCTCTTGTAAACAGTTTTTTTCCCCCTCCCTTAATGAGTAAAGTGACAGGGAGAACATCATTCCTCAAATCGTCCATGACTGATTTGAACATTTTGCCGAACGTATTCAAATCCCACAGCCTTCACACCAAGAGAACCATAATTATGAGAGACCAAATATAGCTACGTTCTGGTCAATGGTCTACTTTTAGCAGTCATTTGACTTAATTGGGGTGGGGGGGTGGGATCTGGCTTACAAAGCTGAAAAGAAGATATTAATGCTTAGCAATGCATTTTTTAATGCAATTGAACATCTTCATGAGATTCCAGAAAGAACTGCTCCTTTATAAAATCCTCTACTTATATAAAGCTGCATTTTAGCAGAGCTCTTAATCAAGTTGGAAACTTCACTAGTTTAGGAATTGTGGTAAAAAAATATGTTAATTCCTAACTTGAGTTTCTTCCAGGCATCACTTATCAACCAAGCAAACAACCAACCAATCAACCAATCAATCAGTCAATCATTTATCCATCAATCCATCCACCTACTTATCTACCTAAAACACTTTTATACTATTTCATAATTTCCACAGCAGTTCACAGCAAAATGACAAAGGACATTTGCTACATGTTGTATTAAGCATATATTGATTGCATTCTAATGAAGATAAAAAATACCAGTACTTCATAGACTTGCACATACGTACTAGATTCACAACCTCCACCTGCCCATAAGTTACAAGGTCTTTGCCAGGCCTTTGGGTAAATGTAAATGAAGTTTGTTTGTTTGTTTTAAATTAATTTGGTCCCATCTGAGTTTGTTATCTCTGCCACCTCTGTTGTTTTCTGTCTTGTGCTGCTTTCTTGTTTTTAACACTTTCAATAATCTGTAAACTGCCTACCAAGAGTCAGGTAGCATGCATATTTAATTTATTACATATTTAGCCAGATATTTAGACTGGATTTATCATTTTTATCCATTTATTGAGTCCTTCCCAAGGACCTGGGATAGGAAGATGTTGTTGCTTGATGGTGTTAAAGCAGGGCTCTTCAAACTTGGCCCTTTTATAACTCGTGGACTTCAACTCCCAGAATTCCTCAGCCAGCATGCCTGTCTGAGGAATTCTAGGAGTTGAAGTCCATAAGTCATAAAAGGGCCAAGTTTGAAGACCCCTGTGTTAAAGGTACAGTTGCAGGAGGCAACCTGTTCCAAGTAAAGATGCCTTTTGCAATTGACTGGTGGTGATTTTTTTTAATGCCGATGGTGTTCAAGTGATGCTCCAGATGTTTGGGGATTATGCCTAAGGTGCCTATTACTATTGATGCTGTCTTTGCTTAAAAAAATATATATATGCCACATTTGTTCTACTTCTATTTGTAAGTCTTTGTATTTTAAATTTTCTCTAGTTCTTTCTCATCTGTTCAGCATTTTCTGGGCACAGCAATGTCCATTATCCAGAGTTTTTTGTCTTTCTTATTGACAGTTGTTAATCTGGGGTATTATGTAGCAGGCAGCTTGTCTGTTTGAATTCAAAGATCCCAGACCACTCTACTTTATTATTTTCTATGCGTCTAGATTTAGGCACTTACCTTAGTTATGAAGTATCCAAAAATAGAATGCATGGCTGTCCTATGTGTCTCTGTACAATCTTCTTTGCTCCAACTTGTGGTATGCAGACTCCAAGGATCCATCCAGGAAATCTCAAGGCAAGCAACTTCCTTTCCCCAAAAGGCTACAGCGTTGAAGAGAGGCACAACGGAAGAAAAACCATCCATCCCCTCACAATTCACAAGACAAGTTCAAAAATATTTCCTAAAAGATTTTCAAAAAAAATTCTGAAACATCTAAGAAATGATCCCCAAAGAATCATCCTAAGAAAGAGAGGGCGGGGGTAGTTTGTTTCTTAAAGGCTCATCAAAATGTTTTTCAAAGTGTCTTATGAAGAAAAGCATTAAAACATAAAGAAAAAAAATGTAACAGACAACAAAGCAGAAACTTGGCAGGGCAAAGATTAAAATAGATAAAATCAAACTCGGGAAGCTGGTAAACCTTTGACACCAGCCACTACGTGGTGAAGTGCTAGAGAAATGGAATCATTTTATCTGGCTGATTAAATTCAATGAATGATAAGCAAAGTGAGGTTCCAGGGGCAGGCCATTGGAGCAAATACCCAGAGCCCAACTCACCATGATGAACATACTGTAATTATCATCATATGAAGTAGTCTTCTTCTCTAAGAAGACAAAAGACCTCTGAGGTTATGCATGAAGAGCTGTCCACTTAAAATCCAGACTAAGATTAAAATTACAAAAGGGAGAGCAAGGACCTTTTCATCAATACTGATTAGACAAAAGGAGGGGATTATTGGATTGCTATATAATTGTAATATTGGCCTATACCATTTCAGACAAATGGCTGTCCAGTCTCTTCTTGAAAGCCTTCAGTGATGACGCACCTTCCACTTCTGAAAGCAAGGGACTCCACTGGTTAACTGTCAGGAAATTTATCCTTAGTTCTAGGTTGCTTCTCTCTTTGGTTAGTTTCCATCCGTTGCTTCTTGTCCTGCCTTCAGGTGCTTTGGAGAATAGCTTGACTCCCTCTTCTTTGGGGCAGCCCCTGAGATATTGGAACACTGTTATCATGTCAAACCCTACTCCTTCTTTTAATTAAACTAGATATACCCAATTCCTATAACCGTTCTTTGTATGTTTTAGCCTCCAGTCCCCTAATCATCTTTGTTGCTCTTCTCTACAATCTTTCCAGAGTCTCAACACCTTTTTTATATAGTAGTGACCAAAATTAAACGAAATATCCCAAGTGTGGTCTTACTGCATAAAACTAGGCCTTTATCAAAAGCAGCTGCTTTTTTTTTTAAAAAGAGGAGTTTTAAAACAATTTTATTATAGGTTCCAGATAACTGATTCCTTCCTTATGTATCATTTGTGAACAATACATTTCAAAAATGAAGAAGGCATGATGCGGCACTTTTCAACATGTATGTATAATAGATTTCAGCCTTTCCCAGTCAGGCACACACTAAATACAGCATGATGGGTATTTCCTTAGTGGCTGGGGACTGTAAGTGCACACTTGGTTGAAGAAAGTTGGATTACTTTGTACAAGTGGACAGAATGGCACTGATTTTAAAAACGGGGTTGCTCTATTGTAAAATAAGCCATATCCTAATGATATGTGAATAATGACACAGAGACACACTAGCAGGACTTCATACAAACACAGTTGTCCCCAAAGAACAGCTATTATGAATGAAAGGTATCTTTCAAGGTGAAGCTCGGGGAATCCAGCCACAATAAAATAAGCCCTATTTCATATCTTCAGAAACATACAGTAGTTACGATACTGAACCCAGTGGATCAATGTGTTGTGATTGTGTGCCAGTCTGTGATCCCAGCAGCTGAGTCCAGGGGATCTGAGGAGGAGGAAGGGGGGGGGCTGGGGAGCCATTGGAGGAAGAGGAAGGTTCTGATGAGCTCCAAGACTTACATTCCGGTGAGGAGCCTGGCCCTTCCACTTGTGCTCAGGATAAGACGCAGCTGTATGGGGAGGCTGGGTGGGACGCAGAGGACACACAGCTGGAGGACATGAGAGATGCCGGAAAATGAAGACGGACAGGAGAGTAGTCCAGAGGGAGGCAATGGGGCAACTCCAGGGGAGGGGAGAAGGCATTGAGAAGCCACGCCTTGAGGACTGAATTACAAAAGGGGAATGTGTGGGCGGTGCTGGTTGCTGAAGGCAACCGTTGCACAGTACTTCATAACCACTGCGCCACCATGAGCTATGCAGTTAGGGATCATTTTTGAGGAAACTGGTGATAGCTAATTAAGAAGACAAAGTCTTCTCTGATCTTTGAGGCCCTTTGGGACAAGTAAGAAAAGATGGAATAATCCTTTTAAAATATGAGACTGATTTTAAGCAGCCATGAACCAGAAAACCTGGAATGCATCATGCACAAACTCAGTGAGAAGGCCTCAGAATGACAGGGTTGGAATTTACAAATTGTTTTTGGAGAAGACAATTACACAGTTCTTCCTGTCTCTTTTGAAAGGATTTGGCTTTCTTTGCCTTCTCTACGGATACTAATTTTAACATCATAACAGAACCGTCTGTGGACCTTCATTCTAATATTCAGGAAGTTGGAAAGAAATAGTAGCTTTCAGAAAAGAAAGACAAAAATTATTTTCAAAAATGAAAGTTTAATTACTTAGTGAGAGGATTTCAAATGGAATCTGGATTCTCCTTTTGAAAATAGGACTCTTTGTTTTACCTATGGCAGACGTCAGCAAAAAGTACGTGCAAATTTTAAATTGTTTCCCACTGTATTTAATTTTCCTATCTTATTCTCCTTTTAAGTGTTAAGTATAAGCCAGCTTATACATTCACATTTATAACAAGACATTAGGCTATTGAGACTGCTTTTGATGCCCAGGATACGAAAACCAAGAATGTCTTTCTACTTGTATCCAACCTGAAAACTCAGGGCAATTTTTGAGAAAGAATTGTTGAGCCCATATTGGAAAGGGAAACATTTATTACAACCATGGTTCTGATATTAATCCCAATAATGTTCCATAATAATTATTCTTTGCTGTTGTTGCTAGTTGAGAATCGTGTCCGACCCATCGCGACCCCATGGACAATGTTCCTCCAGGCCTTCCTGAAGTCCACTAGTGCTTCAGTGTCTCCATCCAGCCACCTCATTCTCTGTCGTCCCCTTCTTCTCTTGCCCTCCACCTTTCCCAGCATGAGGCTGTTCTCCAGTGAGTCCTTCCTTCTCATTAGGTGTCCAAAGTATTTGAGTTTCAACTTCAGGATCTGGCCCTCTAAAGAGCAGTCAGGGTTGATCTCCTCTAGGACTGACCGGTTTGAACGCCTTGCAGTCCAAGGAAGTCACTAGAGTCTTCTCCAGCACCATCGTTAAAAGGCCTCAATTCTTTGGCGCTCATCCTTTCTTATGGTCCAACTTTCACAGCCATAACTTACTGAATAAACCTAAATTGTCTAAGTTCATGCAGCCACATATTAGCCATACCAGCTGCATTTCCACAACACATAAATACAATTTAGTCTAAGATGTTGTACATACCCAGGGTAGATGTCCTTATACACAGTTTATCACATTGGTGCCATCATGATTCGGAACAGACAATGATATAATTTAACAAAAGTCTTGTTGTTGTTAGTTGCGAAGTCACGTCTGTCCCATCACGACCCCATGGACAACGTTCCTCCAGGCCTTCCTGTCCTCTACCATCTTCTGGAGTCCATTTAAGCTCACGCCTACTGCTTCAGTGACTCCATCCAGCAACCTCATTCTCTGTCGTCCCCTTCTTCTCTTGCCCTCAACCTTTCCCAGCATTAGGCTCTTCTGCAGTGAGTCCTTCCTTCTCATTAGGTGGCCAAAGTGTTTGAGTTTCAATTCTTTGTTAGAGGGACAGCAGATTGAATCATTTACCTGGGCAATGAAGCAACCTCATTTCTTGTGGGTTATTCAGATTTGTTTCATTTAGGGGCACCTAATCATTTGCCAAATGTTTCATGTTTTTATTCTGATTGCCTATTTGGTATTTTGTCCTTCTGCTGAGAGCCAGATTTTGCTGATTTGGAATCAAGCAGTGCCTATGTCAGCTTAATCGATTCATCCCGGTCACACATACCCCCTCAATTTTCAAGATGCATGTGAACTTAAAGCTGATCAAAGTCAGGCATGTTATTGGTGGTGACAAATGTTGCCTTCAGTGAAAGAAATTGCTAAGAGCCAAAAACTTGTCTTTTTGAAAAAAAGGACTGTTTGTGCCGAACAGACCAGATTTCAGAGCATATGGCAGGCCTGCCAATTTGGGGAAGCCATGTCACATGTCAGTCAGTTTCGATCACATTGTGAGGCAGCATTCGGCAGCCAAAAAGCTCACTCACACACACTTTGCCTTCCTTGTCTCTCAACCCTCCCGAAAGCGTTCCAAGCTAAAAAAAAAACCTTTCTCGCTTGAGCCAAATAAATATTCCTTTTTGCAGCAAGCTCTTAGATGGAGGTAGCATTAAAAAAAGAAAGCTAAAGTAGCACAAGACATGTGTCCCCCTCGAAGTTGAGCCTCTTCAAAGACTGTAAAAATCCAGGCAATGACAGAGGCTAGCAAAGACATAAGATCTGAGCTACCATCTTTTGGCTTATCTTAAAGTGTTGCCGAAGGGACGCGGTGGCTCAGTGGGTTAGGACTCTGAGCTTGTCAATCAGAAGGTCAGCAGTTTGGCGGGTCAAATCCTGAGTGCCGCGTAACAGAGTGAGCACCTGTTACTCATCCCAGCTTCTGCCAACCTAGCAGTTCGAAAGCACGTAAAAATGCAAGTAGAAAAATAGGGACCACTATGGTGGGAAGGTAACAGCGTTCCGTGCGCCTTTGGCGTCCAGTCATGCCGGCCACATGACCACGGAGACGTCCTCGGACAAGCGCTGGCTCTTCGGCTTTGAAACGGAGATGAGCACCGGCCCCTAGAGTCGGAAACGACTAGCACGCATGTGCGAGGGAACCTTTACCTTTACCTTAAGTGTTGCCACCATGTGAAAAGACACAGAAAAAGAAACATGACGGATTTATCCCCTTGCCTCTTTCTCCATCCGAACTCCAGCCTTGAGAGGCAATCCAAAAAAGAAGCCCATCCAGTTGCACTGGCTCTGTCTTTATTGTCAGTTACACAAACAGAATCTTGCAAGTTCAGGAGATGAATCAAAATGCCAAATCCCGTTCTAAACATCTGGCCAACTGCGTGACCAACCATGATGATAATTTAAACCTCTATGCTGCCCAACTCTCAACAACTCTGGATGACTCATGACAAATTAGGGACCTTTAAATATTTATATATTTGGGGGGGTGTTACATATGAGTGTGGGAAGAATCCAGAGGAAGAAATATTTGGGGGGATATTAAAAAAGGCAGAATATGATTTCCCCAAAGGAATAATGGAGAAGATCTTTAAAAGACAGAAACTTCTCCTCACCCCACCCCACCGTCCAGCCAGACAACTCAGCAGAAACCAGCTTTTAGAAATGCTGATGTAATAATCCATTCAGGAAGGTTGGGGCCTTCCAGCTAGAAGCTGAAGAGATTAGGAAGACAAACACCCTTAAAATCTACATACCCCACGCAAATTCTAAGACAGGACATAATAGGATTAACCCGCCACACTTAGACTCAGGTCAAAGTACATGACACAGGAAATAGAAACAGGAAACAACCTCAAGAGCCCCAGAAGGTATAAAAGCCCACCACTCTGCTCCATGTGGTCAGTTTTTCCAGAGCCATCTTTCTGTCTGGCTCTCCTCTTCAATAAACTAAAACCTTCTTTCTAAAGCAGTCTCCATGTTGTTTATTCCCAGCTTGGACTGGACCCTGATGAAGATTTTTCTTTCAACATGAATGTATTGATATCTTCTGAATACTTCTGTTATGTTACCTGCACTAGAAGATCAGCAGACTGATCTATGAGAACAGGGATTTTCAAACAGAACCCTAGGGTTCAGTGAGAATTTGATGGATTCCATGAACTCCTAAGGACACTTTTTAAATAAAAAACGACAACACTTGAATGCAGTCAGGGGCATCCAATAATTTTTCTAAGGTAGAGCAGAAATGGAGGGGCTTGTCAGCTGACATTCAAAAGTTGTCTCCCTTCCCCCATCCCCTAGAGCAGAGGTCCGCAACCTTTGGGGGACCAGGGACCGGTTATGTGGAGAGAGGTTTTTCCATGGACCAGAGAGTGTGTGGTTTTGTGTGCTGCCTGCATCCCACAGATGGGGCTTTGCTTGTTTGTGCGGACCGGTTGCTAGCATACTGTGGCCCGGTACCAGTCCATGGACCAGGGGTTGGGGACCCCTGCCATAGGGCATTTGTGTTCATGACAACTCATTACTTTGCCTCTTGATTAGAAATCCTGCGAGTGTGAAAGCTGTCCTAGAAAAAAAAAGGAATGTAAAACATAGAATTCAGAGCCAGAAGAAAAAAAGAGTCAGAGAATATAAGACAATATCCACACCTGTTCATAAAGCTCATGTACGTGCAATGAAATTGAGTGGGACTCCGTTTCAATGAACAAACCAGGATTATCCCAGGAAAACCATCACCTTTTGAGGGTCCATGTAGAAATTTCTGTGATTTCTCAGTTTGGGGCTCACAGAGTTATGATGAAATTGAAGTAAGATCAGTGCTTTTTTTAATCATAGAACGCACGGACTGGTGTTCCGGCATCTTTTTTTGAATGGAAGAACCGGTTTCTTCTAAGCTGCCAGCACAATAAGGCTCTGGCTCGGTCAAAGGAAGCTGCCCAGGGAAATTGGGGGCATCGAAGGTCGACCCAAAAACACTTCCACGGCCCTGAAAGCAGACCCTCCTCTCTGCCTTGGTTCATGGGGCTCCCGCCGCCACCTGTCCTCACCCCCCTGTTGGCCACCAGGGACCAGGACTGACTCCTGGAGTGAATCTCTTCGAGGGACCAGGCGCACTCCCAAAGCAGCAGTGCCACTGCCGCCTTGGTCACTCTGACTCCGGAGTGTTGAAGGAAAAGTCTTCATCATGGTTCAGTCCAAGCCAGGGATAAACAACATGGTGACTGCTTTAGGAAGAAGGTTACAGTTTATTGAAGAGGAGAGTCAGACAGAAAGATGGTTCTAGCAGAAGAAAAGGGCTGAGCGCATGTAGGGAGTGGGTTTTTGTACCCTCTGGAGCCTTTGGTTTGGAGTTGTTTCCTGTTTCAGGCTTTGTATTTCCTGTGTCATGTATTGTGACCTGAGTCTGGATGTGCCTTTCTGGTATTCTGATGGTGGTGGGCTAATCCTATTATGTCCCAAGGGTCATATCCTGCTTCCCTGTGTATGTGGCTGATGACTCTTAGATTTTTGTTGATTTTAGGGATCTAATCCCATCTTCCTGACTCCAGTCTTTCTGACAAGATTAACACCTGTGTAATTCTGCAGACTTGGTTTCTGTTTGGGACAGAGAGACTGGGGGGGTTGGTTTCTGCCTTTAAATCCTTTAGGGAAATATATTCTGTCTTTTAAATATTTCCAAGAATATTTCTTTCTCGTGGGGGGGGGCTGACTACCCACAGGAGGAAGCTTCTGTGTCATCAGAGGTGGAGGAGGACGAGGTGGCAAGAAGACATGCCGGCTCTGAACAAGCACCCTCTCAAAAGCCGTGGCAATGGCGTCCATCAGCTGATGCTGCTCACATGATCTGCACCTCGTAAGCTCCCTAAAGCGGTTTCTTCTTCCCTCACCCCACCCCCATGTTCCGTAAAGGGCTTTCGACTGGAGCCCGGAGCTGTGTGTGAGTTCCGACACCTTTCTTTCTTTCTTTTTTTAACAAGAAAAAGCACTGAGTAAGATAATTTGTTTTTATACATATCTTGTACCTTAAGGATATCTATTGCTTTTAAAGGATCAGCTGTATTTTCTCTTTTAGACTTGCACGCAAAATATTTACATATTTTTAAACATACCTGATATGCCCAGAATGTGTTTGCTTGAAGGCACTTATTTCACAGGTCTGAACTGCAGCTGTGGGGCTTACATGCCTCCGAAAAACTGCTTTGAAGCACACGGAGATGCTCACGTAACCATCCTTTAAAGCAGCTGCTGTTCTGTACCAGCCTGCTACCAGCCCTGCAGAAAAGGCAGGGACAACCCCTTTACAAACGGCAAGAGGCTGGAAGTAAGCCTGCCAAATTTATTAACATAAAACAGAGCAAAACAAGACACCAACCATGAAACAGGAGCTATGAAACAGGAACTATTCAAGCGGTTGCCTTCAGCAAACCAGCCTCCCACGCATTCCCTTTTTATACAGTTCAGGGCGTGGCTTCTCTCTGCCTCCTTCCGAGGTGCCCCATTGCCTTCCTCTGTTTACTCCTGATTGACTGCCTCCTGCGTTGGGCGTCCTTGAACAGGGCCAGCTGTGGGTCATCTTCATCCACGCTGTCAGGCTCACACAGCTGGCTCTCTGTGGTGACCAGGTGGGAGGTGCCTGGCTGAGGGCTCTCATCAGCAAGATCTTCAACCCCCTCAGCAAGCTCTTCAACACTCCCCTCCTCCTCTGAGTCGTCCGACCCAACTGCCGAACCCACAGGCTGACCCTGAATCACAACAGCTGCATCTTTTCTTGGACTCACCCAGCTGCTTTCTCTAGCCGCAGCACTAGGCCAGCCAAAGGTGCAGTTGGTCTCAGGAGTTTCACTGAGGTAGTACTTGGTGATTCCCTGCTCTTCCAAGCAGCTTTTTGCCTCTGAATCTGAAACGCTGTGCAATTTATGGTGGAATTTCATGAGGAACATACAACAAAATCAAAGTAGTGCCTTAGATATGCTTTCTGGCTCCCACAGAAACATAGAATCATCGTAGGTCTGGAAGGAAACTTGGAAGTCTTCTATTCCAATCTGTTCTCACTGTCGGTAAATTCCTCCTTATTTCCAAGTTGGATCTTCCTCTGATGAGCTTCCAGCTAGTGCTTCTAGCCCTGCCAACGGGTGATATGGAAAATACACTGGTGCCTTCTGCCCTGTGACTGCCCTTCAAATATTAGAAGACTGCTATCAGGTCCCCCCACACCTCAATCTTCTCTTCATTAAGCTAAACTTACCTAGTTCCTTGAGCTGTTCTTCGTAGGATTAAATTCTCAGGACCCCTTCTTTTTGTTGCTCTTCTCTGCACTCTTTCTAGGGCCTCGTCATCTTTTTTCTGTTGTGGTGACCAGAACTAGATGCAGCATTCCAAGGATGGCCTCACTGGTGCACTAAGGAGTAATACTCTCACTTTTTGTGACGTTATCCTAGTATTTGTGCAACCTAGCATCATGTTGGCTTCTTTCTTTCTTTTTCTTTTCTTTTTTTGGCAGCTGCGGCACACCGCTCACTCATACTTAAGTGGTGGTCAATTAGGACATTTAGATCTCTCTCACAGGCACTACTATTGATGCAGGTACTGCCTACTCTGTACTGGTGTATCTGAGCGCAGTCGGTCAACGAACTGCAAATCCATCTGGAAGTGATACCGTCAATCCCCCATTGTTCTGTTTTACCAAGGATAGGCTATGATTTGCTTTACCAAATACCTCACTGAAGTCCAAGTATACTCTAGCTAGCCATAGCATTTCGTTGATCCAGTAATTTAGTTACTTTATCAAAGGAGGCAATATGGTTTGTTTGGCATGATCTTTTTTTAACAAGCCCATTTTAACTTCTTGTAATCACTTCTTCATTTCTAGGTATTCACAAATCCACTGCTTGATTATCTTTTCCAGGATTTTCCCGAGTATTGATGTCAAGTGATTGGTCAGTAGTTTCCTGGATCGACCCTCCTCCTCCTCCTCCTCCTCCTCCTCCTCCTCCTCCTCCTCCTCCTCCTCCTCCTCCTCTTCTTCTTCTTCTTCTTCTTCTTCTTCTTCTTCTTCTTCTTCTTCTCCTCCTCCTCTTCTTCTCCTCCTCCACCTCCTCCTCCTCCTCCTCCTCCTCCTCCTCCTCCTCTTCTTCTTCTTCTTCTTCTTCTTCTTCTTCTTCTTCTTCTTCTTCTTCTTCTTCTTCTTCTTCTTTTTCTTCTTCTTCTTCATCTTCTTCTTCTTCTTCTTCATTAGAACCTCATCAGCTCTTTTCCAGTCCTCTGGCAGTTCCTCTGGGCAATAAAAGATTTCATTCTGTGGTTCTGAGATCTTATCTGCCAGCTCCTTCAGAACACGGGGATGTAAACCATCTCATCCTGGAGACTGAACCTGTCCAAAGCAGATCGGTATTCTCATACTAATTCCTTGTCTATCTTGACCTGCATTCCTGTTCTGTCTCCCATGACACTGTGTTTTTCTTTTGTCCATCTGAATGGTCTCCAAAATGCCCAGATTTCCTGATCAGCAGTTCAAGCTCTTGGTCAACCTATTTTAGAAAGAACTTTTGCCTATTTCATTTGGGCTTTTGCATTTATTTGGGGGTGCAAGGACACCATGATCCTGCAGCAGGAAAGAAAAGCCAAGATTTTAAACAGGGTCAGAGTCTTAGTTCTCAGATTTGCAGATACCAGCAAGTTCATTAAACGTTTCAGACATTGGGATATCCTGATTGTTTTGATCTTTATCTGTTCGTGAAAAAAAACTCCTCCAAGTCCATAATAGGTGTCAGTAAAACGCTATGAGCCTAAGACAAAAGAATCCAATTTCTGATTATGGAGATCCATATCTAATCTTTCTGGATGTTCCTGGTTCTTGCCAAGTCAATCCTCCGTCAGCCTTCACAGGACTGGCTGCTGACCAAGCACATAAGTGGCAGTCTCAGAAAAGTAGTTCATTGCTTTTCATTCCTATTCTGACACTTTGGCAATGCACAGCAAAGAGTCGGCTGAGTTGGAAAGCATTATGGGATATTCATGCGTTGCTTGGTACCAGGCACTTGCTGAGGGACGCAAGCCCATCCATTCAAAAGAGCAGCACGTGACCCATTATGTCTTACTTTCATCTGTGCGGAGAAGCAAGTCTCCCAAATAAGACCTGCAAAAGATTGGGCAGCCTCCAGAGGGCAGGAAGATATTTGTGGTTTCCATTTCTCTTTGCTGCCCTCTAATGATGATCTCCGATTTTGCAGCCCAAATAAGGAACATCAAGCCTCCGAAGACATGGAGGCAGGGACTCATTTGGTATTTACCCTGCATGACTTTCTTTCCTTTACTTCCAATGAATTCAGAAGAGGGAGCGGTGGGGAGGAAACAGACCTACTCAGCCAGGAAAGTAAGGGACCTCATTTGATGTGGTAGGAAGAGGCATGCCAGAGTTTCTAAGCAGGTGAATGAGCAAATGGGCTTTTGTTGTAAGCCAGCGTGGTGGAACAAGCAAATGGGCAAGGTGATTAAAATAATAATAATAATGGGTAGAAAGCAACTGAATTGCAAAGTTGTTAATTTCTCCCAAAGGGGAAAAATGTTCAGCCGAGTTGTTCTGTTGGTTCAAAAATTAAGCCTCTTAACTCTTAACTTTACTCCGTAGAAATTGCCTTTCCTGGGTATTGTTGCTTTAAGCCAAGAGTTCTCAAACTCTAATTTTTTTGTGCCTTAAAAACCAAATTGGTTTTGAACCTCCAGTGTGTGAAAAAAGTAAGAATAACAAGCACATCTGCAAGGATCAAAAAAGTCAAGTTGGGGGACATTGCCACCATTTTGACTTTTCAGCTTGCTCTACCTTGAGTAGCCTATAACCTTGGAGATCTTATGGAGGCAAGTGCGGGGTAAAATGAGAGGTTGAAAGGAAGCCCATGTCACTTCTCTCCACCTTGCCTACATCAATGGCCAAAGTGGAACTCCTGCATACAAAGTGCAACTATGCTGGTTATTGTCCAAAATGCACTTGTTCGGTAGGCACATGAGAACAGGATAGGGAAAGACCCGCTGGGTTTGTGACGTGACCAAGAGCCTTACTTAAAAGTAATAGTACTAGAAAACCACTATTTGGGGCAACCAATACTACTGCAGTTGGACACTTTGTTGTTACCATGGTTGAGAGGAGCTGCAAAGCCCAACTGTATATCTACAAATGTTTATAGCTGCAAGTCATAGATATTTCATTTTGCCCCTTCAGACATTTAAAATGTTTTTACTGATCATCAGACCTTCTTGTTCCCCACCCACCAGCTTCTGTCTTCTCTTTTGTCTCGTTGCTTACTTTCTAGTCCAGGGGTCCCCAACCCCCGGTCCGTCAATGGGCTCTCGGCTGCAGCATGTCAGAAACCGGTCCGCTCAAACAAGTGAAGCCCCATCCACAGGATGTAGGCAGCACGTGAAACCAGGCGCCCTCTGTTCCATGGGAAAACCTCTCTCCACGGAACCGGTCCCTGGTGCTCAAAAGGTTGGGGGCCTCTGGTCTAGTCTATCAGTCATTCCATATTTAATGTCCTCTAGTCAGTTTCTGAATGCTTATAGGAAACTGAGATCTGGTGTCAGATAGCAGGTTTTAGAACTATTCAAATTGGCCCGAATGTTGCATTGTGGCTGCAATCCACTTATTTGGTTTCTTTGCATTACGTGGCGTGTCTCAAATCCACGGGCAAACTGGCTATCTTCAGAAATAGTTGGCTCATGCCAGGAAGATCTTCAGTGCGGTGAGGCTAATTTATCATTTGAGTCCCACAGTTATTTAGCTTTAGGAAGTGACAGATTCTTCTCCCCCTCCATTCATATCTGAGGTGACAAGACAGGAGATGGTGAATGCTGTATAGCCACTTAGTGGAAGCATAAGCCCATAATGTGATTTTTCTCTCATTGTCTTTTACTGGATGAGCCCCAACTGGGCCTTTATTCACAGTGAATCGTCCTACATTACTTATTATTATGAGTTATTGCTCTATACTGTATTTGGCAGGAAAAAAAATACTATTGTGCCTTTGTTTTAGCTAAGTCATTGAATTACCAATTACTGGACCCTAGAGATGTCCACACGGGGGGGGGAGGGAATGTCCCCCCCAAAAAAAAGGGTAAAGGTTGTGGCTGCAACCACATGATTGAAGCCACACCTTTTTTTCTATTTGAGATAGGCATAAAATGGAGAGGCATAAAAATTTCAATTGCAGCTGCCATCTTCACATTTTTAACCAGATCTCGTGGACATCCTTGCTGGGGTTAACTCTCCCAGGTAACCACGCGTGCTAACTCTATTTTATTTGAGACATTTTGCTTATTTGAAGGAGCTTCCTGGATGAGAAGCGAAACGTGCTTCAAGGATAAGCAAATAAAGCCCAGTTGCCTCTTGAAAAAGCACCTTTGGGACAACTATGACGTGGATGACTGAGAATGTCCTCCGACATCTGTCTTTATTATTTATTTATTTTATTTTATTTTTGGATTTATATACCGCCCCTCTCCCAAAGGACTCGGGGCAGTGTACAGGGCAATTAAAACACAATATACAGCACATAATATACAAAAATTAAAATAAATTAAACCAAGTAGCCCTAAGCAATAAAACACGTTCTAAAATTTAAAATTTAAAATCTAAAACCCCAATCCCTCAGTCCAGGCCAGCAAGTTCAAATAGCCAAGTCTTCAGGTCGCGGCGAAAAGAGCGAAGGTCGGGAGCCATCCGGAGCTCAACAGGGAGCTGATTCCAGAGGGCAGGCGCGCCCACAGAGAATGCTCTCCCCCTGGGGACCGCCAGTCGACATTCACTGACCGACGGCACCCTGAGGAGGCCCTCTCTGTGGGAGCGCACAGGACGATGGGAAGTTAACGCCGGCAAAAGGTACTCCCGTAAATAATCCAGGCCCATGCCATTTAGGGCTTTATAGGTCATCACCAGCACCTTGAATCTCACCCGGAAGACAACTGGAATTATATGGTTACATTAACAGAATCTTGCATGAATGAAAATATTCCTGCCCTCTTTTTCTTTTATTCTCTGGAAAATTGGGAAAGGTCCTTTCTGGAAACATTCCCCACACTTCCCTCTTTCTGTAGAAATCTTTTTTATGCTTGTTGTCCACTCTGCGGCTATGTGTCTCCTGATGTCTTAAACTTTTTTTATTATGAAATCACAATTTCAGGCAAAGAGTTTCTTTCATTAAAACAAAAGCCCTCTTACAAATTAAAATAACCTACATAGTTATCCAAGTTATGAAAGAGCATAGCACTCTGCTGATCATATCATGAACACAATTTTACATCAAGGCTTATAGAAATAACTGCTTACCAGATCTATATGAACCACAGTTTTTTTTTAGAAAAGGGAAATTGAGCTTTCATTTTCAGGTAGCTAAAATAGTTTCTCTTTTATCCTTTTCCTAAATCTAATTATTTCCTTAATAATTCATGCTTCAGTTTGACAGGCATAGGCAGATAGACTGAAGTAATACTATTTTTTCCTCAGATTAAACTATAATATTCTCACATCAAACTTTTTTATTAACCTTTATATTTTTAAGGTAGATTAATATTTTTATAATCATACTCGTGAATTTAGAGATCTGATTGTTTTCTATTATTATTATTTTTTAACAACATTCACTCGCATTTTGGTGTCTACTGTCTAGGAACCACACATGAATTAATAACCTAGATATCATATTTTTCAACTTCTTTCCTTGTTTTGGGCTGGTTGACAAAGTATTGCCAGATGTCAGGCAAAGAAATGTAGGGTGTCACGTTTGTTATGAATTTGTCACCAATGTCTTTACTATCTTTCATCCCATCTACATGGCCAAATGCTCTGTTCTGGAAAATATAAGTATTTGATCCACCAACCACATCACATTATGAATGCTGTGAATTTGTTTATCACACTGGACCAGACCATTCAAATATACTTGAGTTCCAACATGGAGATAGTAGCACATACTTTTGCATTATCTTCTACTTTGAGGATCATGGATAAGTCAATAAGATAAGATAAGATAAGATGAGATGAGATGAGATGAGATGAGATGAGATGAGATGAGATGAGATGAGATGAGATGAGATAAGATAAGATAAGATAAGATAAGATAAGATAAGATAAGATAAGATAAGATAAGATAAGATAACCTTTATTGTCATTTTTTTACTATAGGCACAAGGGCACACATCAAAAATGAAATTTTGTTGCCCACTCTCAAAGTGGTACACATACAGGACACACATCTAACCATACTATATACACATATGTATAGATAGTGCCGTCCCATATTTTGTGCTGCACCTCCTGTCACTCTTCCCCATTGCCTATTAGCAAGGCTTGACAGGAGCTTGAGTCAACTATACCTGGAAGATGTAGCTCATCTACCTCAGTTGTAGATTTTGGAGAGGGGTGTGTGTTGGAGGGGTGTCCTATTAGGGTTTCCTGCCTGAGCAGGGGTTTGGACTAGAAGACCTCCAAGATCCCTTCCAACTCTGTTATTCTATTCCAGACATGTCAAACACAAGGCCCGGGGGCCGGATCTGGCCCGTGAAGTGGTTTCATGTGGCCCGCGAAGCCATCCTGGAAACAGTGAGGGAACGGCCCCCACTGCCTTGGCCCTGGCCCAGAGACCCTCCTTCTGCCAGAGACCCTCAGATCTGTCCCACTCCTGCCCCGGCCCCCATAGGCACCCTTGATGCGAACGATGTAGAGCTGGCCACGCCCACCCAGTAGGCCATACGCACTTTAGCTACGCCCAGCCAGTAGGCCACGCCCACCCTGGCCATACCCACCCGGCCCCCTGAGGGCAAACGCAATGCTGATGCGGCCCTCAATGAAATTGAGTTTGACACCCCTGTTCTATTCTATTCTATTCTATTCTATTCTATTCTATTCTATTCTATTCTATTCTATTCTATTCTATTCTATTCTATTCTATTCTATTCTATTCTACTCTACTCTACTCTACTCTACTCTACTCTACTCTAAGCATATCTATAATGTTCTCATTACAATTGTCTGGACTTGTGTGGTCTTATAGAATAGAACACTTTATTGGCCCAAATCCAATTCTCTCACTCACTTTTCCATTCCATTTTCACACAGCCTATCCCTTTTCCCTAACAAAAGGTCCTGCGCTCTGGCCAAATCCCCATGCTTTCCAGAGTCTGTTACTTGAACAGATTCTTTCTGCAGTTAGGAAAGGCCAGAGGGAGCAAAATCCAACTGTGATTGGGAAAAGGGTCTTCTCACTCACTCACTCACACACACAGACATATATACAGTTCTCTCGCTCCCCTGGGCTTTAAAGTTAAAATTTAGAGGTACTCACCTTCTTTCCAAAGCAGCCCTTGAGCTGAAACTCAAAACTCCCTTTACCACCCTCGCTTCAAATGGCCAGGGCCTGGGAAACCCATCCACAGACACAAGGGGTCTGCTGCTGGCAAAATGGGGCTTACCCAGTCTCAGTCCACTGGAGAGGTTAGCTTGGAGTCCCATCCTGGGTGCTAAATTATTGAAAGAAAAATCTTCATCAGGGTCCAGTCCAAGCTGGGAATAAACAAAATGCAGACTGCTTTAGAAAAAGGCTGTAGTTTATTGAAGAGCAGAGCCAGACAGAAACCTAGCTCTGGGAAAGCTGACCACATGTAGTATGGAGTGGTGGGTTTTTTTTTAATCTTCTTGAGCTTTTGTTTGGAGTTTTTCCTGTGGCGTGAACTTTGACATGAGCCTGAGTGTGCCTTTCTGGTATTCTGAGGGTGGTGGATTAATCCTATTACGTTTCCTGTCCTTAAAAATTTGGGTGCGGCTATGTAGAATTTAAGGGCCTTTGTCTTCATGATTTCTTCAGTTTCTAGCTGGAAGGCTCAAACTTTTCCGAAAGGATTATTGAATTTGCATTTCTAAAACTTGGCCTCTGGCGAGTTTTCTGCTTGGGGGAGAGGGGCTGGGGCTGGTTTCTGTCTTTCTTAAAGATCTTTCTCCATTATTATTTTGGGGAAGTATGTTCTGCCTTTTGAATAGTCCCCAAAATATTTCCTTCTCTAGATTCTTCTCAATAATAAAAGAACTTGGTTTTGCAGTGCACCGTTTTTTCTATTTATTGCTGTCTTTTAATTAAAGGAGTTTTTAAAAGTTAATAGATCAAGAAGTGGGCAGATCTCAAAGAAAGTAACTGCAAGCACTGCATTCATTTCCCAGGGCATTTTGTGCTTGTTCCTAAAACCACATGTAGCAAACTGAATATTCTTTTTCCCTAGTGTCCAAAAGGAAATGTTCCTTTACAACCAACCTTTATGCTTTAACCTGACAGTTTCCCTCCGAACATCATGAATGCTTGTACCATCTTTTTATCCTTCCTCTCTTCCCTAGCTATTTTTATGATGCTATCAAAACCCTTTTCTGTGGCTTTTGATTATATGGTAAATTGTGCCTCTCTGTCAGGCAGAAAAATCCTGTAACACTTCCCACTATGGATTGAGAAGCATATTGTCTTGGTTATTATAGTTTTGCTTCTGTGCCTGTTGGCCATTTGAATTCCCCTTGTAATTCTATCGCATTCTGCAGAAGAAGAATTAGAATTCCAGTCCAAAACCAGGCAGAAAATGTCTACATTTTCTTTTTTTATTATTATTTTCTTTTTTCTTTTTATAATTGTGTTTTCCCTCTGTGTCCATGCTCCTAATTTCTTTCGGAACTATGAAGTTGTGGTGGTGAGTATTATTACCTATTAATAATACAAGTAGCCCTCAACTTATGACCACCATGACTTGTAATCGTGATGGGCAGGCTCCATTATGGTGGCAAAATTGAGGACAACCCATACTTGAGGGCTTGGCAGCCCAAGGAAACGACAACCAATCACCAGCCATCAACACACCAATCAGCCAATAGGAAGGCACCACATAAACACAACTGACAGAACAGCCCAAAGCACGTATTAAAGTAGAGAAATTCCCTAAAAATGGACTCCAGCATGAGTCCAAAAGCTCAGAAGAGTACATTTCTGGTCCCAAATTCGATTTCGTACTAGCCATACTATTCATCCAACAACATCCCTACTTTAGACTGGATCTTTTACAATGACTTGAGTTCCAACCAAGACCCTAGGAATTCTGAAGTTATCACTGTACTATGTAGAATGTTCCAAACAAGGTAGGGCTTGCTTGTTTGTATGTTGCCAAAACACTAGTGTCAAACTGGTTACATTTAAAACTTCCAGTTATTTAGCAAATTGAAAATCTTGACGTTCCAAGAACTCCAATTACTACTGGTATTGTGGTTGATAATACCAATCGTATTATTAGATTCAATTTCATTTTCCCAAATCCCAATATTGTGTTACTTTTTCCCTGGTGCACTCTATCCCTTGCCTGGATATTATTCTTGAAAAGTCATGCTGTATATTTCTTTTGTCGTCCCCTAGGCTTTGCACCTTCCATTTGTGTTGAGACTCCACACTGGCTTTAAAAGCTGAGGAGAACAGCCTGAAGACAACTAGATGCTTTCTCGTGGTGGCAAAGAGTCCTGTCCAACTTGTCAGTGCTACTGAGATTCCATACTCCTATTAATATTTTATCACGCTTTATTATGCCAAACAATGTATGACAGCTAATCTCTTTTGTTCAAACATTTAGCCCACAGTGGGCAGCAATTACAGCTTACTTCCATATCTGAATTTAAATGTAATTTTATCGTCTTAAGTGGGCCGGCGTACACTTGCCACTCTGGAGAGAACCTATTCCTTGAGGCATACGCCTTGCTGCAGAATTGTCCTCTAATACTGACAGCAGGGATTTGTTTCCTAGTCTGTCTAAACTTGGCACGAAAAGTCCTCTTCAGTGCCCAGTGATAATTTTTCAGTTCAGGTCCAATCCAAGTTCTACTGAATGCTTTGGAAAGACTCCTAATGGCTTTAGTGGGTGTTGCATCCATTTTTTGTGTTAGCAGAAATGGTAAAGGTTTGTTCCAATTGTGCCAATGTTTCAGCAAAGGAACAGCAAATGCCACCAGGGGGCTGAAGATCTCGCTAAATCTGGTGGGATTAAGGAATGGTGAATCAGTATGAGATCAACTGAGATGGGATCACATTCTTGAACATGACTCTGAAGGAGATCTCATACCTTCCTCTCTTAAACATCCATACACATTGTGGAAGAGCTAACAAACCATTAGGAAAATGTTCCAGTCAGTGCTGTGTATTAAATGCAAGTGCCACTTATTCGTAAATCATTGTTTAACTTAGTGAGTCCTTTTCTCCCGGATGAGCTTTTCAATGATCTGTTTTGAGGCTTAAGTCCCATTTTATTTTTTATTTTTGCAACAGACAAATCCGAGATTGAGTTGCTTTCTTGTAACTTAGTGAAAACTCTCACATAAGATGCATCAGTTATTACTTTCTCTCCAGTGTGCAATGAGTGATTTTGCTGATATTTCCTGATGATGTTTCCTAATTTTCTTAACAAATTTAATAATTGGCCATGCCTCCATGGCTAATGGCGATTATGAACTGTAATCCAGCGCTGTTTGTGAATAGAGCCTTTCCCAAAATGGTTTTATGTGCCTTTCCTCACATCTTCCAGATGTGTGAACTTTGGTTTCTAAAATTCCCAGCCACTATGGTAAGTTGGCAACTAGAAATTGCCAATATTGGGGAAAACTGGCCCCAAATGACTTTTTTTTTCTTCTTGGCTGTTCTCTCCTTCCGTTACCTACTTATTAAGAAATGTGGTTGTATTACTTAAAGATGAAGACAAATTTGAATTGTTTTAATAATCATTTTAACTGTATAGCTATTGTTGTTTCAAGTTCTTAAAGGCTCTGAGAAAAATGTAAAAAATGTGGATCCTAACCTAAGATCTAACGATTTCGCTGAATTCTAAACATGAAACAGACTAGGTTTCAGGGCCTGGAAATCTTATTAATCCAGATGCACTGCCCATTATTTACACAGGAAGTTGCTTCGAACCAAGTCAGATTCTGGTTTATGATCCAGTGCTTTTTTTGTAAAAGAAAAAGGTGCCGGAACTCACACATCTCGTACAACCCGGCTTGCCTATCCTACAAGGTTCCATCCAAAAAAGGTGCCGGAACTCCGTTCTGAGCGTTCTGTGAGAAAAAAAGCCCTGGGTTTATCTAATCCAGTGCTGTCTGTTCCACCTAGCAGCATTTCTCCAGGATCCCACAGAGAGTTCCTTCATGTCAGCAGTGAGGGATTGCCCCCCTGCAAGCAAAGCTCTTGGGTCCATCCTCTATAAATTACCCCCTTCGCCATTCATCTAGGTTTCTCTCATCTTGGCGGAGATGGACACAAATCTGTCTTTGTGTGGCCCGCAGGACAACTAATGAATGAATACTTTCACAGCTGCAGCCATCAAGAAGCTTCTCTCAAATCTTGGCCAACCCATTTTGATTTTCAGAGACAATTAATATAGGGGTAGACAATACATCAAATGGAAGATTTTGGAACCTGTTCCTGGCAAGGGAATAGAATACACAAAGCTTAGACGCAAACAAGTTGCCCCTGTGGTGTTTTATTTATTTATTTATTTACATCCTTTGTCGTCGTTTCCTCCTCCACTCTCCTTTTTCTCCACTCCTTTTTCTACTGAGCGAATGGCATGTCGGGGTGGAGGAGATACGAAGAGGTGTGTTTTGTGTCATTTGTGTTGGTTTTGAGAGAACAATGCAAGACTGTGATGTATAACATGCTCGGTGGTAATGTTTTTCCGGAAGAGTATTCCATTGTCCTTAGATGCCAGCTAGAAGTGCTGCCTATTTTTTTTTTTAAAAAAATTGCTGGAAATCTACTCCTTACTGATATATGTGATGGGAATTCAGCAAAAGAGACTTAGTTGCTAATTAAGGTAGTGAAGGTTGCAGAATACGTTTCTCAGAATAAAGCCCACTGTTTTCACCGGGATATGCTCCCAGGAACAGCATAGAAATGATAGGGGGGTTAATTGCAATTAATATTTGCAATTAATATTTGCAATGTTGTAGTTTTGCATTTTCGTGTATTATTATCTGAACCTGTGAAATCAGCAAGAGTGACAAGGACTCCCAGATTCAACATCTAGGAGAAAATGCTTTACATATACACATACATATACATCATATACAATATATCATATACACATACATATACATATATGCATATGCATATGCATACGCATACGCATACGCATACACATATACATATACACAGGGCTTTTTTTCTCATAGAACACTCAGAACGGAGTTCCGGCAACTTTTTTGGATGGAACCTTGTAGGGTAGGCAAGGCGGGTTATATGACATGTGTGAGTTCCGGCACCTTTTTCTTTTACAAATAAAGCAGTGCATATACATATACATATACGTATACGTATACGCATACGCATACGTATACGCATACGCATACGCATACGCATACGCATACGCATACGCATACATATACATATACATATACATATACATATACATATACAAATACAAATACATATACATATACATATACATATACATATACATATACATATACATATACGTATACGTATACGTATACGTATACGTATACGTATACATATACATATACATATACATATACATATACATATACATATACATATACATATACATATACATATAGATCCGCAGATCAGCTGTGCGGCGGAGGCGCCTTCAGGCATCCAGGAGGGGCCGGAGGCTCTGCTCTGCCCCGGCCCCCTGATCGACTCCTGACCGGCTCCCGGGCGGCAACGGCGTCTCCGCAGATCAGCTGTGCGGCGGAGGCGCCTTCAGGCATCCAGGAGGGGCCGGAGGCTCTGCTCTGCCCCGGCCTTCTGATCGGCTCCTGACCGGCTCCCGGGCGGCAGCGGCGTCTCCGTGGGCCAGCTGTGCGGCGGAGGCGCCTGCAGGCATCCAGGAGGGGCCGGAGGCTCTGCTCTGCCCCGGCCCCCTGATCGACTCCTGACCGGCTCCCGGGCGGCAACGGCGTCTCCGCAGATCAGCTGTGCGGCGGAGGCGCCTTCAGGCATCCAGGAGGGGCCGGAGGCTCTGCTCTGCCCCGGCCCCCTGATCGGCTCCTGACTGGCTCCCGGGCGGCAGCGGCGTCTCCGCGGACCAGCTGTGCGGCGGAGGCGCCTTCAGCGGCGGTGGCAACGACTCCCAAGCCCCAGCTCGGTCGCCTATTCGGGGAGCCGGCAGCCACGATGGCAGTGGCGGCAGGGCTTCACCAGGCCCGCCCCCTGGCCCTTGGCGGGCATCCAGGAGGGGCCGGAGGCTCTGCTCTGCCCCGGCCCCCTGACCGGCTTCCAGGCGACTGCGGCAACATCTCTGCCCTGCCCCAACCCCCGTACCTGTTCGACTCCGGCGGCTTCCCCAAGCGACCAACGGAGGCGCTGCAGACCACCTGGGTAGCGGAGGCGGCGGCATCGTCGGCAGCGGCGACGGCGAGTACCCCGCAGGGCCCTAGCCTGTCATCTCCCCACGGGCCCGAACACCGGCGGGGGCAGTGGCGATGGGGCGCCTCTAACCCGCCCCCGAGCCGCTGCAACTGCTGCAGCCATCCAGAGTGGGGCCGGTGCCTCCATCCTCGGCTCCCTATTATGCCTCCCTGGACAACAGCGACGTCAGGGATGTTCAGGAAAGACCCCGCGGATCAAATGGATCAGCTAGGCGGCGGAAGAGACAGCCGCAGCAACCGGGACTGGAGTCGTTGCCCTGCTTCGACCTCCTGGCCTGCTCCTGATCAACGGCGGCCTCTCCCTGGGATCAAGGAGATGCTGCAGGCCGGCTGTACGGACCCGATCGACCACCACCGAGGGGCCTTTGACAGCGGCGCTAAACTTCTCCAGGCCCCGGTCACCCAATCTCACCGAAACCCCTCGACGGCAGCACCACTAGATGCGGCGGGGCGTCCACGGCCCGCACCCTGGGTGCCGAAACAATCTCCGTGCCGATCAACACCCCTAAAGACGCCAGGATGCAGCTGATTGTTGGAGATGACGGCGACCAGACAACCGAGGCCATCAACATCTGGCCTCCTCCAGCTCCGAACCCCCCCCCTGCCCTCCCTCGCCCCACAGGACATGATGGGCCTGGGTGCAAGCCACGGTGGCAGAGTGGCCTGTCCTACACCTGCAGCCCCATAGAGGTGAGAGCTCTATGGGGTATGCTTCACCCAGAGTGGGTCCTGGACCACCCCCAGAAGCAGAATCACAACCCATCGTGAGAGGATGGGGGAGTGGCCTGCTTCTGCGGTTCACCCAGCCAAGTGGCAGTGGCTGGGTGACGGTCCAGATACCCACCTACCCGACTAGACCCTCCTTCTAATGCTCCACCCAGGGGACCGCCTTCCCAATGCTCCCCGATGCTCCCTATGCATCTTCAATATTCTTGCATAGACCTTCTCGCCCTCAGGAGTTCCCCCCTCTCCTGGGTTCGTCCTGCCTTCATTACATCAAACCTCGATGACGGGCCCGACCTTTGGGCCTCTGAGAGATGGCCAGGCAGGGTCAGGGGCCTCCATTACAAGACCAACAAGAGGCCCCTGGTTAAGTTTCTTGTTAAGTTTTTTGTTGGGTTAGGGAGGGGGGCGGGAAAAGAGTATGGCTGCTCGGGGAAGGCAGGCCTTCCGAGTGCCATAACGCAGGCCAGGCTTGGTGAGAAACGAGGACCAGTCGCCGACAATATCCGAAGGTGCACTGACGAACATCCTATTCCCAGGATGGTGGGGAACGGCAGAAGGTGCACAAACAGAGGGCCGCATCATCACCGGGAGTGTCATCTCCGCTCTGTACAAGCGGTGAGACGCTCCGACCCTCTGTACTTCCCCGGAGGACCCGGGAGCGAAGGTGTGCAGCCTCCTATGCTGAGGCTGGTCTACCTGAATGCCAGGTCCGTAGCTAACAAGGCACATCTTGTTCGTGACCTAGTGGAGAGCGAGCACGCGGACCTGGCTTGCATCACGGAAACCTGGCTGGGCCAAGAGGGTGGTGTCCCTCTGGTTGACCTCTGCCCGCCAGGTTTCCAGGTGCTGCACCAGCCTCGGACCCACGGGAGGGGCGGGGGAGTGGCAGTTATCATCAGGGAATCCCTTAGCCCGCGAGAGATCACCGTCCCTCAGATGGTCGGGTGTGAGTCTCTCCTACTGAGATACGGCCCGGGAGCGCAGTTGGGCCTGCTGCTAGCATACCTACCACCTAACCGTGCAGCAGCAGCCCTGCCCGAGCTACTCGATGTCCTCTCAGGGTTGGTGGTTGAATTCCCAAGACTCATGGTCTTGGGCGACTTTAACCTACCGTCCCTGGGAGGATCGTCCGATCTGGCTCGGGAGTTCATGGCTTCCATGACGGCCATGGACCTGTCGCAAATAATTTCTGGACCGACTCATGAGAGAGGCCACACCCCAGACTTAGTGTTCTTGTCTGGACGGTGGCGCGATGATATCGGTGGGGGTGCCACGACTGGTATGCCCCTGTCATGGACCGATCATCACCTCGTGCGGCTAGACTTCCCCTTTGCCACCCCCCGCCGTGGGTGCACGGTGCCAACCAGATGGTACCGCCCTAGGCGCCTAATGGACCCTGATAGGTTCCAGGCAGCGCTTGGGGACGCACATGCACTCCCTGCTCACAGCTCGGCGGATGCCTTAGTGGAAGCCTGGGAGAAGGCAGCCACGGAGGCTCTGGACCGAGTTGCACCCATGCGGCCTCTGACCCGGCGCAGATCCCAGCGAGCCCCATGGTTCACCGCGGAGCTCCGGGAAATGAAGCGTCGGAGACGGGGCCTAGAGAGCCGTTGGAGATCCAGTCGATCCGAATCCGACCGATTGCGATTAAGAAGCCTCACCAGGTCTTATCTCGCTGCGATAAGGGTGGCAAAATCCAACTACTTTTCCACCCTCATCGCGTCCGCAGATAATCGCCCGGCTGCCTTGTTCAGGGTGACTCGCTCCCTACTGAACCAAGAGGTGAGGGAGGAACCCTTGCAGGGTCGAGCCGAGGAATTCGGTCAATATCTGCTGGATAAAATTGCTCGGATCCGAACCGGCCTGGACTCCAACTGGGCTGAGTTGGAAGAACAAGGCATGGACAGTCTTGTCAACGTCACCTGGGAGGAATTTGATCCTGTGACTCCCAAGGAAGTGGACAGGATTATGAGGAGGTTGAGCTCCTCCACATGCTTACTGGACCCGTGCCCTTCCTGGCTGGCATATGCAGCTCGAGAGGGGACACGAGGCTGGTTCCTGGCGGTCATCTCCGCTTCTCTGAGTGAGGGTCACTTCCCCACCGCCTTGAAGGAGGCGGTGGTGAGACCTCTCCTCAAGAAGCCCACCTTGGACCCATCCTCATTGAATAACTTTCGTCCAGTCTCCAATCTTCGCTTCCTTGCGAAGGTTGTTGAGAGCGTGGTGGCGCACCAACTCCCTCAGATCCTGGACGAAGCGGTTTATCTAGACCCGTACCAATCGGGCTTCAGGCCGGGGTACAGCACGGAGACGGCATTGGTCGCTCTGATAAATGATCTCTGGAGAGCCCGGGACAGGGGCCATTCCTCTGTCCTAGTCTTATTAGACCTCTCGGCGGCTTTCGATACCATCGACCATGGTATCTTGCTGCGACGCCTCAGGGGACTGGGAGTGGGAGGCACGGTTCTGCGCTGGTTCTCCTCCTTTCTCCAGGGTCGCTCGCAGTCGGTGTTGGCAGGAGGACAGAGGTCAACCCCGAGGCCTCTCGCTTGCGGAGTACCTCAGGGGTCGGTCCTCTCGCCTCTCCTGTTCAACATCTACATGAAACCGCTGGGCGAGATCATTCGCAGCTTTGGAGTAGGGTACCATCAGTATGCTGATGACACCCAGCTTTTCATCTCAACTCCAAACAACATCAGTGATGCCCTCGACGTGATGTCCCGCTGCCTGAAAGCGGTCCGGGAATGGATGGGGAGGAACAGGCTTCAACTGAACCCGGACAAGACTGAATGGCTGTACGTACCGGCTAGCCAGGATACTCAGAACATCCCATCCCTTAACATCGGGGACGAGTTACTACCCCCTGTTGATAGGGCCCGCAACCTGGGTGTCCTCCTTGACTCGCAGCTCTCCCTGGAAGATCACATAGGAGCTGTGACCAAGGGGGCCTTCTCCCGGGTTCGACTAGTTCGCCAATTACGGCCTTATCTGGACCTGGATGCCTTACGTACAGTCACCCATGCTCTTGTGACCTCTCGCCTAGACTACTGTAACGCTCTCTACTTGGGGCTGCCCTTGAGATCCACTCGGAAGCTTCAACTGGTGCAAAGTGCAGCGGCGCGGACACTCTTGGGAGCCTCCCGATACTCCCATATCACACCTCTCCTCCGTGCGCTGCACTGGCTTCCAGTTGCCTTCCGTGTGAAGTTCAAGGTGCTGACAATGACATACAAAGCCCTACATGGCATGGGTCCGGACTACCTGCGGGAGCACCTTCTGCCAATGTCAGCGCCCCACCGTCCTGTGCGCTCCCACAGAGAGGGCCTCCTCAGGGTGCCACCGCTCAAGGAATGTCGGCTGGTGGCCCCCAGGGGGAGGGCATTCTCAGTGGGTGCGCCAGCCCTCTGGAACAGCTTGCCAACCAAAATCCGGATGGCCCCCGACCTCCGCACCTTCCGGCGCGAATTAAAAACTTACCTGTTCCAGCAGTCCGGCCTGGCCTGATAGCTCTTATTGGGGTCCCAGTTTGTATTTTACTATTGTTTGTTTTCACTACGGTTCATTCTGTATGCCTATCTTATTCTGTACACCGCCCTGAGTCCCTCGGGAGAAGGGCGGTTTATAAAAACAAAAAAACAAATAAAATAAATATACAAGCAACCTAGAACTAAGGAGAAATTTCCTGACAGAACAATTAATCAGTAGAACAACCTGCCTCCAGAAGTTGTGAATGCTTCAACACTGGAGGCTTTCAAGAAGAGACTGGACAGTCACTTGTCTGAAATGGTATAGGGCCGTGGTGGCGAACCTATGGCATGCGTGCCACAGGTGGCACACAAAACCGTCTCTGTGGGCACGCGCGCCATCGCCCCAGTCCTAGGCCTTCAGCTGGGTTTTATAAAACCTTTTTGCTTTAGGCCTCCGCTGCCGTGTGCAAAAAAAAAAGGTTCAATCCATCAATTTCAACTTCTTGCGGGAAAATAAAATGTCTCGCAAAGTTGGAATTGATTGTTTGAACTTTTTAGTCCCATCCAGTCTGCTGTTACCACCACAGCCACGCCCACCCAATGGGCCATGCCCACCCTGCACCTGATGATACATAAGTGGGTTTTGGGTTGCAGTGTGGGCACTCGGTCTCTGAAAGGTTTGCCATCACTGGTATAGGGTTTCCTGCCTGAGCAGGGGGTTGGACTAGAAGATCTCCAAGGTCCCTTCCAACTCTATTGTTGTTGTTGTTGTTGTTGTTGTTGTTAGGCAACCTGTGGGTTTCTGTGAAATATTGTCAGAAGTCATGGTGATGGTGAAGCAGTCACAACATTGCCAATTTCAATGCCACAGGAGTCATGGGCTCCAGATTTTGGCTGCATTCTGTAACTTAGCCCATTTGAGTTTAGCCCATTGATGCTATATGATACACTGTTTTGCCTAATTGAATGTTATAAAGAGTTAAACATATACTGCACATATACTATATATTACATATACCTACACCTAGGTAAAGGTAAAGGTTCCCCCGCACATGCGTGCTAGTCGTTTCCGACTCTAGGGGCCGGTGCTCATCTCCGTTTCAAAGCCGAAGAGCCAGCACTTGTCTGAGGACGTCTCCGTGGTCATGTGGCCGGCATGACTAGATGCCAAAGGTGCACGGAATGCTGTTACCTTCCCACCGTAGTGGTCCCTATTTTTCTACTTGCATTTTTTACGTGCTTTCAAACTGCTAGGTTGGCAGAAGCTGGGACGAGTAACAGGCGCTCGCTCTGCTAGGCGGCACTCAGGATTCGACCCGCCAAACTGCCGACCTTCTGATCAACAAGCTCAGCATCCTAACCCACTGAGCCACCGTGTCCCTTTACCTACACCTACACCTACACCTACACCTACACATATACATGGCTGGTCAATGTTTCAAATGCAGACTCACATTTTAAGTCTTTTTGAATCAATTCAGCGTGGTACTAAGAAGCATTTCATACTCCTGGGATTCTGGAAGCATCCATTCAAAAAGTGGGCTATGAGAACAAAGAAACTGGAAGGCCAAGATGAAAACTGGTTTTAATTCTGCCTAAGTAAACATTAATAAAATCAAACTGAATTAGATTCTAGAGGCAAGAACGAAGACATTTTTTTCAGACCACAGATTGCAATATATCCCTCCCCTGTGAGGTTGTGATGGAAAATAGATTAAATGAAAACGCCACTTCATGTTTTGAAGCTTTAAGGAAGCTTTGAAATGTGCTTCCATTGTAGGTAAAAACAATAGTTTCAAAGAAATCTCAGCTGGAAAAAAAAGAAGATTAAATTTGAGAAACTCTTCAAACAACTGAGCTAATCTTTATATATATTCAACATGGTTTTACTTGTCTCTTTTCCCCAAATGGCCTGTTTAAGCCAAATAAAGTGGAATACAATGGCTTTGATATTTACAAGCTTTCAAGTCCATTTCTGCAGACTGACACCCTTTTCCTAAATCCTGCTATCCAGGGGTTAACTGACCACACGCTCAGAAATGTACGATCTTAATCTCTTCCCGATGCAGAGAAGGAAGCATCTCCTACCAGAAGCATGAATTGGTTTATCTTTAAAATAAACTCTCAGCCATTCATTGACATCTGTGGCAGTAAACATTTTATAATAATACACTTAAGGTTTTCCTAAGCCTCGGTAACGTAATCAGTTTGAGAAAAGTTTTCAAGGGTGTTTTTTTTTAAAAAAAAAAGAGGAAAAAAAATAAATATGGTTGCATTTCCAGGCTTTGTTATCTCAGCTACAAAAAAAAAGTGATTCATTTTTCTCCGGGAACTCAGCTGGCTGCCCCTCCTGCAAAGAAAGATTTAGTATATGTCGATCGGAAAGGACAGTGTTTATAAAATACTGCAGATTTTTAAAAACATTTCTAAGTTTTCCGGCAAGTTGAGATTTAAAAAACACAGTTGCGCTACAAGGATAAACTGATTTAATTTTTCCAGTTCTCAAGAAATTTTGGCCTTTGTCACTGCCCTACGTAGAGAGGACAAACTTCTGATCTACCACCAGTCTTATATTACATCAGCCCTGGAATTGTCTGCTACATCTCCAGGCCTGGATCCTTGGAGATTCAACATTAACTGGAGAACCATTAGTTTGTTTCTCCCGTAGTGAAGGCCAAGCAACTTTATCAATGAATTTTTAAACAATCAATGCCCTGGATTCTTCGTAGTGTGATATAAAATAGCGGCAGATCAGATGTGTATTTGTATCATAGGTATGAAAACTCTAGGATTCAATTTCACTTTTCTTGATAGCCAAATTCTTTGCTGAATTTATCTCCATTCAATAGGTAAGGGGATTTGGTTACTAGAGTAAGCCAATCCTTGGTGGTGCGTAATAACAAGACTATAAAGCCCTCCATGAAGTTTGGGTAGAGCGGAATTATTCCTCGTGTTAGTAAAGAGTGCTCAATGGGCAAAGGCGAGGGATCCACACTTCTGAAAGCCTTCGTTAAAACATTGCAAGAAGCATCATTCTTGTTAAATAGTGGGCTCTTGGGTGCAGGAATGACGACACAAGGCTCAGTACAGGATAACTCATACTTTATTCTTGCTACAACTGTACTGAAACTTGGGCTGCAACCAGCCACAATATATAGTCTAACCCCTAGGTGGCAGCCAATAGGTTTGAACCCACTCTTGCCGCCTGGGTCTAACCAATTGCAGGACAGGAGACAGCTAGTCTGGGTTGCTGGAGAGCCGTTAGCTGCTCCAGCAATGCACGTGGTATATCACCACAAGCCCAGTACATAACAATTCTGTCACAATGTAAGTGCCCTGGCCTACAATGTCATGGCACACATATAAAAGGGGCAGACATTATATCACAATAGTGCAGGGTTACGTTTATCATTTCCTCTTGTCCCCAGGCTCTGCCAACAGCCAGAGGGAGATAAGAATTAAAAGATGTCCAGTTAAGCCCATAATCTTTCATTTACCTCTGTCATCCCGAAGTGGTTGGGTTCCCATCTTATTAGAATACTCAACCAACAGTTATCCCATATCCAGACTGAACTTCAGCTTGTTCCCTTTTTGCCCTTCCAAAACCATCCCAGACCTTGGTTTCAGAACTTCATACTGCCTCCTTGCCTCTGTTACCTGCTGATTTCTGTACACTAAACGATTTTTAAAAGGCACAAGACAGAAGCAAAATACGCTGGCAACATTTAAACCGTTCCACTGACGCAGGGGTCTTCAAATTTGGCCCTCTTATGACTTGCGGACTTCAACTCCCGGAATTCCTCAGCCAGCGTGCCTGGCTGAGGAATTCTGGGAGTTGAACTCCGCAAGTCATAACAGGGACAAGTTTGAAAACCCCTGCACTTGTGTGTCTCTCCTCCCCCCGCCTCTAGTTAGAATTCTGTTCCGATCTCTGTGCACACTGCAAAAGTTTTGTGTTGGTTTGTTATTTTATTTCAAGGGCCTGCCGGTTGAGTCCCCTCTCTCTCACACACAAACATTAATACGTTTTGAAAAGGTATCGAGTTGAGTGTGTGCCTGCGTGCGTGTGTGTGTGTGTGTGTGTGTGTGTGTGCGCGTGTGTGTGTTGTGAATGGATCTCAGACACCAGATGTTGACAGTATAAAATGAGGGTCAACTTCACACCATTGTTTCGTCTCCTTTGTTTTCCTGCTCAGTCCTTCCGGTCAAAGCTGGCTAGTTATGCTTGCAGCCTCGCAATGCAACTACTTAAGAAGCTTCAGCTGGATCTGCACAGCACATCAGTATGAGATGGCTAACAGTGGTCCCTTTCCTGTGCAGCTGGTGTTTGCTGAGAGGGATAATTTGTATGCGGCTTTATTTACCTAACTTCTTTTCTTTTTTTAATCAGTGGACATCAACAGGCTAACTGTTCCTTGCAGATTCTGAAACAATGAATAACCTTAATTGGCACATGTGTGTAGATGGGGGGGTGGGGGTGGGTGTAAAGAATCCTTGATCTGCAGGTGTAAGTCTTGTCAATTCCTTCCCTTGTGAATGGCACGGGATGACTCATCGGTTCAGTCATTAAAGAATAAAACTCGGAGGCAAGAAAAATAATCCACTATTTTTCCACGTTGGAAAGTTTAAAAAAAAAAGAAGAAGAAGAATTACCCTCTGATTTGTAGTGCTACGCTATGAGAAAAGTCTGCATTAGGAGCCACTTCCTGACTTGGTTGGTCCACTGATCTAAAGATTATTTTGCTTCAAGACCCCCTCCATTCATCTCAGAGTTTTTACAATGAAGTCACAGAAGAGTCATTAGCTGATTGTCTGAATATGGGGAGTCCTCAACTTACGACCACAATTGAGCCCAAAATTTACGTTACTACGTGAGACATTTGTTAAGTGAGTTTTGCCCCATTTTATGACCTTTCTTGCCAGAGTTATTAGCACTAGCAAAAACACTTAGACTTATACTCCGCTTCATAGCACTTTACATAGCTCTCTTTAAGCAGTTTACATGGTCAGCCTCTTGCCCCCAACAATCCGGCTCCTCATTTTACCAACTTTGGAAGGATGGAAGGCTGAGTCAACCTTCAGCCGGTCAGAATCAAACTGCTGGCAGTGGGCAGAATTAGCCTGCAACACTGCATTCTAGAGATGAGGGAATGAGGGAATGACAGAAGAGTGATAACTGCTGAGTGCTTTTCCCCATCCCACTGAATGGAAACTGCAGTGATTGGACTGTATATTCTTTCTCCCTTTATGTTTACAGTGGAATTTTTTGTATGCAATTACTATTCTGCCCTGTTCATTCAGGTTATAACTCTGCAAGAGAAAACCGATCATATTTGGTTAGCAGTGATATTTGGACTATGCAGTGCTCTGAATTTGAAGGAAGGAGATGCTTTAGAGTACTTGTTGCACTTACTGGCAACTCCTTAAACATATGGTATAGGACAGGTTCTCTTGCTTGAGCAGGGGGCTGGACTAGAGGACCTCCAAGGTCCCTTCCAACTCTGTTATTCTATTCTATTCTATTCTATTCTATTCTATTCTATTCTATTCTATTCTATTCTATTCTATTCTATTCTATTCTATTCTATTCTATTCTATTCTATTCTACTCTACTCTACTCTACTCTACTCTACTCTACTCTATTCTATTCTATTCTCTATTCTATTCTACTCTACTCCATTCCATTCCATTCCATTCCATTCCATTCCATTCCATTCCATTCCATTCCATTCCATTCCATTCTATTCTATTCTATTCTATTCTATTCTATTCTATTCTATTCTATTCTATTCTATTCTACTCTACTCTCTTCTCTTCTCTTCTCTTCTACTCTACTCTACTCTATTCTACTCTATTCTATTCTATTCTATTCTATTCTCTATTCTATTCTACTCTACTCTACTCTACTCTACTCTACTCCATTCCATTCCATTCCATTCCACTCCACTCCACTCCACTCTACTCTACTCTACTCTACTCTACTCTACTCTACTCTATTCTCTATTCTCTTCTCTTCTCTTCTCTTCTCTTCTACTCTACTCTACTCTATTCTACTCTACTCTACTCTACTCTACTCTATTCTATTCTATTCTCTATGCTCTTCTATTCTCTTCTCTTCTACTCTACTCTACTCTACTCTATTCTATTCTCTATTCTCTTCTCTTCTACTCTACTCTACTATTCTATTCTACTCTGCTATAATTCTATTCTATTCTATTCTATTCTATTCTATTCTATTCTATTCTATTCTATTCTATTCTATTCTATTCTATTCTATTCTCTATTCTCTTCTCTTCTACTCTCTTCTACTCTACTCTACTCTACTCTACTCTACTCTACTCTACTCTACTCTACTCTACTCTACTCTACTCTATTCTATTCTATTCTATTCTATTCTATTCTATTCTATTCTATTCTATTCTATTCTATTCTATTCTATTCTATTCTATTCTATTCTATTCTAACCATGGTGCCACCACTGCTCATATATGTTAAGTGAATTACTGCAGTTATTACGTTAGTAACATAATTGTTAAGCGAATCTGGCTTCCCCATTGGCTTTGCTTCTCAGAAGGTCACAAAAGCTGATCACATGACCCCGGGATGCTGCAATTGTCATAAATATGAACCAGTTCCCAAGTGTTTGAATTCTGACCACATGACCAGGGGGATGCTGCAACAGTCATTAAGTGTGAAAAACTGTCATAAGAGGCTTTTTCCAATGCTGTTGTAGCTTTGAAGGGTCCCTTAATGAGCTGTTGTAAGTCGAGGACTACCTGTATTATAAGAAGTGTTTTGACAATGGAAAGCAGATTCTCCCTTTCGCGAAATCTCCTAGCAGAAACCTGAACTGCCACCAGCAGCTATAAGGCTGTAGCGCTGGACTTCCTATTTTCAGCAAAAGGGAAGGACTAACTTACATGCCAGGATCCTCCTACCTTACGACTGATCTTAGGACTCTGTGAGTGCATCAGTTGAAATTCCCAGATCTAAATAGATTTAAATATTTAAAGGTAATTAACTCTGAGAAAATATTAACCAGTAAAAACGTTTAGCACACTGTGGGGAAAACAAATGTAAACCAGAACCGTAAACAGGATATATGATGAGACAACCAGACTGACTAGATAGAAAAGGAATGTTATATTGATGGGATTGTTGTTTGTAGAAATATTAGAAAACTTTCATACTTAATTATCATTTATTAAAACAGTAAGAATTGTACTAACTTAAGGTTGGGAAAGATTGAGGGCAATAGAAGAAGGGGACGACAGAGAATGAGGTGGCTGGATGGAGTGACTGAAGCAGTAGGCGTGAGCCTAAATGGACTCCAGAAGATGGTAGAGGACAGGAAGGCCTGGAGGAATGTTGTCCATGGGGTCATGATGGGTCGGACATGATTTCGCAGCTAACAACAACAACAACAAGGTTGGGAAAAGAGAACACTATGGGGAAAAGAGGAAATCCAGTAAAGTTACCATGTGGGTTATAGATCATAGAATTCAGTTGTTAGTGAATGTTTGTTAAATACAAACCCAGACAACGCACTGTCTACCCAATATTTATTTATTTTTATTTATTTTAATCCCATTTATATCCCGCTCTTCTCCGAAGACTCAGGGCGGCTTACAATCTAAAGCACAAATCAATGTGCTTAGCAATAGCCTTCATTCTATGCATATGCCTGCTTATTAGGGCTTTCGCCCCCCCCCCCCCCCAAGCGGCATTATTAAGGTGATTGTGTTAAAAAAAATAATAAAACATACTTTAAAAAAAAGAAATTCTCAGGGTCTGCCCATATTGTAGGGAAATTGCTGAGAATTAAAATCAGGTGCTTGGAAAATACCCAGATTGGGAGAGGCTGTATTAGCCTTGAAAGCTAAGGTTGCAGACTGTTAAATAACCTGCAGATGTTCTTTTAGCACCAATTTGTTCTGCGGCAATTGGCGGAGAACCATGTGCTGTGAAAAGCTTCACCTGCTGGCATCTGAATAGCAAAGCTTTGAAAGATCAAGAGGAAGCTTTCTTCAATCTTTCTTTCAACAAAGTGTGTTTCAATGTGGAGAAAAGCAAAGTTTTACATTTAGGCAGGAAAAACCAAAGGTGCAAGTACAGATTGGGTGAGACCTGGCTTCAAACCAGCAATCGTGAGAGGGACCTTGTAGTCCTAGTGGATGATCACTTAACCATGAACCAGCAGTGTGCAGCAGCAGCCAAAAAAGCTAATGCAATCCTGGGTTGTATAAACAGAGGCATAGAATTATAAAGCCCTAGTAAGACCACACCTGGAATCCTGCAGCCAATTTTGGTCACCATATCACAAAAAAGATGTGGAGAGTTTGGATGATCCAAGGCCTGGAGACTAAAACATATGAAGAACGGCTGCGGGACTTGGGTTTGGCTAGTCTAAAGAAAAGAAGAAATAGGGGAGACATGATAGCAGTATTCCAGTATTTGAGGGGCTGCCACCAAGAAGAGGGGGCCACATTATTCTCCAAAGCACCAGAGGGCAGGGCAAGAAACAATGGTTGGAAACTGATCAATGAGAAAAGCAACCTGTAATTAAGGAGAAACTTCCTGACAGCGAGGACAATTAACCAGTGGAACCGCTCGCCTCCAGAAATTGTGGGTGCTCCATCACTGGAGATTTTAAAGAAGAGGCTGGACAGTCACTTGTCTGAGATGGTATAGGTCCTCCTGCTTGAGCAGGGGGCTGGACTAGAAGACCTCCAACGTTCCTTCCAGCTCTGTTCAATTCCAAACTGTTAAAAATAACAACAACAACAACAACAACAACAACAACAACAAAGCCTTCTTCTGGGTCACCAGAGAATGCCATTGCCAGGGTTTCTCCCAATTCTCTCCTTTTTCCGATGAGGGGGCAGAGGAAAGACATGAGATAGGAAATGCGCATTGTATTGGGAAGAGTTTCCCCATTGTGAGATTTAAAAACCCAAAATTGGATACTCACAACTCAAAGACAAGTCTGGTTAACAAAAACAACGATTTATTGAAAAGAAATTGAAAAGAATAAAGAAAGAAAGCATTTGCAAACGCGGCCTCTTAGACCCTTCCCAAATTGGATTGGGTTCAAAGAGCGCACTGGGCAAGTTTCAAACCGGGCATTTATACTTTCTTTTCTCGATACATGCCCCCCTAAGAAACTTAGGTTAGTCTTTGAAGTCATTTACCTTTCTAAAAGATCTTCTTTGAAGCTTTTTACACTCAAAAGACTTATTGTAACAACTTCCTTACATCCGTCACTATCTTATCTTGTTTACTTGCAACCTTGGGATGTTCCTATCTTCTTTGAAGCTTTTTAACATTTCAAAAAAAAATAAAACTTTGTTGATTACCATTTGCGAGTCCTCTGTCTGAGCAGGAAGTAGATAGCCCCACATCTTAGTGTTACATTTGATACAATTCATTGGTGTTACATTTTTTATACAATTTATAAAAGAATAACCTTTATTTATTTTCCTTTACCTGGGACTGTCCAGTGTGTTGAAAACTTCTTTTCCAAAAGGGGAGACAAGGCTTGGTCAAGGCAGTTTCCAGAGATGAGATTCCTCAAACCATTCCCGTGGTCTTGAAATGGCTCCTCTCGTTATAAGATGGAGGATGACTGTAAAACAAAACGGGCTAAGAAATAGCGCCTTGATCCTGGACACTGTGACATTTTCTTTCTTTCTTTTTAAAATTTATTTTGTCTCTTGGAGTTCAGGTTGACTCCTGGCAACCCTATGGACTGGTCTCTATAGATTTTCTGGCAAGGTTTTTTCAAACGTAGTTTGTCACTGCCTTCTTCCTAGGGCTGAGAGACAGTGACTGGCCCAAGGTCACCCAGTGGGCTTTGTGCCTAAGACAGACCTCCTGGTCTTTAGCCTGGTGCCTTAACCCAGGGGTCCCCAATCTGTGGGCCACAGCCTGATAGTGGTCTGTAATCTGCTGGCCACCAGGCCATGGGACAGGCTGGCCAGCGTGCGCACTTGTGTGTGCACACAGCCCCACTTGCACTAGCCCAGTGGTCATGGAGTGTGAAAATAGGACACTGTGCCACAGAGTGCAAAAACAGGACACTGCTATGCTTCGGGGTGTGAAAATGGGACGCCGCTGCACCTTGGGGCACAAAAACAGGCTACTACCACGCTGCAGGGCATAAAAATCGGCACTGCCACGGGGTGCGGAAATGGGGCGCTGCAACACACAAGAACGGAGCAGGGCTAGTGCACACGCATACACACACACGCATGTAAAATGCTTCCCCCTCCCTTTCCCTCCAGTCCTCTGCCTTAACCATTACACAAACGACCTCTCCAATTGACTTTAGCCTTACTGCAAACAAGAACATTCTGAACTGGAATGAAATGGGATTTTTTTTTAACTGGGCACCAGTTCCTTCCACACACATGCTCGACTGAGGGAAGTTTGCTAGAGATATGAAGATTTATTCACTTAGTTTCAACAAAGCTGCAAATTAATGCTTATAAACTGGGGGAAGATTATCTCAAACAATCCAAATAACCTAACAGTTATTTTGATATATATTATTGTGAGACATGAAGGTTGCTGCTACTATTGTTAGTTGGATATGGTGGCTTAATAAATTTTTCCCATTGCACTGTAACGTCCCTGTGCATTCTGATCTAAATATGATCTAATGAAATGTATTTATTTATATTTTTAGTTTATATATAAATTTAGAATCTACCCATCTCACAAAATTCCTTCACAATCCTAAGATACAGATCGTGGCAGGCTGGAGGATTCTGGGAATTGAAGTCTACAAGTCCTAAGGTTGCCAAGGCTGGGAAACATTGATAATAGTAGCTAGGGAGACAGCAAATTTGCAGAAAGATTATTCTACATAGAAAAAAAACTATTTTTCACATTTCTCCATGACCTTGTAACTAAATCTAAAGCATTTCTCTTGCATCATACAATCACAATATCGAAGGGGAAACATTCTAGGAGATATATATTTTTTTAACACACTGACAGATACTTGCATTATCAAAAAACCTACCTCTTGTTGTTTGTAATAGAACATTTCTAATATCTCATAGATAAGGAAAATGGATTTTCCAGATAAGGAAGGGAACAAAAGCAGTACAGAAATGACAAAAGTTTCCAATTTGTCGGCAACAAAGTGGGCCACAAAATAAAAATGCATTGAAAGCAAGAATAAATGGCTAAAAGTAATTATCAGTTCCTGGGCTAGGGGACTGTAAAATACTTTACTTAGGATTGATCCAATAGTTTAAAAAAATGCTGTACATTCAGGTTTTCTTCTGGTCTCCCAGTTCGCAATTATTAATTCAAGACAGACAATTAGCCTCATTATCACACCTGCCACAACTTAAACCTCTAAATAGAAATGACCCTTGGCTCCATTTGTTGAGAAAGGTATAATTGTATTAGAGATCAAGTGTATTGCAGTATTGCATAGCCAGAACTGAGAACTGCGTGACAAAATCCCTAAGTCAGGGGTCTTCAAACATGGCCCTTTTAGGACTTGTGGACTTCAACTCCCAGAACTCCTCAGCCAGGCACGCTGGCTAAGGAATTCTGGGAGTTGAAGTCCACAAGTCCTAAAAGGGCCAAGTTTGAAGACCCCTGCCCTAAACTCCTCCCTCAACTGCCCCTCACCGCCCACCCCACTATAACCAATCAAGTCCTTGCAACTCCCTCTTTCACTCTACTGGGAGCAGTGTCTCAAGGAAGCACAGCCTCTACTTTTGTTTCCCCACGCATGCCCCCCCCTTATTTCCCCTCCCCACAGTTCATGGCAATCTGTCACCTCATAACAGTGAAGCACAGCAAGCATAAGGTAGCAGCTGACACCCAAGTTGTTTCAATTCCTTTGCTAGGAAGAACCAATGGTGAACGTGAGCACCAGCTCAGCTAATGGAAACAGGTAGACCAAGAGTAAGTTACAACTTTGATACCTACACTTACAAATTGGCAGAACGACTGAGGTTGGCTTGAGGATTCTGGTTGTAGTTTCATGTTTCCATCCTGACTATTTCCCCTCCGATCTGCTGAGAAGATTGTACCTGAGGTGTAAGGTATGCAAGTTACTGAAATAAGATGAGGTGAGGTAAAGTGAAGTAAGGTAAAGTGAGACAAGATGAGATGAGGCAAGGCAAGGCAAGGCAAGACAAGACAAGACAAGACAAGATGATAAGATGATAAGATGATAAGATGATAAGATGATAAGATAAGATAAGATAAGATAAGATAAGATAAGATAAGATAAGATAAGGTAAGGTAAGGTAAGGTAAGGTAAGGTAAGGTAAGGTAAGGTAAGGTAAGGTAAGGTAAGGTAAGGTAAGGTAAGATAAGATAAGATAAGATAAGATAAGATAAGATAAGATAAGATAAGATAAGATAAGATAAGATAAGATAAGATAAGATAAGATAAGATAAGCCTTTGTTGTTTTTTTACTGTGGGCACAACAGCACACATCAAAAATGAAATTTAGTTGCCCGCTCTCAAAGTGAACACATACACGACACACACCTAAACATACTATATACAACATATGTATAGACCCACACCCCCAACACATACATAACAAATAAATATTAAACACTGTCCATCTTGAATATATAATGGAAAGAGGAAGCTTGAAAGTTCACAAGTTTAATGCTGTATGGAATGAAACTAAGTCTGAATCTGGATGTTCTGCTTCAGATGCCACGGAGCCCCCTCCTAAAAGGTAACAAAGAAAACAAGTCATGAAGAGCTTGTGTAGTGTCCCAGGTAATCTTACGGAACCTGCTCAAGCAATGCTTCTGTGCTATGTCCTGGATGACATCAAGAATGGTCAACATTTTGGGGATGGTGGACAGAGCTTGAGTTTTGGAAAGCACATTCATTATGTCTACTATAATGAGTAAGCACATTCAGAGGGGATGTGGCAAGCCTTGAAACCTCCATCTACACAACCAACACTAGTCAATGGACCTTGAATATTTGTTTTCCTATTATTGACCATGCTATTCTCCCAGACCTATTACGTTTTCCAAAATTTCTTGGAAAGCCATCATGGAACAAATGAAGGATAAAGATAGAAGGCAGGGTGTTCTCTTGGCCAAGCTTTGGCTCAATTTATCTTAAAATCTTCATGTTTGGGGGAGGACAATCAAAAGCCAGTGTGAATCAGTTCCCCTAAAAACTGGGGAGTGAAAACAAAAGTGATGTCAAAGTGACACTAGCACAGTTTCATTACTCGTTTTTTTTTTCAGGAGAAAGAAAAGTGTGCAATGCAAGAAATTAGTTCAATATTTATTGCAAGCTACTAGAGTTACCACAGCAAAACACTGGAGAATTAAAATGCATCTTTAGGGCAATGGCTTTTCAAAGAATAAGAAACAGCCTGGACAGAACAAGTAATAGATTAGCAGAAAATTCAGACAACTTTTAATTTAAAATATATTTTACTCGCATTTTTGTGGGTTATCTCAATCAGCACAAATGTCTTTCTGGATGAAAATATTGACTATCGGCGTTTAAACATTTCAGCCTTTCGTTAATGTTACAAAGCCACCTTGTGTGCCTCTGCCTTTCATTCTTGTTCTGTTTTGGCTCTGTGTACTTCTGCTTTATATTTCTTTATTTTATTTGGTTTCTTCACTTTCAATAGGTTGATCATTTTTTTTAAAAAAAATAACAGGAACAAGAAGTGTCCAACTTCATTTCCTGAGATCACCCACTCAAGTAAAATTCAACATGCCTTTTAAAGTCCAAGGTATCCAGAAAGTTAACCTGGACACAGTCACTAGTGGCCTCAAGAAGCCACTGAGAACTAACAAGGTTGCATTTTTGTTTCCTGGCTTAAGTTATTCATCACTGGTAACCCAAAAGTCAATTTTGCCTGAATTGAAGCAGATCCAGATAATACTACCGCAGGATCCAATCTGAGTCGGTCACCGGGACCAGAACTTTAGTTTTCTGAGCTTTTGGATTTGTGTTGGACCCCATCCTCAGGAAACTTCTTTCTCACCAGAAAGTGGTGAGATTTGCTGGTGGGAGAAGTTAAATCCAATCCATCTTTGGGTATTCAAGAAATGTAGGCATCCTTCCAAGTGTCCAGCAGAAGAGTCCCCTGCAGAACAGAATTGATTAAGTCCTTCACCAATGACCAACCCAGTTTGGATCCTGCAACATTATTACTATTATTTATTATTATTTATTATATTTTTATACCGCCCTTCTCCCGAAGGACTCAGGGCGGTGTACAGGGCAATAAATATAAGAACAGAATACAAAAGTTAAAAAACAATTAAATATAATGCCCAAATTTAAAATTTAAAACAATAATTAAAAACATATTAAAACCCCAACCCTAACCCATCAAACCAGGTCAGATTGCTCAAATAAATATGTTTTTAGATCGCGCCGGAAGGAGCAAAGGTCGGGGGCCATCCGGAGCTCAACCGGCAAGCGGCTCCACAGGTCTGGCGCACCCACAGAGAACGCCCTTCCCCTGGGGGCCACCAATCGGCATTCTTTGATCGGAGGCACCCTGAGGAGGCCCTTTCTGTGGGAGCGCACTGGACGGAGGGAAGTTGACGCCGGCCACAGGTGTTGCCGTAGGTAATCCGGACCCATGCCATGTAGGGCTTTGTAAGTCATTACCAACACCTTGAATCTCACCCGGAGGGTGAGCAAAGGTGTAACATGGGAGTATCGGGAAACATTATCCTGGGATACGTATATCTGCCTTCATTCGCCATTATCAACCCTCCAAGTAATAATGAAAGCAGACTCTCTGTTTATTGGCTCAAAGAATATATTAATAGTGGTGATGTAAGAAACCTGAACATTCCTCAACATTTGTAATTTGGTTTTGCCCAGCAATAGCTTTGTTTGGGTTTTAAATTCTACATTGTTGTTGTTAGCTGCGAAGTCGTGTCCGACCCATCTTGACCCTATGGACAACGTTCCTCCAGGCCTTCCTGTCCTCTACCATCTTCTGGAGTCCCTTTAAGCTCACGCCTACTGCTTCAGTGACTCCATCCAGCCACCTCATTCTCTGTCGTCCCCTTCTTCTCTTGCCCTCAACCTTTCCCAGCATTAGGCTCTTCTCCAGTGAGTCCTTCCTTCTCATTAGGTGGCCAATACATCAGTATAATTTGGGGGAGAAATGTGATATTTGAGAATCTTTTTTTATTTTAGAAAATTTTATTAAATATACATTTAAAAAGAAAAGTGGACATGATTCAACTTCCCTAGCTACAACACTACTATTAGTATTATCTTATATTACAGAAAGAAATCACAAAAACCTAAAATACAGTCTATAACAGGACAGAGTATAACAAACTGTACATATAACATCTGTTGGTTTTTTTTAGTAAACTGTCATTCAGTCCTCAGCATTACATTTACATATCTTTCAGTTATGTCCATTATATAGATGCAAATAAGAAATCCTTACATTATCAACCAATTAAACAATGTTCATCTCAGCAATCCTCCTTAACTCTAACCAATCTTAATGTGATGTTCAAGTATGGAACTTCTCATCTCATGGAGCGCTTTGGCTCTATGAAGACTAGTGTGGCAAATAATATGAATTTATGTACCTGGGAAGAAACATACTTTGTGTGATTTTTAAGGATTTTAGTTATTTTTGTGTGAAACATCTCTGCATTTTAAACATGAGCAGGTAATGCAAAATGTTTCTATACTGTCTAGATTTAATGAGAAGCTTAAGGAGTGAATTAACTGTAGATAGTCATCTATGCTTATTATATGAAATTTTTTTCCCTTTTAGTTTTTCTTTTCTCACATTTAGTTTATTTTAATCACTATAATATATCTTGGTCTTTTATCTTCACTGACCATTTTTATTCTTGGAGTGCTTGGCTATGAGTTGTCTACAAATAACCAGAATATATATTGTTTTTTATTTATTTTTATTTATTTTAATCCCATTTATATCCCGCCCTTCTCCGAAGACTCAGGGCGGCTTACAATTTAAGCACAAACCAATGTGCTTAGCAATAGCCTTCATTCTATGTATATGCCTGCTTATTAGGGCTTTCGTCCCCCCCAAGTGGCATTATTACAAAGTCAGCTTATTGCCCCCAACAATCTGGGTCCTCATTTTACCTACCTCGGAAGGATGGAAGGCTGAGTCAACCTTGAGCCTGGTGGGATGCGAACCTGCACTAATTGCAGGCAGCTGGTGTTACTTAAGGAGGCATTAGCCCACTGCTCCACCAAGTTAACATGTATGCACTCCTTTACACGGTGGAGAAGAGAGTGCTGTGTCTGTACCCAATTCGAAATCCCATTACATCAAAACACATCTCGAGATCTACTAAATATACATTTATTATATAGATTTATTGGTTCTTAACATGCTCTTTAAAAAAAGGCATGCTTGTAGAAATCCCATCAGGATCTGAACTGATGGGTCAGCAGGTTAATTAATATTTATTTCTTGTGATATTTTAAGATTACTTTTCAGGATTAAGTCTCCCACGGCAGTCTGAGCTTATTAACAGATAAAACGTGATAATAACCAACAATCCACAATCTTAAAAAATGAGAGAGGCAGTTCGACATTTCCAGCAGCAGAAAGTGACACAAAAGCCAATGCAAAATATATTTTAAAAAATTGAAAACGGGAGCAGGTCTTTTACCGCACCAACTAAACAGTGGCTTGAAATATTATTTTTCAAGGCCCATTGAAAAGTAATTATCAACACAAGTGTCATTTACATCTGTCCAATAAGAAATTTGCATGAATGTAAGCCAGCTATTCTTGGCAAATGATGCCAGTATGTATGAATTGTAAATCCTCCAGTATTTATTTATTTATTTATTTATTTATTTATTTATTTATTTGGTTTATATACCGCCCTACTCCCGAAGGACTCAGGGCGGTTTACAAGGCAAAATTTAAAAACAATACAATATAAAATTAAAATAAAATTAAATTAAGTCTAGCCCAAAAAAATTAGAATCACAATTTAAAAACATTAAAACCCCTCAGTCCAGACCAGATAGCTCAAAGAGCCAGGTTTTTAGGTCCTGGCGAAATGAACGAAGGTCGGGGGCAGTCCGGAGTTCCGTTGGCAGTTGATTCCATAGGGCAGGCGCACCCACAGAGAAGGCCCTCCCCCTGGGGATCACCCGTCGGCAATCCTTGACTGGCGGTACCCTGAGGAGGCCCTCCCTGTGGGAGCGCACAGGACGATGGGAAATTGACGCTGGCAGCAGGTGCTCCCTCAGATAATCCGGGCCCATGCCATTTAGGGCTTTATGGGTCATCACCAGCACCTTGAATCTCACCCGGAGGGCAACTGGAAGCCAATGCAGCTCGCGGAGAAGAGGTGTTACATGTTACAGGTGTTACAGTAGGAGCACAATATGGATTTTCTTGCAGATTATGATTAGATTAGAAGAAGCTATCATTTCTACATATTTAAGAAATAATTCCTAGATGCAGCAGACTAGCAGACCTATAGCAATAGCTATAGCTACAACACTTAGACTTGTACAGATAGTCCTTGATTTACAACAGTTCATTTAGTGACCATTCAAAGTTAACAACATCACTGGAAAAAAAGTGACTTATGACCATTTTTCACACTTCTGACCATTGCAGCATCCCCATGGTCACGTGATCATAATTCAGACACTTGGCAACTGACTCATATTTATGACGGTTGCAGTGTCCTGGTATGATATGATCTCCTTTTGTGACCTTTTGATAAGTAAAATCAATGGGGTAGCCAGCTTCACTTAACAACCGTGTCACTAACTTAACAACTGCATCAAGAAAGATCGTAAAACGGGACAAAACTCTCAACAAATGTCTCATTTAGCAACATAGATTTTGGGCCCAATTGTGGTTGTAAGACAAGGACTAGCTGTATAACGCTTCACAGTAGTTTACAGCCTTCTCTGAGTGGTTTGCAGAGTCAGCCTGTTGCCCCCAACAGTCTGGGTCCTCATTTTACCAACCTCGGAAGGATGGAAGGCCAAGTCAACCTTGAGCCAGTCAGAATCGAACTCCAGGCAGTGGGCAGAGTTAGCCTGCAATACTTCATCATTCTAACTACTGCACCACCACAGCTCTCCAAGAAAGTAAAGCTGGAATTGTGCTATAAGGTAAAGGTAAAGGTTCCCCCGCCCACACGTGCTAGTCGTTTCCGACTCTAGGGGTCAGTGCTCATCTCCGTTTCAAAGCCAAAGAGCCAGCGTTTGTCTGAGGATGTCTCCATGGTCATGTGGCCAGCATGACTAGATGCCAAAGGCGCACAGAACGCTGTTACCTTCCCACTGTAGTGGTCCCTATTTTTCTACTTGCATTTTTACGTGCTTTCGAACTGCTAGGTTGGCAGAAGCTGGGACGAGTAACAGGCGCTCACTCTGCTACGCGGCACTTGGGATTCGACCCGCCAAACTGCCGATCTTCTGATCGACAAGCTCAGCATCCTAACCCACTGAGCCACCGTGTCCCTTAATTGTGCTATAAACTGAGGCTATTTGAAAGGAGAAGAAGACAAGATGGTGTAAAAATCAATATCAAACCAACATTTCCTCCCATCAAAGACAGGAGCACAGACAACAGTGCATATCAGGATCATCAAAAGAACATTGTCAACCATCCAAGACTCTCTTTAATTTCTGTTTTTACAAACCAGACCCTTTCCTCCCCCCCCCCGGGCTATATGAGTGGGCTTTTTATAATTTATTTGTTTTTCAGGGACAGGACCCAGATATTTTTCTGTTGTACAAGCCTTCAAGAAGAGCTAACAAAAATGGCTTTAAGTGGGTTTGCACTAAGCATCCAATATTATTTCTTTTTTTTATTGCTTTATTCCATATTTTGTTTTTTGCCCTACGCAGTTAAAGGACAGCCTGAAAACACAGAAGGATGTGGTTATTTCTCTTCTTGCCTCTGGAAAAATGTCTAAATGAGGGATGTTTTCACAGGTTCCCTCAAGCCTCCCAAAACAATTTCCTGGAAATAAGACTCAGTTAAATGGAATTTAATTTTGGGGAACTTCCCCAGGATTGGGTTGTTAGAATGTTGATTTGCTTATGACAGTTGCACAGCCTGATAGCGTCAGCCTGGCAAATATAGATATAAATATCAAAGACAGATTAGAGACATTTGGGTAAACAAACGTACGGAATCTGTTTTAATTTTAACAGAAATTTCTCATTGATGTAGGGTGTTGTTGTTTTTCCCCCCTGCCACAAGTGAACTTTTGTGCCCTTTGTTTTCAGCCTGGTAGAGACTGCCTTCTTGTGGCAGAATCTTCCGGAAAACATGTATCACCATCAACATGTGCTTCCTACATTTCTTTTGATCGTGACTGAATCAAGATTTATGAAACAATTATAGATCTGAGGGCAAAATTCACAATGGCAATATTTTTCATTAGTAGGTCTCAATTAAAAGTATCCACTATGGATTTTTTTTAATGGACTAAATACTGCTAGGATTGCTTTTTTTATTATTATTATCCGAAAACCTGTTTCTTTATTGTAACAGATTAATGCAGATCTAGGGGAAAGTGAGAGGTACAGTGATTAAGGCGGCAAGATAGAAACCGGGAGGCTGTGAGTTCTAATCCCACTTTAGACACAAAGCCAGTTGGGTGACATTGGGGCAGTCACACCCACTCTCTCTCAGCCTAATTTACCTCACAGGGTTGAAAAATAAGATGAGGAAGGAATATTAGATACATCCATTGTCTTGAGCTTTTTCTAAAATTAATAAAGGCAGATTTAAACATAATAATAATAATAGTAATAATAATAATAATAATAATAATAATAATAATAATAATAATAATATAAAGTTGGAAGGGACCTTGGAGGTCATCTAGTCCAACACCCTGCTCAGGCAGGAAACCCTATACCATTTCGGACAAATGGCTGTCCAGTCTCTTCTTAAAAACTTCCAGTGTTGGAGCATTCGCAGCTTCTGGAGGCAGGTTATTCCAATGGTTAATTGTTCTAACTGTTATGAAGTTTCTCCTTAGTTGTAAGTTGCTTCTCTCCTTGATTAGTTTCCATCCATTGCTTCTTGTCCTGCCTTCGGGTGCTTTGGAGAATAACTTGGCTCCTTCTTCTTTGGGGCAGCCCCTGAGATATTAGTTGTCCCAAGGTCATGTGATCCCCTCTGGTGACCTCCTGACAAGCAAAGTCAATGGGGAATCCAGGTTTGCTTAACAACCATGTTAGCTAACTTAACAGTTGTTGACATTGATCACGTGATCAATATTCAAATGCTTGACAGCTGGTTCTTATTTATGACGGTTGCAGCGTCCCGGGATTAACGTGCATGATTGGGCATAAATACGATGTTTCCCTTGTCTGTGCTGCTGATTAATATCGGAGACCTTTTAAAACTCACAGATTTAAAAAAAAAATTCAAACAGAGCACAGAACCATAGAGCTTTCATAATAACAACCTTTCTTTTCCCTGGAATATTTTTCTAGCTTCTTAATCTAGTTTAATGCCCTGAAATTCTACAGTAGTTTGCCAGCCAAGGATTAGCCACACTTATTCTAACAGAGTTGGAAGGGACCTTGTAGACTTTCTGTCTGGCTCTCCTCTTCAATAAACTACAACCTTCTTTCTAAAGCAGTCTCCATGTTGTTTATTCCCAGCTTGGACTGGACCCTGATGAAGATTTTTTCTTTCTTTCAACAGTACTTAATCCTGCTAAATATTTTTAAAGAATGGATAGTGTTGTTAGGTGTTCCCACCTTCTGTAACTTGCAAATTAAATCTAAAAAGTTGTAGAGGAGTCTTAGTTTGGAGAAGTTCTTTCGTGCTTGCTAGATTTGATCAAATTGGTTACACTCTTGTTTCCACAGGGTTACATTTGCATGGTAAAATGAAATTCAAGAGGCAAAGCCATTCTGGCTTTGAGATGTAATACAGGGTTTTTAGCAACTAACTTCAAATTGTTCTTCCGCTACCAGTATCACTGCCCATTAAAATGTACAACCTAATAGCATAGTAAAGTTGGCACAGCTTCTAAGCCATTCGCTAATATTCCCCCGGAGAAAATTAAATAGCAGGAATAAAAATAGCTATAATTATATGCATATGCATTTGGAGCTAAAGATTTGATAAAAACAACAACACTGTGCAATTCCACTTCATAATGACTTTAATTAGCTAATTGGTGATGTAATCATGGATGCTCCTCCTGCTATCTCTTTCTCGGCTTCTCACATTGTGCTTAATTTCTAATATAAAAATTGGCTCAAGCGTGCTTAGAAATCCATCATCAAAGGCAGTGAAGTAGTTTTTGTTAATTAATGAAAAGGCACTTGTGTTAATGTTTGGGCATTCTTTGTTACGTTCAGATGCCCTAGCAATAAAATGGTTGCCAACAGTATCAAAAATTATCCCAAATAACGTTTGTACAAAATTTACTTGTTCATTCATTAAATAACAGAATAACAGAGTTGGAAGGGACTTTGGAGATCATCTAGTCCAACCCTCTACTCAGGCAGGAGACCGTCTACCATTTCAGACAAATAGCTGTCCAGTCTCTTCTTAAAAACTTCCAATGTTGGAGCACCCACAACCTCTGGAGGCAAGTCGTTCCACTGGTTAATTATTCTCGCTATCAGGAAATTTCTCCTTAGTTCTAGTTTGCTTCTCTCGTTGATTAGTTTCCATCCATTGTTTCTTGTTCTGCCTTTGGGTGTTTTGGAGAATAGCTTGACTCCCTCTTCTTTGGGGCAGCCCCTGAGATATTGGAACACTGCTATCATGTCTCTCCTAGTCCTTCTTTTCATTAAAGTAGACATCCCCAATTTCAGCAACCATTATTTATATGTTTTAGCCTCCAGTCCCTTAATCATCTTGGTTGCTCTTCTTTATACTCTTTCTAGAGTCTCAACATCTTTCTACATCCTGTCAACCAGAAGTGAATGCAGTATTCCCAGTGTAGTCTTACCAAGGCATTATAATGCATTTACTTAACATAACACAATATATCATAACGTAACATAATGTAAGGTAAGGTAAGATAACGTAACGTAACGTAACATAAGGTAACGTAACATAACATAACATAAACAAGTTGAAGGGACCTTCGAGGTCATCTAGTCCAACTCCCTGCTCAGGCAGGAACAACCTGCCTCCAGAAGCGGTGAATGCTCCAACACTGGAAGTTTTTAAAAAGAGACTGGACAGCCATTTGTGTGAAATGGTACAGGGTTTCCTGCCTGAGCAGGGGGCTGGACTAGATGACCTCCAAGGTCCCTTCAACTTGTTTATGTTCTGCTCTGTTCTGTTACATTACATTATGTTTTGTTTTTACTACTACTACTACTACTACTATTATTATTATTATTATTATTATTATTATTATTATTATTATTATTATTATTATTATTATCCCTCTTCCATTTCAGACAAATACCTAATTCCAGCAACTGTTCTTTATATGTTTTAGCCTCCAGTCCCCTGCTCATCTTTGTTGCTCTTCTCTGCACTCGTTCTAGAGTCTCAACATCTTCTTTACATTCTGGTGACCATTTAGGAAACTTTATTCCATCATAGTAGATCCATCATAGTAGACTTGCTTCTTTGAAACAAACCCCAGATTTGTCCCAAAGGTGCTTTTTTCAAGAACCAACTGGACTTCTTCAGCTCTGACTGGATGGTGGGGAATGGAAGGATTTATGCTCCTTGCAAGCAGCTGGTCATTTGCATTCTTTCTGAGAGTCCCTGAGGCCACTTGGAGGTTTGTCTGGGTCCTCGGGATCACCTGAGTTGTGCCTTTACTGTTGAACACTGTTGAACACAGGCGCAGGCTGTTGGGGATGAGTCTGTGTTGCCTGCATCACAAACTCAACAGTGAAGGGACACAGGGCAGAAAACATCCTGCAAAAAGCACAGCTCCACCACACAACGCTTTCAGCAGTTCCAAGAAGGCTCCACCACCCATTTGCACTGCTCAGATGACCCTGAGGACACAGACCAATTTCCAAGTGGCCTCAATGACTCTCTTAAACAATGTAAACGACCAGCTGTCTGCAAGGAATACAAGTCCTTCCATACCCCACCAATCCAGTCAGAGCTGAAGAAGCTTCTTGGATGAGAAGTGAAACGTCTTCAAAGAAAAACAAGAAAGTCCAGTTGCCTCTTTAAAAAAAAAAAGCAACTTTGGGACAACCACGAGCTGGCTGACTGAGAATCTCCATAGACATAAACCCTACATTTCCCTATCATTAAATGTTACAGCTCAGTTGCAATTAATGTGAGTTTGAATCATGCGATATTCAGGTTGATGTGCACAACGATAGCAGCAGATTACATTTAATGCAAATCAAAGTTCAGTTAATGCAAGGGTTGCCCACACACGGTTGTGATTACCAGGTTACTGTAGCGGGTTTTAGATGCTGCTTCTTCAGTGCACAAGTGGGTTCATTTTTGCATATTTATTTATTTTATTTATTTATCATATTTTTATACCGCCCTTCTCCCGAAGGACTCAGGGCGGTGTACAGGCCAATAAATATAAAAAAGCGGAATACAAAAGTAAAAAAACAATTAAATATTTAGCCCAGTTTAAAACAATATTAAAACATATTAAAACCCCAACCCTAACCCATCAGACCAGGTCAGACTGCTCGAATAGATATGTTTTTAAGTTGCGCCGGAAGGAGCGAAGGTCGGGGGCCATCCGGAGCTCAACCGGCAAGCGGTTCCATAGGTCTGGCGCGCCCACAGAGAACGCCCTCCCCCTGGGGGCCACCAATCGGCATTCTTTGATCGGAGGCACCCTGAGGAGGCCCTCTCTGTGGGAGCACACTGGACGGAGGGAAGTTGACGCCAGCCGCAGGTGTTGCCGTAGGTAATCCGGCAAAGTGGACCAATGGAAGATTCCTTCGGGCAAAAGGATACAAGAGCAAAAAAGAAGGCTGTTATTATTAAATGAGAGCAAAAATATTAATGTGGATTGAACAACACGAATGCAGTCATAGCACTCTAAAAACTGAAGTGGTCAGAATGCCTGATTTTTTTTTTCTTTTTCTTTTTTGCTTTTTTGCTTTGTATAATTACTCTGACTGAAATGTAGGATTAAACTGTATGGATATATTTTTACTCTTTGCTGTAGTATTTTGCTAATATAAAAATATGACTTTTCATTGCCTATTTCCATCGAGCTGGATCCAATTAACGTATTTTGCATGTAATTATAACTTCAAATAATTCAGATTTGAATAATGCAGCTACTTCACGGTTTTCAAATCTAGACCTAGCTATAAAATCAAAACATGTTGTGATGCCTTTGCAGAAAGTGTTCTGTCAGAAGAGAATATGGCTTCAAATTCTTCAAAAGCGAAATCCCTTAACAAAGCAGCATAGAACAAACATAATTTGGGGAGAAACTAGAATAAAAATATTGCAGTAAGAAGTAGTATAACTATAACCTCAGCTGGAACTCCCAGTTTATTGGATAAGCAGGCAGATATTTATTTCAATGCTAGTCAGAGATTCTATTTCTATCTCTAGATTGATTAAATTAGGAGTACCAAGATCACTAAAATAAATATATGCAAATTCTGCCTTTATAATACGACAGAAACATTATTATATTATATAAACATTAGAAACAACTCCACCTTCTCCTTTTTCTGATTACAAAAATGGAATTATATATGTTTATTCTTCCATGAGTAAGTCATCTTTACTTCTCCGAGAAAAAGGTTCTTTTTAAAAAAATAAATAAGCATTTTAAGTCTTTAAGCATCTTACTTGAATGCTACACGTTGTTCAACTTGGCACAATGTAATATGATCTCAGCTGCATAGTATTCTTCCCTGCAGCTATTGCAACTGACGAGTGGTAGTAATTTCCCCTATTTAAGTAGTCTCTACTACTAAAGTTGAAATTTAGTCATGATGCTGCTTCTTCCAAAATCCTTCTCTATCCGGTGCTTAGATATCACTGATTTTTTTTCCCCCAAGGATGTTAAAAAGGCATACAAAGTAGACAAGCCAAATTTGCATCCGTATTAACGAAATCATATTGACAAGGGTTTCAGTGGAAACTTTCATTTCTGTATTTTCCAGCATGACCCTAATTTGCTAGCCTTGCACATCTTTTTAACATATCAAATACAGGTCTACGAGGCTTTTTAAAAAAACCAATGAGTTTCTTGAATGAAAGCATAACCCAATCTATTTTTAATAAGCACAGGAAAAGCTTTGATTTTTTTAAAAAAATAATGTGTGAAACATGCCTGAAAAATTTAAAAGGATTGCTACAGAAGAAGTCAACATTTCAGCGTTGAATATTGATGTCTGTACAGGTAGTTCTTGACATACAACAGTTCATTTAGGGACCGTTCAAAGTTATAACAGAAAAAAGTGACTAATGATTGTTTTTTCACATGACCGTGGCCACATCCCCTCGGTCATGTGATCAAAATTCACTCACCTTTATGACGGTGGACGTGTCCCGGGGTCATGCGATCCCTTTTTGCGACCTTCTGACAAGCAAAGTCAATGAGAGAACCAGATTCACTTAACAAACGTGTTACTAATTTAACAACTGCTCTGATTCACTTAACAAATGTGGCAAGAGAGGTCATAAAATGGGGCAAAAGTCACTTAGCAAACGCCCCACTTCGTGACAAAAACAATGAGTACCAAACCATTTTTTTCCCCAGTTAGGAATAATGTAGTGAGTCACAAGGCAGCCGACAACAACAAGTTCTAGCTTGTGTGTGGTGTACCAAACAAACGATGATTGGCAGGCTGACATTTTCACGTCAAAATGCATTGAGTACCAAGTTCAATGAGTTTCAAAACAGTTGAATACAAGAGACCACCTGCATTAGCAATGAGAAAAATTCACACAAAAAAAGTTCACCGTGTTTACTCAAACACTAGATGTCTCTATAATCACAAGAATTGGCTCTCGCAGCTTCAGCTTCAGTTCTTATACTAGTAGAATGTGTACTACTGCTATTTACTACTACTTTCCTTGAACCTTTCTTTGGAAACAGCAAATTATGAAACGGCGCCTTACTTCTTGTCTTCTTATCAAATCATGCATTGAGTCCAATTTTTTTTATCTGTTAGCCGCCTAGAGTCGCTGTGAGCGAGTAGGCGGCTATATAAATGATCTAAAAATAAATATAAATAAATAAATAAATTGGCCTCTTAAAGTTACCTCGGAATGTGTTATAAGTTGGCAGTTTCCTATTTCTCTAACCCAAGCCAGTATTTTTAAAAATGCCATCTCTCCCGCTGCTTTCTCAGCTTGCGTCTTTCCAGGGTTCATCCATTGTGTCCTATCTTTTCCTCTTCTACTGTGTCATCCATCTTTACTTGATGGGCTTGCAGAATTTGGGCAAATTCAAATTTGCCCACTCAAATTTTCACAGCTTCCAGGAATTGTGATGCCATAATTCAGTGGCTAATTGAATTGAAGAACGTTTTTCTGGAATTGAGTATGTCTAGTCTAGTGAAAGGGATGCGGTGGCTCAGTGGGTTAGGACGCTGAGCTTGTCTATCAGAAGGTCAGCAATTTGGTGGGTTGAATCCCGAGTGCTGCGTAACAGAGTGAGCGCCTGTTACTCGTCCCAGCTTCTGCCAACCTAGCAGTTCGAAAGCACGTAAAAATGCAAGTAGAAAAATAGGGACCACTATGGTGGGAACGTAACAGCATTCTGTGCACCTTTGGCATCTAGTCATGCCGGCCACATGACCATGGAGACGTCCTTGGACAAGCGCTGGCTCTTCGGCTTTGAAACAGAAATGAGCATGGGCCCCTAGAGTTGGAAACGACTAGCACGCATGTGCGGGGGAACCTTTACCTTTTACTAGTCTAGTGATAAGAAGGACTAGGGGAGGCATGATAGCTGTGTTCTAATATTTGAGGGGCTACCTAACTTATTCTCCAAAGCACCAGAAGGCAAGACAAGAAGCAATGGGTGGAAACTAATCAAGGAGAGAAGCAACCTGGAATTAAGGAGAAATTTCCTAACAGTGAGAACAATCAATCTGTAGAATGGTTTGCCTTCAGAAGTTGTAGGTGCTCCATCACTGGAGGTTTTAAAGAAAAGATTGGACAACCATTTGTCTGAGATGGAATAGGGTCTCCTGTTCGAGCAGAGGTTTGGACTAGATGACCTCCCTTCCCTTCCAACTCTATTATTCTATGTTCTAGGCCATACAACAAGGATATGACACCCTTGCCCACTGAGCTCTCAACCATGCCCTCCCCCTCCCGTAAATGTCAAAGGAACACATGTGACAGATACGACGTGGTCTTTATTTTTTAATACCTTCTCATTTTTTTGACATCTGTTCAGTTACAAATAATGAAGAAAGGGCAATTAAGATTTTATTTGTTGGCTTGTGTCCTGTTTTCCAAATGTCCAAGAGTGTCTAGATTGCCATAAAGCCCTACACAAAGGCACAGTGGCCTTTTTTCTTTTTTCTTTTTTTGCAAGATGCGGGACAGCATAATTGGGAGATCTCAGGCCATTCTTGGAGAGGTTTAACATTAGTATCTGAATAGTGCATTGTCCCTATGAATATATGGAATAATGGTTTAAGGAAGAGCACAATTGTCTTTGCTTATGATACTTGCCTCCCTGGCAGAGCTGGTAGAAAACGGTATTCCAACCCAATTTTAGTGAACTTTAGTCAACAATTTGAAAGAAAAGAAAGAAAGAAAGAAAGAAAGAAAGAAAGAAAGAAAGAAAGAAAGAAGGAAGGAAGGAAGGAAGGAAGGAAGGAGGAAGGAAGGAAGGAAGGAAGGAAGGAAGGAAGGAAGGAAGGAAGGAAGAAAAAGAAAGAAGAAAGAAAGAAAGAAAGAAAGAAAGAAAGAAAGAAAGAAAGAAAGAAAGAAAGAAAGAAAGTTGAAGAAATGGTTGTGCTGGTTTGGCGAAGATGTTTCTACAGTTCAGGAGCAAATCCTATTGAGCTAAATATTATTGATACTAATTCAAAAGAAGACAAAGATCAGTGCAATCAATTGGACCTGTGAGTAGAGATCTGCTCACTAAGCATCACCATCCAGTCCACTGTACTAAGGGCCTATCCATCTAAATCCAGATAGGATGGTAAACAGAAAAAAATCAAATATCATAAACTCTGACTCTGAGTGGAAATGTAAAAGGTTAAGAACAAGGAACAGCTTATTTCCTGAGTATGAAGGAAGGAAAAGAGGGGGGAGGGAGGGAGGGAAGGAGGGAGGGAAGGAAGGAAGGAAGGAAGGAAGGAAGGAAGGAAGGAAGGAAGGAAGGAAGGAAGGAAGGAGAGGGGGAGGGGGAGGGGGAAGGAGGGGAGGGGGAGGGAGAGAGAGAGAGAGGGAGAGGAAGAAGGAGAAGGAGAGAGAGAGAGAGGGAGAGGGAGAGAAGGAAGGAAGGAAGGAAGGAAGGAAGGAAGGAAGGAAGGAAGGAAGGAAGGAAGGAAGGAAGGAAGGAAGTGGTCCCTTTCTTGAAAAGCCTCGCTGGAAATCTTAACGTAAATATTTTTCAGCAGGAGCCCCAAATAGCTTTAACCTGCATTGATCCTGGCTTTTATTTCTCATCAGTCATGGTTACTTGCTTCTCATGACTGAATGGGGAAATATTCCAGTTATGATACATGTAATTAATTACTGTCAGAAGCTCTGCCCAGGCAGAACTGCTTTCTGCTTTCCTTCAACTACCTCTTACAGTTAAGTAGGAGAAATTTAATTTAAAAAAAAGGCTTTGATGCTGTGCATCAGAGGGAGATGGAATGGAAGAATGCATTTACAGCAGGCGCTTATGACAAAGAGAAAGGCAGGTGGGGGAGGGGGCCTGGTATAAAGAGAGGGGGGTTAGGGAAGGGGATGCATCTCAAATACCTAAAGAATTGATTGATGGAGGATGGCAAACTTACAGCCAGATACCGCTCGGACAAAACACCGATTCCCCAATACGTCTAGAATTCTCCCCTGAGATTTTGTACTTAGTTAAGCAACTGCTATATTGGCAATGATGCTATTGGGGAGGGGATGCATGCATTACGAACAGAGATTCCTTCCCATGTGGAATGGCCAGACCTCGTGACTGACCCACTTCTTAAGGGACCATTGCTCTCCTTGTCTGCTGTAAAGCCCCGAAGAAGTTGAGGAAGTTGAGGAAGCATCATCTGGAAATTAATTACCCGTAAAGATGGAGGGCGTGCTTCTCGGCTCCTAGCACCCTCGCTATCCCTGTAGCAGAGTTGAAATAATGGGCGCTCCATATGGCAGTGCCTCCGGTGATATCATTCCTCCGACCACTGCAACTTCCAGTGAGTGGAAGAGTTAGCAGCTATCAGAGCTCTGATCCTTCTCTTGGTATTTTGGACACTGTTGGTTGCACGGGTCCTTATTTGTGTCCAGTGGTGGTGTTATGTATTGAGCTTTGGTGAATACCTTATCACGTGTACGCTGGAAAGCTAACGGTTCTCCAGCAAAACAGATAGGACTTTCCCAGTTCAGGCTGCAGTTAACTTGCCGGGAATGATGGGTTTAATCTGATTGGTTGTTAAGACTATGAGAGACTATATAAAGACTGCATGGATACCCCTAACCCTCAGTACAGTTATAGTTATGAATAAAGCAAGCATCTGTACTCATCTGCCTGGTGTCTTTCCTGCTCGTCTGAACTCGAAACATAACAGGTGGGATCCAAACATGTGAACAACCAGTTCTCTGTGTGGATGACGCTTCCAGAAGTCTGTTCTGGGCCTGGGCAACAAAAAAATAGCTACTGTTTCTGCCGAAGTGGTGCGAACCGGCTGAATCCCACCACTGGTTGTGTCCCAGTGCAATGTACTAGACCAGGGCTCCCCAGTCTTGGCCACTTTATGACTTGCGGACTTCAACTCCCAGAATTCCCCAGCCAGCATGGCTGGCTGAGGAATTCTGGGAGTTGGAATCCACAAGTCATAAGGTGGCCAAAGTTGGGGAGCCCTGTATTAGACCCAGAGTGTTTAGGAGGCTCCCAGCTGCATAGAAAGCCCATCTGAATGCTATTTGCCCCAACAGTTATCTCACCTGGCTTTCAAGTGCAACCTGTTAGGCCCAAAGCGCAATCTACAGCTCTGTTCTCTTACATGAGCATCCTTGAGACAGAAATAGTAGGGACAAAGGATGTTGCAAGAGTCAGCACATTATTACATTCACCTGTGGCATTGCTAGGATGACTTCATAACATCCGGAGAATACAGAATACAGAATAAGAGAGATGGAAGGGACCTTGGAGATCTTGACATGTCAAACTGCCGGCCCGTGGGCCGGATGTGTCACACCGAAACCACACCCACCCCATTGCCAGCAATGGGGAAAAAGTCGTGATACGTCACCCAACGTCATGTGATGTTGCGAGATTGACATGTCTGTAGTCCAATCTCTCTCTCTCTCTCTCTCTCTGTCTATCATCTCTCTTTCTCTATCTATATCATCTCCATCTTTACCTCTATCTCCCATCTCTAGCTCTCTCTCTCTCTCTTTATCTATCTGTATCTCTATCTCTATCTCCATCTCATCTCTGTTTCTCTATATCTCCTATCTTTATCTCTCTCTATCTCTCTTTCTCTCAATCTCTAGCTCTATCTCCTATCTCTACCTCTATCTATCTATCTATGTCTCTGTCTCTGTCACTCTCTCACTCTCTCTCCAATCTCTATCTCTCTATCTCTCTCTGTCTCTCTAAAGCTCTCTCTCTCTCTGCCTCTGTCTCTTTATAGTTCTCTATCTGCTATCTCTATATCTATCTCCGTCTCTCTATCTCCATCTCTCCATCTCTCCATCTCTGTGTTTCTCTGTGTCTCTGTCTCTATCTATCTATCTATCTATCTATCTATCTATCTATCTATCTATCTATCTATCTATATATCTATCTATCTATCTATCGCTATCTCTATCTATCACTCTACCTCTATATATGATATGACCAATCAGGGGGAAAAACTCCCTTTTGCTTATTCTTCAACTATACAAGGGTATATTTTCATTATTCTGCTTCTACTTATCTTGATACACAGGTGCTTGATTATCTTAATACACTCTTATTTAGAAAACTAAAGTCATTACTTAATGTTTAAAAACATTATACCAGTTTTTACAGTGGCCTGAAGAACGCAACTCTTAGAGTTTTCTTGTTTTATAAGATTACAAGGTTAGGGTAATAATGCATGAAATCAATTGCTATGGCCCTGCCCGTTCAGTTTAGACAAACACCGGCTAAAGGGATTTATAAGTTAGCTGTGTTTACCTACAGAAAGATGATCTTTCAAGTAACTTTAGTAAGAGCAGTACAACTCTAAAGGCAAACAACAGTCTCCCTTTAAAAGGATCTGTCAACAAGTTGAGGATAAAGGGACCTGATCTTGAAAAGTCTGTAGCTTAATTTTGGAGGACAATCGTTTGTCATTGCCACGAATTCAGCTTTTTCAGAGTCAAAATGTTTTCTGAAAAAACATTATTAGAAACTCAAGCTGATGTCAGAAGAATACAATGTGTTGTTTGTCTTAACGGTGTACACTGTGGTTATGGTGTAACTATCTCTGCACTACCCTGTTTGCTTTTAAAGCTCTGGACATGAAAGGCTAAACTTAAGCCATATTCCATCCAACTTAAAGAGATAGATTGCTGGAGAAAAAACAGGAAACAAAGAAGAAGGAAAAAAAGCAATGGATCTGAAGTGTCTAGAAAGGCTAGAAAGGAAAGAGATATAATTAAGCAGATTTTTTTTCCCCAACGTGGAAACCTCTGAATTAGAGAAAGCTGAATTGTTGACTTGCTGACTGTGAAATGGAAGTTAGCAGGGTGCAGAAAAGTGTTCCATCCATGTCAGCTGGGTGTGGTAGCATTATTGCATAAATGAGGCACGGATTCCAGTTCATCGTTTGATACACCTGTGAAAATTCAGAATCAGAATCAAAATAGAATTGCAATGGACCATGGAGGTCTTCTAGTACAACCCTGTGTTCAAGCAGGAGACCTTATACCAGGGGTCTTCAACTGCCAGCCCTCACGGCATCACACGGAATCCGAGCCCACCCCATTGCCGGCAATGGCAAAACAGTCCCGATACATTGCGCGACGTCACGTGACGTTGCGAGTTTGACATGTCTGCCTTACACCATTCCAGACAAGTGGCTGTCCAGTCCCTTCTTGAAAGCCTCCAGTGACGGAGCATCCACAACTTCTGCTGGCAAGCTGTTCCACTGGTTAATTGTGCTCATTGTTAGGAAGTTTCTCCGTAGTTCTAGGTTGCTTCTCTCCTTGATTAGTTTCCATCCATTGTTTCTTGTCTTCCCTTCGGGTGCTTTGGAAAATAGGTTGATCCCTTTTGTGGCAGTCCCTTAAAAATATTGGAACACTGGTATCATGTCACCCGCAGTCCTTCTTTTCACCAAACTAGAAATACCTAATTCTAATTTCAATTGGTTGGTTGTCGTCTATTTTCTTAAACTGGTTTCCATTCAGTACCAAAGGGTCTTTTTAAAATGATAGTAACTGGAAAGGATAATGTTAATCAGTTTATCTACCTTTTTATGTATTAGGCTTTATTGGAACACCTAAAGCTTGTATAAGAGTCACCACCAGGAGGCGTTGAACTGTAACTGTTTTGGCGGGAAGCATTTTTGGCGGGAAACAGAGGTTCAATCCGATTGGTTGGTTGAGTACCTGGCCAGATACTGGCCAGGTATATATAAGAGTGCAGTTAGCCCCTATTCCCCAGGACAGTCACTTCCACCTAATAAAGAGCTGTTATGTTGTACTCATCATCTCGGCGTCCTTCCTGCTCTCCAGATCCCACTACACAACATACCTCAACCACCAAGCTGTTGGGAGAAGAATTGAAATGATGTAATTGTTCAGTCCCTATAGTACAGGGGTGTCAAACTGCCAGCCTACTGGCCAGACACATCATGAAGAAACCGCGCCCAACCCATTGCCGGCAATGGCAGAAAAGCTCCGATATGTCGCGCGACGTCACGTGATATCATGAGTTTGACCTGTCCTAGCAACATCCGGTCACCCTTGACTGATCTTGAAATGCTTGAGATTGGAAAGAAAATGAAAAAAATGAAAAGAAGGACTAGAGGTGACATGATAACAGTGTTCCAATATTTGAGGGGCTGCCACAGAAAAGAGGGTGTCAATCTATTCTCCAAAGCACCTGAAGGCAGGACAAGAAGCAACGGATGGAAAATAATCAAGGAAAGAAGCAATCTAGAACTAAGGAGAAACTTCCTGACAGTGAGAACAATTAAATCAGTGGAACAACCTGCCTCCAGAGGTGGTGAATGCTCCAACACTGGAAGTTTTTAAGCAGAGACTGGACAGCCATTTGTCTGAAATGGATTCCTAACTGAGCAGGGGGTTGGACTAGAAGACCTCTAAGGTCACTTCCAAGTCTCTTATTCTGGATGAGAGACCACTAATAAAGCCCCAGCTGGAGGCTTGATCAATTTTTCTTTTAAAAAAATTACATCCAGAAGAAGCCAGCAGGCAAAGTGCTTCCTTAATGTCCTCATGTGGCTGTCCTGCCCATAAAGTCACAAGAAGTTCAACCCACCTGGAGGGAGATGTTACCTTTTGGGACAGAGTTTAGCCTCACTTAGCCAATGAAGTGTTAATCTCCCTTGGCAGGCATATATATATATATATATATATATATATATATATATATATATATATATATATATATATATATATATATATATATATATATATATATATATATATATATACATACATATATATATATATATTGAAAAGTTTTAAAAAATACAATTTTCCTTTAAAAAACCCCCCTTCCCCCTCCCTCCTCCCCTCCCTACCTCCCCCCTATCTCCCCCCCTCCCCCTCTCCCTCCTCCCTCCCCTGCCTCCCCCCCTCCACTTCCCCTCCTCCCCCCTCCCCCCCTCCGACTTCCCAGAGCAAAATACAAGGTATATATCTAAAAAGCAATCATAAACAATCATATACTAACAATTATAAACTCTAAAATCCATCACTCTCTAGCTTATATAAAGTAAGCCAATCCTTAACAATACTAAATATATATAAAAAACTAAAATAAAAGAAAACTAGCATCATTCCCATCTATGTTCTTCCACATTTCCCTATTACCTAAACATATTCTCATTTCCACATCACAAACCACCTATCCCTATTAACCTCTCTAGCCAAAATAGACTATAATAGATAGTTCTTACACAAATTAACCCGCATTAACCCACAAAACTTTCTTCCTCTTCCTCTGTAATAAATTGTCCATTAATTCCAAATTAAAGATTCTGTTACCATACATATCATCCCAAAACTTTTAAAAACACAACTACCACTTGTCTATAAGTATATTGTGGAAGTTCCATAGATTTCTGCTGGTCTTATTTTTTTGTCTTTTTTGAGCGTTTTAAGGCAGCACGCGTCACCCTCTGTTCTCTAATATCATCCAAAAGAGTTGCAGCTTGAACTCCTCCTGTACCCTTCTCGTCTATCAATCCATCTTCATCCTCTTGATGTTCTCCTTCTCCAGATCCCTCTGCAGCTTCCAGAAGTGTTGATGGGGTTACATTTAAAACATTGTTGTAAAAGTCATGCGCTTGCTTCACATTACCCAAACAGTACCTTTTGCCATCATACATGAAGCTCAGCCCAGCTGGGATCTCCCATCTGAACCTTATATCCCTTTGCTTGAGCTCTTGCACAAGAAAAATAAAATCCTTCCTTCTCTTTAAAATCTTTGGAGGAATTTCTTTTAGAACCAAAACTTCTTGACCAGCAATCACAACTTTGGTATCATAGGCAGCTTGTATAACTTCATCTCTAACTTCCCTTTTTACAAAATAAACCACCACATCTCTAGGCAACTTTCTCTGTTTAGCAATCCACGAATTCACACGAAACACTTTGTCCATACCTTGTTTTAATTCAGATGCTGGATGATTCAATACCCCCTCAAAAGCCTCAGAAACCAACTGTTTTAAATCTTCCTTAATATTCTCTTTTAGGCCTCTAATTCTCACAGCAAACTGCATCTGGTAAAATTGGGCCAGACTCTGTTCACTGTCCATTTTGTCTTTTAAATCTTCAATTTCCAAAACTTTTGCTTCTAATATAGCATTCTTTTGAGTCAAGTCTTGCACTTGGTCATCCAGCACCTCCACACATTTAGCAACTTTATGCACTGAGGACAAAATGTCTGCCTTCATCTCTCTAAGTTTCTGTTCCATCCTTTCTTCCATTCTCTGCTCCAATTTCTCCAATTTCTCCTCCATCTGTGCAAATTTAGCACCCATTGACTCCAGAATTAACTGGGTATGTCTTTCAAGATCCTTCGAAGTCAATACATCAGGAGAATGCAACGCCTGCAGTAATGATTGTTGTTGCACCGGAGAATTTCCAGCACTCCGAAAAGTTCTAGGGGGAGGTTTAGCCGCCATCTTTTACTTACAATTGTGACGCACTTTCACTTTAAGTTTTAAGCAAAGTCCATCAAGCTTGAGAGTAAAATAAAATAATCTTCTTCATCTCTTCATCTTTCCCTCTTGTACTGCTCTGCCTGCTCTTTTCCTTTCATAGTCTCTCCTTCAAGCAGGGATGGTCGCAGACGCCTGGCTCTGCTCCATAAAATCCGGAGCAGAGACGCTAGCCAGCTGGGAGCAGCCCAGGCTACGGGGGAGTTCAATCCTTCAGCCGCCCAAGCTCCAAGCTCAGGCGGCCCCGGAGAACTCAACCCCCACCTGGGGGCTCACCCCCTCCTCTTCTCCCGAGGAGGGGGCTTCAAATTCGCCCGAACAGCTGATCGGCGCTGTTTCGGGCGAAAAATCACACAGCTGAGCTG